>NC_139718.1:16232865-16680365 GCF_964188405.1 Protomyctophum parallelum
CTTTTAATACTTCATGTAAAATGGATATTGTGCTTGTCATGGACATGTCAAGTAAATTTGGATGATAGTTAATATTGCAATTTAGATAGTTCAATAAAATGTTCAACACTGGCCTCTATGGATTGGGCAGGTATCAAACTTTCTTTCACAGAAAGTTCACCCCCCAAGTTTAAGCATGAAGCCGTTTTACCTATTTAAAAGAAAATGCACTGATAGATAGATAGATCTTTATTGTAACATGTACAACGAAATTAAAAGTGCCAACCAATCAGTGCATCATATCACAAAACATCATAAAGCTAAACAAAATTTAACTAAAACAACAAAACAAAACAGTGTGGTGGTACCTCTTTAACAGGCCCTGTAGAGACAGACAGACACCCAACTCAGAGCCTCATGTGCTAAAATACCTACCGCACACACACACACACACACACACACACACACACACACACACACACACACACACACACACACACACACACACACACAAGTCAATCACAGCTCCAGTGCCTGTGTCCCACCCCTCCTGTCCAGAGCCCATTGTGTTCCATCGGGCGGGGTGGTGGGCCGGGCCGACATGTCTGACATCTATGTAAAACATGGCGTCGCACTGTGAGACCACAGACAAAAGGGTGAAAGGAGAGGCTGCTGACAGGAGTGAGTGCCCCTGGCTTTTGAGCATAGCTTATGGCTAACCAGGGCTCTAGTTGTGGAAGTCAGGGACGCAGTGCAGGATAAAAGCTGCAATCCGTATATTTTATTATGTAGCACCCGGGGTTTGTATACCCACGTCTTCGTCACGTGTGTGGAAAAAGACCAAACATCTACCGCTCATCTAAGACCAAGAGGCAATATCCCGTGCTCATGATGAGCATGGGGCAGGGCTACTTCAGGTGAACCAGGAAGGTGTCCTACCCGAACACCAAGGACTAAATGTCTCAGTGGAAGAGTCGGTAGACCACCAACTACTGCAGATGTGCTAGTTATAATTGTATTAACATAATCCATACAGATTATTCTAAACTTTAAAATCTGGGTGTCAGGTCCGACACCGTAACCAAAACCCAACCCTAAAACTAACCTCACAGGAAGCCATGTGTTAGTTGTAAGTTGTAACTTGCCACGCATATAGGGAACAACAGGTTCGTTTTAACCCGCAATAGGGTTAGTTTTAACCTGGCACGCATATCGGGAGCCACCGGTGAGCATTAACCCGGCTATGGGTTAGCCGGCGGTGTTGTCAGACTTGTCAGCCTGTCGGACTGTATGTCTAACAAACGTACGCACCCCGGTTTGATTCCGGCCAGACCTGTGCAGAACGTCTTTCCCCCTCAGTCTTATAAACCGTAGATAAAGTGGTGGTCTAACCTGTGCTGCTGTCAGTTCTCTCTTGGCTGTATGAGAAGTCGGCTTCCCTTTCCCTGCCGTCTCCGCTGGACGTTGCGGGGGGCTGTCCTCTTCCAGGGGGCTCTTTGCATCCGGTGGACCGTGCCTCCTCTCTGATTTCTCACTCACCACCCGCTTACCCTGGGGACACAGTTATGCACATTGTGATCATCATTTCATATAGAAATGTATGTATATTGGCTAGGGAGGAGTGCACAAACACCATAAACCGACTCCGTTGGTCATCAAATTCTTGGCATAGTAATGTGACAAAAAATTTAAAATAAAATAAATCCATCAATTCAAGGCATTTTGGTGAACTATCCCTTTAAATTAACAATAATGATTTTACTATAATTTTTTACTTTACAACTAAAATGTATTTTCCCATAGCAATGGTCAGAGTACAAATGTAAGCTTTATGGAGGAAAAGGGAATTTTGATGCAATTAATGGAACAAAACATTGTGTTCAATTGTCTTTGTGTGATACTTCTTTTTTTACTTTTGTGTAATAATTGACAATATTTCTGGGACCTTGTGAATAATTGTGGAATGTCTGTCCATCTTGCCGTTTGTTTGAACAATTGAATGCCGTCCGCATGCCATGACCATTTGTTTTCTTCAGCCTGTGTTCTATTGTTCCATGATCTGCTTTGCGTTATTTGAACTAGCTATACGTATTGCAGGTAGGATGGCCATCCAGTTTCCAGTATGAAGTTCATCAGTGCCTTGTGGCACAACAGCAGTGGCGTATCTACAATAAGGCGAGGCCGCCTGTCCAAATCCATTTCTGCCTGGCCAAAATCCATACACTGAGAAATAAAAGAGAGGACAAACACCAGACCTGAGAACTATTATTGGACAGCTGATTGGCCGTTGCGCGTAGAGTGCGACCCTCAATCACCCATTGGAATGCAAATGCATGCCTTTCAGCCTTTGTAGCGTACTCGTCTGGCTATATCGTCTGTATATCTCTTGTAGTGCTTCCGATTGTGCGTGGGGGGGGGGGTGGGGGGACGACAACACATCTTGCCTGCCCAACATGTAATTCCTGAAAGTAAATTGGTTTAATGCTGTACCACCACATGGCAGCGGGAATCACAGCTGGATATGGGTAGTCTTATAGTGATCCTAGAGCTACAACAGCAGTGAGCCTGCTGCGGTCCGTTTTAAGGGACAGCTGTACGGGTAACAGACTGCGCTGCCGCTTTGCCGGGTGTTAAACATACAACTACAATCAGTGTTTGTTTGGGTTTTGTTTTGCCATGGCCATGCCACTGTGGTAAGCTGTGAGTTGAACTTCCCAGCTCTATCCCTGTTGCTGGCTATGTTTTGTTTTATTAGTGCTGCGTTTTGTCTCTAGACTACCTATTTTGTCTTTATTGTTTTTGAAGTATTCATTGTTTTGTTATGTGTGCTTATTCAGTTATTTTGTATGTTGAAGCAATGCTGGTCACTTAATGAACTTCGTTTGCAGTCTCCAATTAGCCTACCACTGGTGTTGGATACAGGTTTTCTGTTTTTCTGTTTTATTCTGTTGTTTATTTGTTCACGACTGGTGCTGAGGACCAAGGCTGAGAACAACTGATTCACCTATCTCTAGTACATATATTGTTATTTGTTTACCGTATACTATTAAACCACAGTTGTACCTCATATTTTTATCTATTGAGTGAGTCATGTTACTATATTAAATGTTTCATTGTGAATTAAGTTTATATAATTGTCTCCACCAGGCCGAAGGCATGTGGGGAGAGTATGTTTTGCACTCCGTCCGTCCGCGTGTCCGTCCGTCCGTCCGTCCGTCCGTGTGTCCGTCCGTGTGTCCGTGAACAGCTAATCTCGGCCACCGTTAACCCGGTCGATGCCATATTTTGCACACACACTCCCTGGATGCCAACCATGAACCTCTGCCCCAAACTTTCCAGAACGGCCTGTTATAGCGCCACCAGGAGGCCGCTTTGTGCAAAACAAGTTTTTGCACAGTACACCTACAGATTTTGTCCAAACATCACGCAAATTGGTACACAGTCTCTCTAGAGCCATTCAACGAAACGGGTCTTTCAGATTTATCAGACTCCATCCTGATTGGTTAAGATTGGCTTCCAAAGTTCACAGGAGTGCTCAGTTTCAAACAAAATGCTGCAAATCATGAACACATCGCGTGATTTCCGTGAAATTGTGCACCCACATTCCCACTAGGCCGAGGACGAAATGCCACATGAACAATTTCAACTCAGCCTCAAGGTGGCGCTATAACTGGCCGAAAAGTGTTTTTACCTCTAACTGCACGGATCTGTGGATAACCTGGTGGAGACCTGTGCCCGGAAGGGCACTTTTTCTAGTTTTGTACTTTTTCTCCCTTCCACCGTCAGGAGTTATATTCTGTAATCAGATGCTTGTTGTGGTTTAACAAAATTATAGATGCGGGGAGTGGCTCATGGGAGCAGTGCCAGGGTTTATTGAATGGCAGGTGTTTAGTGTTGGACCTTGGCCACACAGACAGAAGACACACACAGAGAGCAGAGAGTGCAGAAAACAGAACAGAAAACCAACTGAACCGAAATCCGTGTGGCAGGCAATGTTCCCAGCACGGCTGGGCTGACTTTAGTTTGCACTAAGAGTATTTATGTTATGTTTAACCAAGTGTCTGTGTGGAGCCAATAAACGAGTGAACCTGCATTGAGCTGTCCTTCCATGTGACTGAGAGGAACCCACAGTAAATGGTAAATGGTGCATTTATATAGCGCCTTTATCCAAGGCGCTTTACAGAGATTGTGCATTACATTCACCCATTCACTCACACGTTCACACACCGATGCCAGGGGAAACCATGCAAGGCACCAACCTGCACATCAGGAGCAATTAGGGGTTCTTGCTCAAGGACACTTCGACACTAACTCTGGGGGAGCCTGGGTTCGAACTGGGACCTTTCGGTTTCCATCCGGTCACTCTACCCCTGAGCCACTGCCGCCCAGTAGCAAACTAGCAACAGACAGTGCTACAGTTTTCCCCCAGAATAGGGACGCTGGGGTTCAAGTGGTTAAATTCGTTCAGCAGTCTTCGTCGCTGCCTGAGACAAATTCAGACTCGTGACTTTTTCAGCTATTTCTCTGGTGTATGACAGGCTCTGTTTCTTAATTCTGTTCAATTCACCTCATTTAGATGTCTGCAGCCCAGTTCACCTTAGCAGCACTCTGAGGGGTTTCCAGCAAGCTGGCAGTTACTAGTATTATCTTCAAGCTTGAGTGACAAATGTGAACAAGTCCATTTTTACATAATGACACTTCAATGTACAAATGTTAGGTATTATCCATTATTGACTACGAATGGTGAACTTTTAATATGGTAGAAAGGATTAAGGTAGTTTTGCCATTTTAGCTGCTCAGGCATAAACTAAACCACTGCTTCACAAATACATTAATTGCACGTCTCACCATTAGAGTAGTGCAAAAAGAAAAAACACAATTGCCTTCTTCTGAAAGATCTGATGCAGACGCCAACATACTTTAGAGGCAAAGGTCAAGCTGTAATCTGTACCTTTTATGGCCTGCTTGGGATTCAAATGCTAGTCGCCCAGAGGACAAATTCAAATTTCTACCGCTCTGCCAATAGGCAATGTTGGTTTGGCCAGTAGTAGTCAGGCACTACTACTTGTCAATCAGTAGGTGTTCCAGACATCCTACACCGCAGTCTAGATTTCTCTATGGAAGAGTAGGGAGACCACCAGCAACCACTGCAGATGTGCTAGTTACATCATCATACTATCTATAATCATACTATAATTCTGACAATGTCTGTCTGAATGTCTGTCACTGTGACTGACGTAGCTCCTCACTGCCTGCACCAATTACTCCCACTTTTCACACAGGCATTGACCATAATAATATGTAGGTCTTAACGAAGCCCTTTTTAAATTAATTATAAATGAATAATGAATGTATTAGTGAATAAAAAATGCGAAAAAGCACCCAGGGCACAGTACCCACCGCGGCCACAGGGCACAGTACCCTCTACACCAATTCTCTTCCCCGGAAATATCTGATCCACAAGTTCGCCAAATGTTCGTCCCAGAATAAGGACGCTTGGGTTGATGTGGTTAACACACAGTAAAATAAGGACGCTTGGGTTGATGTGGTTAACACACAGTAAAATCCTGTGTTAAGTTTACCAGTTGAAACAAATGTAACCAAATTGACCCTTACGAGTCCATTTGGTTGCATTTGAAAACTAGATTTTATTGTACATGGAACAAAAATTAGTTACACATTTTCCTTACCTTTTTCCTCACCATGGTGACCAGCAGCTGCTGCCTGCGCCCGCGCCCTAAGCCCATCGAGTCCTCTGCCAGTCCGTCTGGCCCCGCCTCCTGTGACCCTCCGGTGCCAGACTTGGCCGTCACCACGCGAGTGTCCTGTCACATGACGAAGAATGAAGATGTCAAACACTTATCTCTTTCCTTTCAAAGCCCAGATGTCCTAAGGCGGAGACCAAACTTCTACCGCTCAGCAGCCCGAGAGGCAGTGTCTGCTTGGCCAGGGGAGATCTTGAGTTTCAAGCAGAATCACTTATGGTAAATGGTAAATGGTGCATTTATATAGCGCCTTTATCCAAGGCGCTTTACATACATTGTACATTACATTCACCCATTCACACACACATTCATACACTAATGGCGGCGGAAACCATGCAAGGCACCAACCAGCACATCAGGAGCAATTAGGGGTTCAGAGTCTTGCTCTAGGACACTTCGACACTAACTCTGAGGGAGCCCGGGTTCCAACTAGCAACCTTGCGGTTACCATCCAGCCACTCTACCCCTGAGCCACCGCCGCCACTTATGAAGCAATACCATTCTGAATGTCTGTCTGTATATGTTGAGTATGAACCAAGACAAATTCCTTGTTGACATGGCAATAAATTATTGAATCTTGAATCTAGGTATCCTACCCGACATCAGGGTCTAAATTACTAATTTGAACAGTAAACCAACGTTTTATTCATTAAAAGTCACGGATTGCAGTAAAGCAGCAGTTATCAAAGTGTGGTTCGAGGATCTAATGGGGCGCTAGAGTAGATACTGTATGAGAAGGACGTGCAGTAAAATGAGAAGACACTCTCAGATCTAAATGTTACAAAGAAATAATCCACTAATGACTTATTTACTAGTTAGTTAACTTGTCTGTGTGATCACGTTTGACACTATTCAACAAATTTCTGAATTTAACAAGGTCAAATAGAATTAACAGTTACTATTTAGTAAGTAGTGGACTCTGCATGGAAACAAAGTAGGCTAACAAGTATTACTAAAAGGTAATTAAAACAGAAAAATGGACTGCACATCACAGTACAAACATTTTCTAGTAAACTATAACACTTCTCACAACCATATATCAGTTCTACTCGCAGGCATACCGTAACCTACTCCTAAAAGCATGACACATTGATGAGCTGTGGAGAACACACTACTAAAGCGTGCTTGCTTCTGAACAGAACATTTAACGCAATACCAACACACGGACACAATTCTGCACAATTTTGACCAAAATTCGATTCGGGCACCAATTCGGGTGTAACACCGGTATCATGGCTTCACAACATAGACACTTACACTGGTGGACTTGCTGATGGTTACGGTGAGGTCATCAACTTTGCCCTTGCGGCTCTGCAGCGACAAGCCTTCATCATGTGCCTTCTTCTTATCCGCCTCCACCTCCTATGAGCAACCCAACGAAGCCAGTCAATTCAACACACGTCCAACAGAGGTCTTACAATCATAGCCCTTAGCTTATATACTATAATGTCCAGTAACAGTAGTTATGGTGTAAAAAAAAAAAAATCACACCCGTGAGAAGTGAGGGGCGCTCTTATCATCGTACATCATCATACATCATCTCATTCCGGCCAATCAGAATTTTTGTCCTGAATGAATGAATGAATGAATTTTATTTACATTTCCAATATAGTTACAAAGTGCATTACAGACGGGTTAAAAACAACAATCATAAACATCAACAACATCAGAAATAACTAGATAAAGTGCCCCTCGGGGCACAGGTCAGGTGGTTATGGCCTCCTGGTGGCGCTATAATAGGCCATTGTGAAGGGTGCCATTTCTTCTTAGGTCTTGGATGGCAATTGGATGATTTGAGGCATTTTGTTCCAAAAATGTGTTTTGCGAAAATCCACCCGTTGGTGGTGCTATAACAGGCCAATGTGAAAAGGGTGGGATATATTCCTCAGCCTAGTAGGAAAGTCCATGAAAGATTTCACGTAAATTGCATGCTGCGTTCATGATTTGAGGCATTGTTTTCCAAAAATGTGTTTAGCAAAGATCCACGTGTTGGTGGCACTATAACAGGCCAATGTGAAAAGGGTGGGATATATTCCTCAGCCTAGTAGGAAAGTCTGTGAAAGATTTCATATAAATTGCATGCTGGGTTCATGATTTGAGGTTTTTTGTTCCAAACGGGCAAAAAAAAGAGGTCCTCACCTTCGTCTTCAATGTTTGTGTTCACACTATGACGTAAGATTGTCCATTCAATTTTCATTGTCAATGGGAATTTAATGTTTGTGTAGGACAAAGTGTGTGCACTAAAAGCTGGACGTAGGAGGGTCTAGAGCCCCTCAAAAATAAACCAATACTGTGTGAAATCATTGTGTGGGCTTCTCTCCCTGACCCTCATCATCGTTACCTCAGCATACTCTCAACCAACTGATGACGTAGCTACGTAGCTATGTACTAGTAGTTTTGTCTCGTTCCCAGCAAAGCAATGTGTGAGTGTTCGAATGGAACTGTCTGTAGCCACGAATCATTGGACCATGAAGGCCTCTTATTCCCCGTCTACAAAATCTTGTCCTCACCTGGTACCTCTTCATGAGGGCTTCATTCTTCCTGCGGAGGGCCTCGATCCTCTTATCCAGCTCCATGTCTCTTCCCTGATCCTTCTTGGGCATCACGTCACTGGGGGTCTGTGTGGGGGCCTGGCGGGGGGGGGGGGGGGGACACGGCATTCAGATCCACTCAAGCAGTGACTATAGCTGATACTCCATCACACGACAATGCCGCTTGTCAAAAAATCTACAAATTTTGTGACGCATTGTTAGCAAGTAGATCCATTTGACACCGCCATACTACAGAGCATGAATTGGGCTGAACATGGCTGCAAGTGACTTGCTACAAGAAGGCTTGCACTTTATTATAGTCTAAATACATTCATACTGCAGCTCAAATTAAAAGAGCTCTATAGCCGCTGTGCTGTGACTCACATGTGTTAAAGGAGAACATTGCAGACATTTAACCTTGTTCTATTGTGTGACATTTGAAAATGTGACATAGCTCTTCCAAATAAATTCTGTGTCGAGAGCTTGCTCTCACCACCTGCCTACAGAAAACGCATTAAAATGTGGCATTTTCCTTTGTTTTCTATTAGCCATTTTTAACAAGGCCTATTTTTTTCATTCTAGGGCTATTAAAGAGGAACTTTGTTTCACTTAACATGAATCCACAGCACAGAGCACAGTAACCTTTTTTCGGCATAGAGAATACAAATGATAGAATTCACGTTATCTACGGGCAAAGCTCCCCTTAAATGGCCTTCTTAAAAATAATAGCAAATAAAAAAGCTATTTAAAAGATGTAAACGTAAGCCCACTGTTATAGTCAAGACATGGACAAGAGAGGAATGGGTGTGAGGTCTTGTGACTGATGCTGCACACAGATGGAGCGTTCATTATGGAGCTCCGTTACGCAGTGGGAATGCGAATGCAGAGCATCTGAAACATCCTGACGTCGTCAGCAGAAGGCGTGCCTCCGCTCACACTCCACACACACATGCTGCTCTCCCAATGCCCTCACCGCTTAGGACTGTGTTCACACTAACCCAAGACACGCTCGCTCTTCGAAACACAAAGATCACAAAAGTCTTATTTTTTTTGTATTTTTTACATTAACCAATTTAACCCTCACATCCCTAATCTGTACTTGTAAGAGGTTTGTACAAAAAAAAAAAGAATAGACCAAGTATCGAGCCAAAGGTCAAGTTTACAAAGTATTGAGGGATTAAGTCGTTAAATATCTAAAAACACACATTTGTCAGCAGATAAAACAAATCATTTAGCAGAACTGCAAGCATATGAAAATATATAAAACTAGAACTGCACTCTGTCGAGTGCCTACTTGCTTGTTGCACACAAGTAGGCCTACTAGTACTGTCGACCGCTACAAACTGTCAAATCTCAGCATCTCTGTGAAAGAACATTTGAAATATTGAATTATTAGGTTTAGCTATTTTCTACGTACCTAGTTTTTGGAGGTAAAAAAAGTTGTATTTACTGATTACTGATTTGTCCTGGCTATCTAGAATACAGCTCTATGACTTACTTGAAAAGTATTTACCTGTGTGACACTATTTTATGGTAATTCTATTCTAGCATTTAAAATTCATTCTTTCGTTACGTAATTAACAACAATCAATTACGTAATGTTACTTGTAATTAATACGGATGAGTGACGGCTTTCGATGGTGACGTATATGTCGATCAGTGTCGGGTGGATTAAAGGAAATGCCTGTATGTAATTTGTAAGTTGATTAGCGGTATACTGTGGTTACTTAACTTACTTTGCGTATGCCCCGTTTGATGCGTATGTATCGTAGCAGCATATGACGTCAGGCTATAACTGGTACAACTAGCTCTCAATGATGTGGATTAAAGGACCCAATGCCAGGGTGTAATTGGTTTTCGATGGTGACGTAATGACGATATGTTTCAGTGTTGGGAGGATTAAAGGTAATGCCCCTATGAATACATGTAAAGTAATCTGACACCACTGCCATATCAAGCACGGCGTATACACATCAAACGGCGACATACGCATCGAAGCACTGGACGAAAACTATTACTTGTGCACTCTGCTTGCACAAGTAATAAAGAATATATATACCAGTAAGACGCCCTGAGGGAGAGGTCGCGTGCACGCAGCGCTTTGGCATGGGGAGGCAGATCAACATATGGAGTGAATTCTGTACTGGCTATGTATGGAGCGTGTCTTGAGTGTACAGGGTTTGATAAGGTCAGATCCACATATGGAATGTCAGAACAGGTCAGCTCCATATATGGAGATCTATGGGTGGCAGCGGGGGTAGTGTCTTTTTTTTTTGTTATCAAATGTTTTTTATTTAAGACAAAAATCACAATAAGACACGTTAACATCATGAATGACTTAAAGAAAACAAAACACATAAAAAACAGCAAAAGCAAAGAACACAAAAACAAAAACAAACAAGATTCTAGATCTAGATTTGGTATGTCATTCCTCCATACAGTATCGACAAGCAAGGTCCCATAACTAGATTCTAATAAATAATCATACAATATGGAAACAAAACCTCTTGACCTAACATCACAGATAAGTCTATGCAAAGGGTGCATTGCAAGGGGGGTCTGCCATGGAACCCCATATGTCCTCATGGCAGTTCTCAATTGTAAATAGAAAAAAAAAAGAGTTATCAGGCAAGTTAAAAATATCACATAAATTCTGGAAAGAACGCAAACCATTAACATCAAATAAATCACCCAAAGTATGAATCCCCTTGGAACTCCATCTGGGAAAACGAATAGGACGATTGTCCAAAAGCAAACCATCATTGTTGAACACTGGGGAAAGCAAATTCCATTTCAAATCAATCTTGCGCAATTTTGCAGCCGCTCTCCACACTGTTACTAACTGAGAAATGATTGGCCCAAAGCGAACTTTGCATTGACTATTCGTTATGTTTGAATAGATCAGATCTCTCAATTCAACAGGATGAACCAAACTCTCCTCAAGCTCTCGCCAACAAACCTTTATAGTTGAGTCGAAATATCTTAAAAGGGGCGAAGAGTGAAAGCCCAATAGTATAATTTGAAGTTAGGCAACGAGAGACCGCCATCAGCTCTGGCCCACTGTTCGGGGGTAGTGTCTTGAATGTACAGGGTTTGATGAGGGACTAATAACTTTGGGGCGTCTAGAGTTTGAATTAACAGGTATCAGTCAAAAGGGAGACATCGAAGAGGAAGGACGGGCGGGGTAGGATCAACATATGGAATGTCAGAACAGGTCAGCTCCATATATGGAGATCTATGGAGATGGATATGGAGATCTCTATGTATGGCCCTGTCCAGGTTCTGATGGTCAGTGTTGTGATCGTCATATGGAGACGGCCATATATGGAGCGTGTCACAAGGTGTGATGGACTGACGGCTATATATGGGGGCGTGCTATGTCACGAGGCATGAGGGACTGACGGCCATATATGGTGGCATGACCGACAGATTTTGCAGGTTTTCATAGTAATCTGTGACCTACAGTCGCAACAATATATTGGGCCGATAAATACTGGGGCCAATAATGATCTTGCATTCCTAGTTACTGACCACCCTTGCCTCAAGATGTGCGGCATGTATGCTGCAGTGGTGCAGGAAAAGGAGGGGGGGGAGAGGGGTTGCTTTAAATGGCAACAGGTTGTCTAAAGGCCACAGGTCATCTTCCAGGGAGAATGAAGATGACCCCGGCCCGCTCTGCAGCATGAGGCCTAGGAGGGCAGGGCGGCCTTTTAAGCACACGGTTATCATTGACTTTCATTTTACGTCTGAGATTAGGTCACAGCATGTGCAAGAGTCAGCTCAGTGGCCTTGTGGTTAGAGTGTCCACCCTGAGTACCGGTACTCAATCCCAGACTGGGTCATACCAAAGACATCTTAAAATGGGACCCAGTGCCTCCCTGCTTGGCACGCAAGGGCTGGGTTGGGGGCAAGTCCCTGCGACACGATAGTGTCATGTCCAAGGGGTGTACTTGTACATTAAGATGCCTCATGCTACAAAAACAGGAGATAGGCTATGGGCCACATGGCTAGGCAAGGCTTACTACTATATGCAAGACAGATCTACAAGGTCTCAGCATGTTGTAAATGTGTGGCTATATTTTCACTATTCAACATGAGTTTTTCAGAAAACGGATTAGAATCAGCCTCAGGTCTTAATGGACCAACATAACTCTTCAACTTGTACTTTCCTACGGTGTGTGTTTTGACATGACAGTCCCTGCTACATCATGCACAAAATGACTATTTAATAGGACGTGCCCTGATATAATGATGTCATGGCAAAAAAAGAAGAACCACCCTCTTACACTGCAGTGTCAGGCCGAAACAGACAAAAGCACTTCACAGGGCTTTGGGGGAGAGAGTGTCAATGTCCATGATGCCTGTGGGTGCTGATCGCGACAGCAACAAAAACACTGTGGGATGCAGGAGCAAAAAAAATAAAAAACTCAAACAGAGGCTTTCAGAAGGAAGGCAGTTCTTATCGTTCAAAAGGAAACAATCATTACTGACACCCGCAGGTATTACCGTACTTGTTTGTTTGGAGAGAGGTGCAAACAACTTAGAGAGGTAGATAGAGGTGAAAATAAAAATACTACTGCAGCCAGAATTATTTAGCTGTTTTCTTACTGAAAGCTTTTCCAGCAGCATCATAACACAAACATAATTCAAGCTGCCGTTCAGTGTTCACACATTGGCCCATTCGCCTACAGTACCCATCAGGAAGGGGGATAACTCTACGCAGTGAACATCCCTGACAGATGGAGAGAGACGGTACACAGACGTGACAAACACTTAGTCGTTCAGCTAGTCAATCATCTCCTCTGTTGCTCGAGTGTGTGGCGGCGGAGGAAGAGATTCCTGAACGCTCCATGTGACATTCCACCTAGCGCAGAAAAATGACTCACAGCTAGCATGCACAACATTCAGACACGCAGAAGACAACATAGCACCGGGGCTACATGGGAGACTTTTCCATGCTGCTCCATCGCCACAGCTGCTGTCACCTTCCTGGTATACACAGCGTATTGTCACAGAGATGTGGAAAGGGAAAGCAGTGGCACTTTCATTATTCATCACTACCATAAACCTCTGATTAATATTAGCATCAGAGTGAATTTACCCGACCAACCATGACGTTGACAGCCCCCCCCCAAAAAAAGACCCAAACAAAACATCAAAGAACCTACATAGAATTCAATGCATCGAAAAATCACCTGTTTCAAAGTCCACTAAGTCGCTGTGAAAAAGTTGGGACGTGCTCACTCGGAGAGGTGGCAGGGTGGGCAGCAGCCAGCTGTCTGGTTGTCAGGGGTGTCCAAACACAACAGAGCATGAGGACATACCACCAAGAATAGGAGCAAGAGAAACACTCGCTGCCGAATCTCAGCAAGGCGGATGGCGGAGCTCAAAGAAACGCCAGCCTTGCCAGCCGCCGAAGCCTACTGCTAGCCCAGTGTGGAGGAAACGTGGCATGGGGAACAATACCCCCTCAGGGTTTTGGACACAGGGGGTCCCTCCTTCCGGAAGGTCCTCACATAAAGACAGATAAACAATCAAACACACGGGGAAAGCTGTGGCTCTTCCAGCGGATGGGACGGCACCCATGCTCAGATGGGCCCACAAAGTGGAGGGTGCCAGGGCTTTCTCCCTGCCCAGCGTTGTTCCCCAACTACAGCAGCTACTGCATGGGGCCGAGAGAGCCAGTGGAGGGGCGAAGACAGAAAGCGGCTGCCAGGAGGGCTGCATTTAGACACAGCTAAATCTCTGCCAGTGGAGAGAGAGAGAAGTGGGGGAACCTAACACCAGCCGAGCTGGGCCACAAGCAGCTAGGACGAGAGTGCAAAAGCAAGAGAAGGAGAGTGTGGGGATAAGAAGAGTAGGGAAGATGAGAAGGCACTCACGGGTCTTTCCATGTCAGCGGGGAGAATTGGGCTGGGTCCAAGCGCTAGGCAGCCGAGGCGGCAGAGAGGGCTGCCTGGTGTTGCCGATCATGCCTTGATTACAATGAGCCAGGTTGGGCAGGCAGCCAAGCTGTCTAACAAATACACAGAGCTCCCCTGTTAAAGGATTTCGCAGTACCCACCCGCTCGTCCTCTCTCTCTCTCTCTCTCTCTCACTTTCACTCTACAAACCCTCCCATCCTGCCTTACACATGCAGTCTCTCTCTCTCTCTCTCTCCCTCTCTCTCTGGAGCACTTGCTCTCACCCCTCCTCTCCCCCTCTGCTCAGAGCTTTCCAGATAAATACTGCCCCCATACACTCTCATTCAGACTTTCCAGTTTGGATTTGAAAAGACAATGATGTTTAGCCCTCACCTTCGTATGAACAGTGTTTACAAATGTGATGAAAGGCTATTTTAATCCCTCACATCCTGACAAATCTCATTTGGTCCTGTGCCTCAGTCTGCCAGAGTGGGACAGGAACAAGATTATTCCAGACGCCCACCACAAATGAGATGCATGCTCTTGTTGGTCCTTAGAGCTGTACCACTGTCTTTCCAGCAGCTGCTCTGCCTATGGGTACCCAAGACCTCCGGGCTACATGTTCAGACTCTAGAGGGGGTCTCTAATGAGACTGAAAGAGGGGGTTGCCAGCAGGATTTCCCACGATACTTCATCCAAGGCGTGCAGTGCAGCCTGTTCTGAAGGCAAGGCTAGCAGCTAATAGCATACAGATAGTGCAGCAGACAAAATGCCTCAAACTATTCAAGGGGATGGGAACAGGGAAGTCAGCGACTTGCGACTCAGTCTCAGTGCTCAGACCTGAGGCAGATTCTACAAATTCCTTCTAAACTAAAATCTTCAAACACTTAATAGCAGACGTACAAGCTCGCATCGTGGCACGAAGTGACACGCTGTGAGATTGTATATCCACATGAACCTTAGCGTCCCTCCTCTAGTGGGCATCTCACAGTCTCTGAGCATTCTGCGAAAATGGAGATTTGGTGTCGTGGGAAAAAAGGAGGGGCCCCAAGTACGAACCCGTGTCCGTGAGGGACCCCAGTCAATGGGTTTAAGTTAGATGTCGGAGGTATTATAGCATTCTAAATTCTAAACATGATCTGGACCACATAAATCATGCATTGCTATAGGAATAATAACCTTACTAACCAAGGTATTTACAAAGTATTAATCCTCAACCAACATATTTTGGTATTATATTTGTGACTGCCTGCCTTAAGGAATTTGTGGACACTTATCCCGTGTGGAAACGGGCAACAGTAGACTGACTAGTAATTTAGTGATCTTTAAACCTAGAACACTAAACACAGTTCATTTTCACCCAGACAATTATATTTTGGTAATTTTCATAATGCCGATGTCTGAGGTGGGTGGGTCTTTCAGTACATTCATGAAGCTCAGTGACATCATAGAAGGTAGGTTTGTTTCCCTGCCCACATCTCTGCATGTTTTTGTTTTTCACTCAACCATTCTCACATGTCCCAGTAATGGGTGGACCAAAGGAGAAGTTCCTAGCTCCATTACTTTAAAAAAAAAATGTTAATAGCCATTTACGTTTTTCACCGATTTTGCCCTCCTATGATAGCGCCCCCGATGATATCAATTTTTCTTTTTTGTGAAATGTCTTACTGAATGAAATATTAAAGAAGAGTACCTCAAGTTGTCATGTATTGCTGTACTTCAATATATTTTGATGAGAATGGAATATAATTTATGGAATATTGTACATTGGGTAAAATATAGGCCTACCCGTGTTTTGTGATGGTGTGACAATTTGTGTTCAGTGTTCTAGGGTATTTTCTCACCAGAGCCAGCTACAGTACAAACACATGATAACCTCGTTAACCACTTAATCCCAATTTCAAAAATAGCACTGGGTGAATTAAATATATCCTATTATTTTTGGTCCTCCTTTTGGATGTTTCCATGTCCAAAATACGACCAAATATTTAAGTCCCTCCATAATGTGACAATCTCACATGCAGCCTGACAGAACACTAGGAGCAAGCAATGATGCAACAGCAGTTACAGCATAATGACATCTGCCTTTATGACGGTCAATGAAGATAATGGTAATAAAATAACACTTTCTCACAGTTTTACATGTTGGTCTGCATCTCTCACTCACACTCTGTGTGCCTGTCTGTCTCTTTGTGTCTATCACCATGAGGTCCTCACTCTGGCATGAAGTTAACATGTGAAGAATAGACATCCAGACTGTAGAATCTGGCATGAAGTTAACATGTGAAGAATAGACATCCAGACTGTAGAATCTGGCATGAAGTTAACATGTGAAGAATAGACATCCAGACTGTAGAATCTGGCATGAAGTTAACATGTGAAGAATAGACATCCAGACTGTAGAATCTAGATGTTGTGTGTAGAAGATGTTAGTTAACACAATGTACGTGTATACACGTCTTTTATATCAAAACCACGGGATGCTAAAGACGTGTATAGGCGTCTTTTGGTCTTTGATATATTTTAAAAATAAAATATTATATATATATATATATATATATATATATATATATATATATATATGTGTTGGACACTCCTTCTGCAATGTACTCCTTTGATTTGCGCACTGCCATTCACTTCCGAAAGAATGGCTCGTATCTCCTAATCTAGGGAACTCTCCATGGTTTTGACCAGGTTGGCAATATTCTGTCTTCATTTCTGACTTCAGCATGCCTCTCGTTTGGAATATTAACGCTTCTAGAGAGACGTTAGCGTGACCAGCGTGAGGAAAGAATGGAAGAGTATGCCTCCCGGGGAACGTACGTACATGCATTGTGCACCAGACATGTATTCAATGGAGAACAGAACATGATGGTGCATTTAGAAATTGTAAACGGTGCATTACTATAACGCCTTCATCCAGAGTGCTATACAATGTGCATTATATTCAGCCATGCATACGCATATTCCCACACCGACAGTAGAACAATCAATAGAAGGAACGGTATACCAACCTGCTCACTGGGAACATTTTTAACTCATATTTGCTTCTGGGGGGGGGGGGGGGGGGGGGGGGGTCCCTGGAACAACATATTTTCAGATGGGGGTCGGTGGCCAATTACATATATTTTTGGGGGTCCTTGACATGAAAGTGTTTGAGAACGACTGACATAGAAACATGAGGTATTTGTAGAATTGTCCTCAGGTCTAAATGGGTTAACATACTAATGTGGCTCACGCTCACAGGTCATGGCGAAGTCAGACCGGCGACAGGGAGAAATGGAGAGATAAAACACTTTGCTGGACTGTCACAGCTTGTTTCTAAATTTTAGTCGATAAATGTCACATAGTTGTTCAATATTGATTAATATTAAATATAAGGCCTCATTTCACTAAATAACCATAAACAAACTGCTCCACAATGTGGTCGGAACAGCTCCCCACTCATCAGGTCATTTGGCAGCTTAAAACCTTCATCCAAGCAGTGCAGGCAACACAGCCTGCAGCACTGCTGCCTGGAAGTGGATAAAAAATGGTTAAAAACAACTCGATATTGCGACGCGCTCTGGGGAATTTGTGACGGAGTTTTATGGAGGTTTTCCCTTTCTAGCGGTAGGTTGTGTTTATGACTGGTCACAAGACAGATTTCAGAGGTGTTTGTTCCTCCTGGAAGTTAGCTTGTGTCTTTTCCAACATCTCGGTGACACTGAACAGCCAAAATTAGGATGGGTACCGCAATATCCTGTACATTAATACATGATGTTAACAGTCCTGAACATCAATATAGTCCATTGTGAAATTATAACTAAGGCAGAGGTACGGTAATGGGGTTGTTGAAGGTGCTACAGCACCCCCTTGTGGTAGGCTGAAGGAGCAGATACAATCATGTATAATATAATCTGCTGTCCTATACGTTTAAAAAAAAGAACGTTATTGAGTTTTTAGTGATTGCATGGCGATATTGCTACTGGGTCAGGGTCACAATGCAGAAGGTATTGGATTTTATTTTTTTTGGCAAAAAAAAACCGATACAAGATACTGTAATTATTCTTCTACTTTCCCCATGAGGACCACCAAACTGTTACTGTAGCATCCGTGCAGACCGGTGGAGTTAGTGGGCGCGCGCGCACACACACACACACACACACACACACACACACACACACACACACACACACACACACACACACACACACACACACACACACACACACACACACACACACACACACACACACACACACACACACACACACACACGCGCCGAACCATCTGTTCCAGCTAATGTTATAGGGTTTGATGAGCTGTGTCAGCCAGACATACCTTTTTTTCTGGCAGGAAAATTGGAATAGAGACCTTCACACGGTCATTTTAGAAAAGCTGACACCAGCATTTCCAAGAGCCATGATGGTCTTTTTGGACCATGCGAGGCCATAGACACAACTCTCAAAAGTCAATTGCGAGTGAGGGGGGTACTGGAGCTTCACCCAAACACGCTGAAGCTTTTCTGTGCCTTCAGTAAGCCCCGGTCACAAAGATGGCCCCAGCTCCCCCGCTCACTTCCATTTTAGGGGAAAAACAGGGAGAAGCGTCACGTGCATTGTAGGTGAGAAAGCGACAAAAAGGCTACAAAAAAGAAACACCTCTGAGCTTTTTCAGAAATTGTTCTACCTAATATGAATTTGTCATTCATATTTATTGATGTAATTCACACTTGCATGCTATTCATATGAAATGTTTTCATATATGTCAAGGAGCGCGATCACAATGTTGTCATATTGCACAATGCGCATGCATAATGTTTTCACAATGCTAGGGATGGGGCGTAACCACCTCACAATAGTAATATCACGGAGATTAAAATGTATCGTGAAATTGTACTATAGGATGAATTTGCTATTGTTGATCTGCAAATTCACTACCACTTAAACCCTCTATACTTGATACAACGGAGAGCGCATTTGTGAGCTTGTAGAACGGCTATTTTTGACAGGTTCAATTGATTAACAAAAATGGCATTTAAGGTTTTAAGCAGATTTTGATTATTGCGATAATATCATTAATCACAATTATTTTTGCCACAATAATCATCTTGACATGTAATCTTCATAATCGTCACATCCCTATTGCGTGCCTTCCCTCACTTCTAAAAACAGCACTAGTCAAATGGTCTACATACCGGAGAAGGAGCCCCCAAGTATGCGTGGTAGGCTTTGAGGTCTTTGAGGTAGGCTTTGCGTTCCTCTTTGTGTTGGGCGAGAGCCACATAGATGGGCTTGGTTCCAACGACGCGGCCGTTCATCTCCATCACAGCCATGGTGGCCTCCTCGGGGGAGGAGAAGCACACGAAACCAACACCTGTGGAGCAACCGTCCACCAGCATAACCTAGAAGACAGACATCACTTTAGATCTCCATAACAATTTTAGTTTCATCAAAATGGCTTTGATTGCTGCCAATCAGAGGATAAACTTGTACCGTACTGTAGCATACTGTTACTGTACCGTACTGTACCATACTGTACTGTAAAATACCTTACTGTACTGTACTGTAGCATACTGTTACTGTACCGTACCATAGTGTACCGTATTGTAGCATACTGTAACGTACTGTAACATACTGTACCATACTGCACTGTACTGTACAATACTGTCCCATACTGTACTGTAGGATACTGTACTGTACCATACTGTGCTGTACTGTACCATGCACCCTCTCTCTCCGTGTGTGTGTGTGGGTGTGTGTGTGTGTGTGTGTGTGTGTGTGTGTGTGTGTGTGTGTGTGTGCGCCAAGTATTGACTGCATACAATAATATACTTTTCAGATGGTTGACATTTCTCGTTTAAAGAAATTTAGTGGTCTATAATTTGTTGATAGGATTTTTTGATTGTCATGAGCTATACGCCATAATCATCAAGATTAAAACAAAAAAAAGTTTATGCACAATGAATTGAGAATATATGAAAGTTTCACTTTTTGAATGATATTACGGAAGAAAATTATATACACAGTATGTATTCGATGAAATTTTAAATTGAACTGGTAATAAACTGATTCATATGCTGTTATGATGTCATAACACTGGTAAATCACACTGGTAATGCACACTGATCTGCACGATCGCTCTCTCACCTTAGCACTTGTAATTGATCCATACGGAGAGAACTCCCTATGCAGTTGCTCATCGTCTATGGCGCCATCCAGGTCCTTGATGTAAAGGTTACATCCCTGAAAATAGAGCCAAACAGTCATGATCTACAGATTCTACACCACTGATCTCCACTTACAGGGTGTTGAGTCAAAACTCAGGAATTGACCAAAATCTGGTCAGGCATGACAACTCAGACCTCATAAACTACATCTCCCAGAATGCAACAGCAAGATGGCTGCTCGTTACTTGATTAGGAGCACCTTAAAAGGAATGGCAGTGCCAGATTTATATGCATTAGGCCACGGATGACCATTTCATAAATGTGTAAACTCTGGGACTCTAATCTACATAGAAAATTGTCAGTGTAAATTGAATGTGAGTGTATAAATCTATCCACAGTTACAGTTAATTAACACTCGCAGTTACAGACCCAAAGGGTCCCCTGACCCAATGTTTACAAGCAGTGATCTCTAAACTGTGAATACACACGTAAAAAAAAAGATTTTATGAAATTTAACATGTTTATTTGAATAAAGCATAAAAACAATATAAACAAATACATCATAATAACATGCAGTATTACCAATCGATTACCATCTAAATTCTCAACCTTTTCAGGCCATGACGCCAAACAGAATCATATTTGAACAGGGTACCCACCACCCTGATGATCACTTGGAATTGTAGGAATTGAGCAGTTACATTTAGTTTGACTCTGTTTCAGATAAATATTGTGAATAGCCAATCTACAAGGTCACAACGCCTCACGTTAGCGGAGTGAGCTTGCCCAGAGTTGTTGAAGTGTCCTTGGCTCTTGAGCAAGATGCTGAACCCCTAATTGCTCCCGATGAGCAGGTTAGCGCCTTGCATGGTTTCCTCCACCATCAGTATATGTAAAGCGCCTTGGATAAAAGCTCTATATAAATGCACCATTTACCATTTCACTTTACTGTCTCCTGTAAAGTGACAGTAAAGTCATGTGGGAACCTCCCTGGGGGTCCCAACCCACAGTTTGAGAACCACTGATCTAAATGACAAATACAGAGTTTCTGCTTACCTTGAAATGGCTGAGTAATTCCTGTTTCAGCAGCTTAAAGTTGTGTTCTGTGCCATTCATGTCTTCCACAGCCTGTGGATGTGATCAAAACAATATGGTTGTGTTGAGAGACAAACATAATGCCTTTTTTCCACTACAAACAACTGTACTGTAAGTGGTAAATTAGTTTTTAGTGTAAATTGTTTTTCTCCTTGTTAATCGTTTTTCTCCTGGAGTCGGGACTACGGATGGAATTTAGCATTCTTGCTAAATTCAGTATGACCAGTTAAATACCCACCCCTTGTTTTACACTGTTTTTGACATTTATTGATTATAGTATAGACATATGTCCCCGACTCCCCGGGAGCAGTATGGGTTGGCGGCTGGCGCCCCAGCCTGCATCCTCCGTGAGGAGGAAGCCCAAAAACTTTCGATGAGACCTTTAGGAGGGCCATTCGAGCCGCAAGCGGAGCCTGCAGTACCACCTTTGCCCAGGTGGAGCCTGCAGAACCATTGCGGCTCAAGAAACCACCACTCCTGAATGAAGTTTCTGGTGCTGGGAGTCTAGTGCAACACACAGGTCCTGGCGGTACTCCTGGTGAGAGCAGGAGTGGACCTGGGTGAGACATAGGAGGGGCCCGGACAGGAGTCAACCCACAGGGCCTAGTCCTTCCACATGCCAGAATTATACCTCCCAGTCCCAGCAGAGTAGTTCCGGAATGGATCCAACGGATTGTGTGGCCCTGGTCTTTCCCTAGTGGGTCTGATCGAGGGTAGCTACTGGGACGCAAGTCGGGACTTGATCACCCCGGCTGGGTCACCCGAGTGAGGGGTATGATATTCGCGAGACCCGAAACCTTGATGACCTTGGGATACATCACTGAGGATACGTCCCAGGTGCATCCAAGCGATGTCTTTTTGTTCTGTCCATCCATCCATGATCCATCCATCCATCTTCAACCGCTTATACAGTTTGTAGATATTATCCTCCCATCTAATCCTTTGTCTCCCCCGGGGACTCCTTCCAGTGGGACGTAAAACGAGGACCTCCCTGGGGAGATGCTCAGGAAGCATCCTTACTAGATCCCCGAACATGGTTGTCTCCTTTCCAAGCGAAGAAGCAGCGGATCTACTTTGAGTCTCTCTCGCATGACTGAACTTCTCACCCTATCTCTAAGGGAGATGCCAGCCACCCATCTGAGAAAACGAATTTCGTCCACTTGTATCCGCGACCTTATTCGTCCGCTTTTATCTGCGACCTTATTATTTCGGTCATGATTCACACCTCATGACCATGTGCTTTTTCCTAAAGTTCTTTATGTTTTCGTTTGTTTCTCCCTCCCCATGACTTTGAGTACCTAGAAAAGCGCTATATTAATCTCTGAAATGTATTATTATTTTAATAAATTTATATCCCATGATTTTGTAACGCATTTTTTGTCAATTATCTAATCATTCTAATGTGATCCTGGGCTCTACACACCCTCCGCCAACCTGGGGAGAGAAACGGACTTGAACTCATGCACTTCCTTCATGCATGAGTGAGTGTCCACTCCTTTACACCTGACGGGGGAGTTTCCCTGGTTGGACGTAGCACATGGAAGGAACACGTTATTCCAACCAGTTCCTTTCCCCTCCATCAGGCGCCCCAGCTGGCCAGGAGGAGGCAGTTTAGAGACCAGGATTACTGCATGTTTTTGTGAGGGTACCTACCCTAGGGGACATGGGGAGAACATACAAACTGATGACGCAGAGGAGAGAACACGCCGCCAACACCCACAGCGTCCCCAGCGGGAATCGAACCCAGGACCTTCTAGCTGTGAGGTGACAGGACAGCACTACCGACTGTATTTATTATTATTATTAATCTATCTATCTATATACAGTAACAGTACCAACCCATCCTTCCAGTCATCCATCCATGACCTCACCTCACACCCATCCTCTACGGCTGTCCCTCTGGTCTGTTCTGTTGCTACTGGTAGCTGCATTCTCCTGATAAAATGATGCATGACATTTATAGATAGAGCAAAGTAGATGTCACTTCACTATAGAAAAATGCTGTCCAAAATTACATCCACACGACACATAATTAGTGTTTGTAGAAATATTAGGAGAAATGAACAGGTGTTTGGACAAGGGCTTTAACCACCTTTCCTTTACCATCTGGTGTCCCAGTATTGTGCAAATGTTTTCCCTTCGAAATGGGTGGGTAATCTACATTGGCAACTGGACTTAAGTAGGTGCTAAAACCGATTCATACTTTTTCGCACGACAAGCATAATTGCATAGGCTCAATTCACCAGGTGGCTAACCTTAGCTCCACGTATGCCCCCACCTGTTAACATGAACTCTCTGACTAACTAAATAACTATACTTTTAGAATAGTATGTAGAGTAGAATTATATTCTATTTTTTGTGAAATCTGTGCAATTAATCTAATTGAAAGTTTTACACCAACCTCTCAAGGAGAACAAACAGATCCCTATAAACCTGCTACCTACAGCAACATTATATACCCAGAATATTACACATTCATAATTCAGTTAATATGTATACGGTTTAAGAAACGTATGTGTGTGTATTAGGACTTTTAGTGAATGTTTACCATGTATAACTCACGCAAGACGCAATGTGATGAAACTTCTGTTGTTGTAAACTAGCTAGCCCGTAACGAAGCGACAGTGCCCTCCAGTGGTTGCCAGATTTTGCGACAGCAATAAGCAACCTGCCTGCCCTGCAGGTCTATGAAAACAGGCCCAAAATAACCGACTATATGCGTCTATGCCGCCCACATCATGAGCTAGGATTTAAATTTAAACCTAATGGCATATTTGAAAATACCCGATCTACGGTGTGAGCTAGTAGATCTGCTTTTTTCAATAAACATTTCTGAAAAGTGAAAAAAGGGTCCTTGACATGAAAGTGTTGAGAACCACTGTTTTAAACAATATTAGGACATTAAGAACATTAGGAGAAAAGCCTAAATTAGCTCTGTCTGGTCAATAGCTCTAATGTCTTTGCACAAGCTATGGACCAGATACACTTTGGAAGCAAGCCCTAAAACCTGCAACCGGCAACTACTAGTGCCATAATGTACCAAAAATATTACAAGCAACTTCACAGAAAAGCAAGCCCAATATCGGTTATAATAATCAGACATGGCAACACTGGTGGTGGTGCGTGCTGTGATGATGAGGAGTAGAGGATTCTCAATCACTCCCAGGTGAGACCCCTCTACCAATCCCCGGCCCTACCAATTTATACCAATTTCCCCTAGGAAAGCCAGCCCCAGACAGGACGAGTGGTCTACTGCAGCCCGGCCCCATCGGTCCCATGTTACACCCAGAAATGTTGGTTAGTATAAACTTGTATGATTCAAATATCATCTATAGGCTTAGCAGATGAGATTAAGCTTGGTTGCTAAAAGTTGCACGTTGAGCAATTTGAGTAATTAGCATAATATGTGACCATACTATTAACATTCTATAGACCAATTATTTGTTTACAAACATTGGGCGCACGGGTGACTATTTCATGTAATCAATTCCCAACAGATCTCAAAACCTGTTGTTTTGGGGAGCGCTGGTTTCAGTCCCATTCAACCCATAGCTGTATTAGGGATTCAACCTCTTGTGAGTTGGCTAGTGAGGTGCACCATAGGATACATTTATACTTCAAAGCGCAACAGTGTTGCGCACAGAGAACAGCTGATATACAAGCTCACATCGCATCACAAATGCGACTGTTGCGACTGAGCGTAGAGGTCTGCGTGCGCGACACCATCACGGGACGAAGCATACATTATACTTGATGGGCTGCAGGTGCGCGTGCAGCTCTGCTGCCGTGTTCATGAGCTCACCTCCTTATGACAGCGACTGGAGGTGTGGTTTTGAGGACAACTGTTTTGAATTGCTATTATTGTTCAAACACAACAGAAACCAAGGACTATATATTTCAAGGGCGAGAGATCACAATAAAAATCATAATCATTCTTCCTCCACACTGGGAGAAAAACAGCATCTGAAAGTTTGATGGGGAATTTTTTACACGTAAGTGCAGTTAGAAATGTTCCATTGCATCTTATGAGAGGTCAGCACATTTGGGCAAGTTGCTATGGCCGTTTTTAGCCCAAGGAGTGTTTTTTGTGCAAAATGAATGCCTCCCCAGACAGTGCCCCCCAGTGTCTCCCCAACACCACCCAGTGTCTCCCCAGACTGTGCCCCCCCCAGTGCCTCCCCATACAGTAACCCCACAGTGCCTCCCCAAACAGTGCCCCCCCCCGGTCCCCGCCCCAGTGTGTGCCTCCCCAGACAGTGCTCCCCCCAGTGCCTCCCAGACAGTGCCCCCCCAGTGCCCCCCCAGACCTGTTCCCATGACCTGTTCCCAGACCTGTTCCCAGACCAAATAGTGAGGGAGGGGGCATAGCTAACCTATCGTTCATTTTATGATAAAAGTGTTGATAGATATATTGGGAACAAATCTGGAAATTGGGACATCCCAAATTATCAGGTGGGCGTGGCAGACATTTTTCAAAATGGCAGCCAGCGTTTGGTCAAATCTTCCTAAACGGGCCCAGGCCGTAGCGTAACGGTCTGGGCACCGGACTGGTGATCCAGTCGCGGTGTGCCGCGGGTTCGACTCCCGGACCCGACACGGCCTTTACCGCATGTCATCCCCCCATCTCTCTCCCGTTTCCTGTCAGCCTACTTTCTATCCCTTAAAAAAATCAATAAAGGCGTAAGCCGCAAAAAAAAATCTTAAAAAAAAAAATCTTCCTAAACGACCCTCTAGCAGCCACAATATTTACTGTAGGAGGCTGAAATGTTGCATGAAGGTCAAGTGCTTTCATACCAATAGAGAGTATGCACATACATGATTTTCCCATCAGGAGTGGCAAAACATTGAGCAGCATGGTATGCTGGAGTTTGGAAGCGCTCCGCGCTCGTT
Source organism: Protomyctophum parallelum (assembly GCF_964188405.1). Classification (NCBI taxonomy): domain Eukaryota; kingdom Metazoa; phylum Chordata; class Actinopteri; order Myctophiformes; family Myctophidae; genus Protomyctophum; species Protomyctophum parallelum. The sequence continues at coordinate 16,259,180 of NC_139718.1, forward strand.
AGAAATCACTCAACCGTCCTGCTCTAATGTGTGACATTCTAAATGTCACATAATGCAGGAAAAGAAAACAAGCACTTCCAAACTCTTATATAAAAATAATCAAATGCAGGGCATTTCTTGACAGAAAGTAGCTCATAACGTTTCTATGGTGGATTTTTATGAAACAAAAACTTTGCAGATAGAAAGAGGATAATTCAAGCTTTTCGTACAGCTCCAATGTTGGTGAGTTTAACATTGTTTAATCCAATCAGACAGGATTTTTCTGTTTGGATGAATGTGCTGTCAAGGCTAGAAAGTAGTTTCTGGGCGTTCCGCATAACTTCCAGGTACGATGATGTCATGTGCATACCCTCTAAAAGGGGTGGGGAAAATGCAATGGGAGTTACACACACACACACACACACACACACACACACACAGTAGAAAACTTGACTTGACTTGAAAAAAATGACTAACTAAAAAGAAGAAAAAAAGTACGTAATTTATTCTAATTGTTGTTATTGCAATTCACGAGCTGCGTTCGCTTCCCGCGTTTGCGAGTCTTACTTGTAGATATGTCTATTTTTAGAGTACGACACTGTCTGTAGGGCGACCGCTGCAGATGATTGGCGTCGGATTCGGGTCACACACTGTTGAGCAGCCAGGCCATTCGCACCGAGCACCAAGCAGTCAGCTAATTGCAGTCGCATTTGGGTCACACACACAGCCTGCACTGTTCAGTTCACACGGGTGTGATTTTTTTACTTACTGTTTCACACACAAACAACAGACCAAAATATTTAATAACCTTCAGTCGTGTATGAAATTTATAATAATTAATAAGGGATAATAATTGAATACAACACTCAAAAAATAGGCAAATTATTATGGCAGAATGGAACAACACAGCCATAAACTGAATCACTGGTGACCCAGTATGCATAACATAACCTGGCACATTCTCACTCACAAAAGCAGAGGCCTGTGCACCGAAGAGCTACTTCTTGCATTCTGCAGCACACATCCAAGTATAAAGCTCGGTCTGGGCGAGCCGACTTCGCCCCGAGCCCTTCAGGCTGACCCAGAGCCGTGACGCACCGCCGCTGAGAAAGTGAGCCCGGCGTGGGCACAGGGCAGCGGACGCGGGACAGGGTCCCCCTGAGGGCAGACAGCACAGATCCAACTAGTTTACTAATTTCGTGACATACATTTTCATTATTTTTTATTGTTTTTCTTTTAGGTTTTATGACCTCAATTACACCCAAAGAACCTGAACTTTGAATATCCAGTGAATCTTCTGTGGTCTGGAGTTTTCTCTGGGGTCTGGAAGCCTTTTTAGCTGCAATGGAAGTAAAACAATCTGCTGGCAACTCCCATTGACATATATGGGATTTGCTGGCTCTTACATCACAAACTGCAGGAAAATCTGAGCACTTGTTTGAGCCAGAAAACCCTAGACCATAGAAAATCTACTGAATATTAAAAGTTCAGTTTTTTTGGGTGAAATTGAGCACAGAAAACCAAAAAATCCCTTTAACGGTTTCACGCCCTGTTAATTGAACTCTCTCTTCAAAGTTCTTTTCAACTTTCCCTCACAGTACTTGTCCGCTAGTCTCGTGCCGGTATTTAGCCTTAGATGGAGTTTACCACCAGCTTTGAGCGGGCCGGTGGTCTCGTTTGATCTGAGGTCGTTGGTAGTTGGTAGGGGACCCCGGGTGGGGGAGGATCATGCACTCAGGGAGAGGTGACTCTCCCCGAGGCGACTCTCCAAGAGGTGCTGCGACTCCCCAGCCGCGGAGATGCGGGGTCTCTGATTGATTGATTGATTGGTCAATCAATCAATTGGGTCTCCTATTGATTGATTGGGAAGTGACTCTTGGCCCCGGGATGGACCTGAGGCCGCAAGGTGCGTTCAAAGTGTCGATGGGAGTGGCTGAAAAATTGCTGCCACGCCCACCAGGATGAGAATTTGGGATGGCCCAATATCCAGTCTTGTTTCCAACATATATATCAACACTTTTATCATAAAATGAACGATTGGTCCAATATACTGCACTAAAGGTTCTATGTTCCCCACTCAACCATAGGAAGTTGCTGTGGACAGTTCAGATGTCCGCCTACCAGTGACATCATCGATAGGGCTTTGTATTCATGAAAAGTTAACATGAATGTCATTATGGAAGGCATTGTTCTCACGCTAATACACATTTATATATTTGATTGATTGAAACGTTTATTAAACAGAGATGTAAAAAAGTCAAACATTTAGTCCAAAAGGGATGGCACAACAAAAATCCTTGTTTCCATTTCGGCCCTATGTAATCAATTCATAGACATGACATGAAGAATGACAAAATTCAGTATCATCACAGGAAAAACACAATGTACAGCGTTGAGGGGGGGGGGATGGTGTGTGTGTGTGTGTGTGTGTGTGTGGGGGGTGATCATTTCCTCTCCCTTAATTGTGCCTGCTGAAAGGTGGATTTTCAGGCCTGATTTAAAATATGTAAACTTCTGTTTTAACTAGGGTGGGGGTCAGGGCATTCCACGCTTTGGTGGCAGTGCTGTAGGAGAATATCACATGGTAGCCTATATAGCACAGTAGGCTACAGTACATGTGTACTACTGCTGCATAGTACAGTATAGTACGGTAGTACAGTACATTATGGTACAGTACAGTACGGTATGGTGAAGCAACATAAAATTGCGCCTCATTACTGTTTCACTGTTCATGACTTCATGTTCAAATCATACTACATACTGTCATATCCTGGATGTAATTTCATTTTTCTAGCCTATTTAGCCTTTCTTACTCTTTGCTACAAACACTGTCATACATTACAACACAACACAACACATGCAATATTTCCATCTACTTCCCGGTCTGCATTTACACACCAACACCTTGCAAGGGTGACAACATCGCAAGGGAGCCAACCACGCGTATGTGGAACTAGAATCGAGACCGGTCGAGTTACTAACAACAATCCATTCCAAACTAATTTCTCCCTCTGCGTGCGCGTGGCACGCGTGCGTGTTCTCGTCGGTAGCACCAGGGTAGCACCCCCTGTCGGCAGCCGCAGGGAGGTGCGGAGCCTCGTCATCAGCAGCACACAGGCACAGCAGTGTCTCCATTTCACTGCGTTTCGTTTCTACCATCATCATGACCTTTTAGATCCGTTTACAACAAACGGGAGGAAGACAGTCGTTTCCCCTCCATGTTAAACACGTCGTCTTCTTCACATTCTAGCGGACTGAAGAAGGCATTCGGCCTTGAAATTCACCTCGCGTTTGACGGTGAACGGTGAGTCTTCATCTTCATCTCTCCTCTTTCAACGGCCTTTCCTGCCGTCGATGGCCGGCCGACGGGCCGCGGCCTCCGGCTGTCCTGGAACTTGAACGCCGCTACGACTAACAGGCCACACGGAGAACACAGAACCGACTATTAACCTCAATATCAACATGATATTCTATATTTATACTAGACGGAACATAAATGTACCATTATAAAGATGAATGTTTAGGAGGATTAAAGTGTATATTCTTCAGCTGCTAGCTTAGCTAACGGGGCTACCCTTTAATAGCTAGCAGCTGCTCAAAACAGCAGCTTTTTTAGGGACATGTTTTCATGTTGGTCTTCTAGTACAATATGTCATTATTGGTAATTTTTTTATATTCATGAAATGTCTTCAATGTGTTATTTTAACGTCTAGTTATGAATGCCTATAGCTGCCAGTCAATATCACATCGGCTAACTGAGCTAACTCTAACGCTAACCAAAGACAACAATCCCTATTCCTAGAAATGTTTAAAGAACTGCTTTTAAACACTGGCAAGTCGGTTAGTTGGTTGATGTTACTTGGTCCATTTAGATGCGGAAACAACACAATTTAACCAGGGTTAAACTGTTTTATGCTCGTTAGCTATCGTTAGCCTAGCAGGCCAAATGCTTTTGTTTGTACCCAGACTGATTGTTCGTTACGTTATTTTGCAACATGGATCATGTTCTGGTTCTGTTGACCCGAAAGAGTAAAATGGTAAACGGACTCATCCGTGTTCATTTAGACGGAAAATGTCACTGTCAGATTATCAGATAGATGGGTTTATTGTTGTTTACTAGAGAGAAACAACATGTCTGCCGACTCTGCCAGATGGCTTTACAGTTTTACAAACAAGTCTGTCTGGCCCTAGATAAGTATAGTAACGTTAAGTACTTTTGATATAGGTATTAGGTATACTAGTGACATGTATGTCATCTTATTATATCAGGTGGGAGCCAAACTAAAGCTTATTGTTACAGATAACTAGTTTTGCCTTTTCTTGTTTTCACTAAGACTTTTCAACTTTGCTCCAGTTAAACTAGCTGTGTTTACTAAAAGTGGACCATGACTACTACATTTCCAATTAAGCAATCTCCTCTAGCCTTAGTTTACTGGGCAAGGGTCAGCCAGTGGGTCAGATTTAGGCTTGATGGTAGGACCTGAGCTGGTGTTTGACATTGTAAACCTTTCAGAGGCAGAATGCTGAGGGATTCATGGGTTTAATAAGAGGATCTCTCTAAAGGCCAGACCAATGATTCACCACGCAACACCTTGTAACATGCAATTTCTCGCAACCATTATCCCAAATGGCAGTTCTGTTGCAAGCAGTTCCTAACCAAGTTGGGCCTGATGGTCTCCAAACGTTAGGTCCTGTTGAGTTGTATTTGAAGTGGTAATGGCTCCTGGTGTGCAGTGGTGTCAGTACTATACTCTCAATCAGAAATGTCTTTTTTTGTGACTGATATGGCACGGGCACATAGTTGCGTCAAGAGGCAGGAAGAAAGCACCTAGACCAGGTGTCTCTTCCTAGTTTTAAACATATGGTGGATGGAAATGACGCAAGCGCGCAGCTTCAACTGGTAGCGTTGGCAAATCGTTTCCGTTTTTTGCAGACGCTACAAGTTGAAGCCACGCACAAGCGTCATTTCCATCCACCATCTGTTTAAAACTAGGAAGAGACACCTGGTCTAGGTGCTTTCTTCCTGCCTCTTGACACAACTATGTGCCCGTGCCCTATCAGTCACAAAAAAAGACAATGTACTTGCGCCCATATCCTGGGTGTGTTTTAGAGCCATGGTCTGCAACAGAAGTAAAACGTATTAAAAAAAGGGGGAAAAAAATAATTGATGCTCGAAACATATAGGGGTGAGAAGTACACTTTTATATTAGAAACTTCTCTCGCACACAGTGCTGTCACTGAATACAACACATGTATAATACAACTATACCGTACTAATACTGTGCTGGTATTATTATTTCTTCTTTCTCTAATATTTCCTTTACTTGTAAACCGTAGTAACAGTGATCTCACTGGGTTTCACCACTATAAAAAAGTTTTTCAGAAAACTGCCTCAGATCTTAATGGGTTAACACACATTTCTAAACAGCCAATCATATGGCATAAACGCATTTAGGCCTGTAGACATGGTTAAGACCATCTGCTGCAGTTACATTTTCAAAATTGAACTGCAGCAGTTAAAAAATTAATTTAAAAAATTTAAGTTAAATTAAATTAATGATTTTACGTGAATTTTCATCTGGCATGGTATTTGGAGCCAACGGGCTGGTCTGAGTATTTCAGAAACGACGGATTTTCACGCACAATTATGCAACTTATATAATTTCTAATAGGAACACAACCCTTGTAGGCACCTGGCCTTCTTGACATACTGTATTAGAAAATATCTGAGCCTGCTGTGAAATATTGAGACGTTTAGATAACATCAAATAGACCTTTTAGATTAAAGTAGTGGTTTGTGTCATTTGACGCTGGCAATAGCACAGTGAATTCATTCTCAATGCATTATTTTAACTACTTTTAGCAATCGACCCATTGCCAGAATTGGATGGTTTTCAGCTGATTGCCTGTGATTGCTTACCAATCAGTTTCACTTTCACTATGTCATTTTCTTTGCCGGTCAGGCAGGTTTTCAGGAGGTTTCAGGTTTGAACTGATAACACACGGAAACACCTTCACACGTGTTTCCAGTTCAATTCTGCCTTTGAGCCAATCAAATTGATCTATGGGGAAATCATCTTTGTTTTTGATTGGTTTATGCTGTTTTTATAATCTTCCTCTCTCTCGACAGGTGAGAGCGGTTGAATGAGGCCCAAAGAGTGGCAGCATCTTGAGCAGTGATTGGACACTGAGCCAGGTGAGTGGGGCTAAGAACCTATATGAGAATTATGGCACAAATCCTTTCCTTCTAAATGGCAATAACACTTTTCTCATACTAATAGTGCTAGGCTATTCTTCAGGCTGGCAGCCAATGTTTTATTCTATCCAGCATGGAATCAGATTTGCTTTATCAAGTCTGAATAACAAAAATAATCACACACATGGAAATCGATTTTACATAATTTATTTTGAAAGGCAAGCAGGGGAATGGCACACAGTCCAGCCAACCATCTCATCTTATCCATAATGTCTGCCTTTGTGTCTCAAGATCAGGATCCATCATGGCAGACGTGGATCCAGACACACTATTAGAATGGCTCCAGATGGGACAGGGAGACGAGAGAGACATGCAGCTCATCGCACTGGAACAGCTCTGCATGTTGCTGCTAATGTCTGACAATGTGGACCGTTGTTTCGAAACGTATGTAAACACTGCAGTTACACAGTTATGCTACTGACCACAATGCACATATACAGTTCTACTACTGACAACAAGTAATGCTGATATACAGTTGTACTTCTACTGATCACAGTGCAGTTATACTATTGACCCTAATACAGTTGTACAGTTCTTCTACATACCCTAATACATTTAATTATAAAATTCTACTATTGACAGTTATATACAGTTATAACTGTATATCTGCACTGTGGTCAGTAGTATAACTACTACTGAACACCACAGTGCAGATATAGAGCACCAAAGTCCTGACGTCGCTTTCAGTAGAGGGCGTCAGTCCCCAGGTTCATGTATTTTTTTAGTTACATTGAAATCGCCATAGGTGGATTATAGATCTCTTCATATAAGAACTGCGTTCTAATAAACCGATCACCCCGGCCTTTTCACTCATATGGATATGAAGCATCGACTGAAGGTGGAAATGTACAAATATACCCAAAGAGTAACAAAATAAGCGTTAGACACTAGTCAAATAACCCAGAGACTACATTTCCGGGTAGGCGGGTGGCTGCATCTGCCTGTCGCACAACATAAACTGAATGTTAATTACGTTTATTTGTATTTTTATTTTATTGATATTTAATGTTTCGTGGTTAGTACGAGTTGAGTCACCACCAGCTGAGCTTATGTCAGCGAGAAATCTCAGGAACGCAATGTATTGACGGCTGGGCGTGACGTATATTAGCAGCGACATTGCCTTCATATGTAGTTTCAAGGCTTTTGCGGCCACATTAATTCCATTTTCTCCAGAAAATGGCTGTATCAAATATTAATCAACATCATTAACGACACACAGCCACCCCCCTGACCAAAAGGCTGAGATGATCGGTTTATTTTTCAAACACAGTTCTTATATGAAGCGATCTAAAATCCCCATATGGCGATTTCAATGCAACTAAAAAAATACATGAACCTGGGGACTGACGCCCTCTACTGAAAGTGACGTCAGACTTCGGTGCTCTATACAGTTTCACTTCTAGTACAGCACCGATTCAGTTATACTATACGAGTTGTTAGACAGAATATATCCATCCATATACGCATTATTGATGGAACATCTGCCTGCCGTTGTCTGTGTGTGTGCATGAATGAAAGTTCTCATATGTGAAGCCAGCATGTCTTCTAAGGAAGCTGTATGTTGCGCAGCGAAAACGGCCGACAAGGTATTACAAGCTCTCAATGCGTGTTGAGAGCCATGTTGTAGATGGGCTGTTTCAAGTTGTTTTAAGCAGGAATAAAAGTTTTCCGTCCCCAAGATGGCTTTCCGTTTTGGGGATTCCTTATTGGCAATTTTTTAGATGAGTACAGATCCGTCAAAAAAATGTAACAATGCGGGTGGGTGTCTGTAGCGGTGTTAATGACATGACGACCGCAGCATTGCTAGTTATTCCCCCACTGGGATCAGCTGCGCACAGTAAAGTGCCCCGCAAAATGTAACCAGACACCTAAGTTTTATGTTGGTGTCGTGCCGCAGATAAATAGCAGATCTACAAGCTTACATGTCATGAATGTGACATGCTATGAGCTTGTATATCTCTGCTGTGGGGAAGAAACCTCCTAACTCCAAAATGTATTTTTTTCCGGAAATGAAATAATTTTAACCTGACTCTGCCAGATTGCGGCAGTATTGAGTTCCCTCCTTCTGCCTGCATGTGGTCTCTCAAGCAGAAACGATGAACCTGAAGCAGCAGGACAAAAATCTGATATCTCCATAATCATTTTGAGTTGTACTCCTGTTAGGTTGTGTTTACATGTGTCACCAGTCTCGCGTTTATCCCGCCTGTAGTGGCCGCATATGGCCACATATCGCTCCGATCAGCATTTGATCGGAGTATATAAAACACCTTAGATATTTTATTTATTTCATAAATGGGGACTGCTCCTCTCGCAAGTTGATGATGTCATAAGTCCATGAGTGGTCCAGCCCTATGGAATATATGGAATGCACGTGCTAATAAAAAGTATTTAAAATATTGCTTTGATTCTCATATTATCCTCAGGAAGTATTAAGTAGATTTTTATTAGCATATGCATTCCATAGGGCTATATGGCCATGACCCATGACATCATCAACTTGCAACAGGAGCAGTCCCTATTGAGTGAAAGATTCTTTATTTATGAAAGAAATAAAAAATATTTGATGTGTTTTTATTTAGTTGTAGAGGTTAAGTATAATGTTTTAAGGCATATTTGTCTTAGCCAGGGTTCCTTTTAATTAACCTGACCAAAGTTGGTGTTGTGACTTTTGTCAATTACTTGCGAAGGGGAGAGGTGGTGGAGTTAGCTTTAGCAGACAGTTTGAGGGTCCAATGGAGTTAAAAGGTTTTGTCCATTTTTTACTACTTTCCATTGGTTCAATGTTTTCAAAACAACGTTTTGAAAATGGTCCTCAATGGCACTGATTAATGCAAAAAAAATCTAATTCCTCAAAAATGGAGTTAGGTGGTTTCATCCCGACAGCAACGATATCTGCTATCTCGGCATGTAACATCAAGTGTGCAAACTTATGTTGTGCTCCGCTGTCAATGTCATTCTGACTTTAAGTAGCTACTAGCACGGATACAATTTCCACTTAAGTTATTATGGGATTTGGTCTATGGTCTATGGCAGTGTCTAAAAGATGAAATCACAGGAATGGAAGACCACTGAAGTTTTCAATCGAAACAGAAAAACAATTGGGTAGGATTACACCACCACAGGTAGGATGTAATTATTTGTTGTCATGGAAGGCAGCAGTAATTGACAATAAACGTGCTTACGTTCGGTTCTCTTGCATTGAATTAGGCAGCGGAACACTTGCTATGTTTGCCAATCAGAGATTTGAGAGGATTTGTACTCTCACAAAAGTTACCCGGCCATACAGACGTGCCAATGCAAACACTTTGGGGCGTTGTTTAATTTGGTCCCCCAAAATTCCCCCGCGTCCGAGGATCCAAAGCCTTCTTTCACCACCAACGCTTCCGTGATTATCGCTCAATTGGACCAGCCGCTACCATGCGGGAGTTCAACAATGCAGTTCACGGTGGACAAACCTCTGCTGTTGTCGAATCATGGAGTTAGTAGTGTAAGGAGGCTCACTAAGCTTGGCTAAATGAAGTTGGTGCTCTGCAACACACTACAGACAGTGCTGCCGGGAGCATCAACAATAAGCGAGGATGCAGCGAATCAATGACCGATCGTGTGTGCAATTAATAAACTGGTTTCGAACTTAAGGGAAACACCCCAAAAAGGTCTGTGTGCTATGCATGCCGTGTGCTATGCACGCCATGTTATTAGTGTCAATGTATGGAAAAACAGCGGAAAACGCTGCTAAAATTCTGAAAAATACCAGATTGGGGCCTGGGGGTTTCCCCTACAACGTTTGACGAATGAGATATTGAGTTATGGTCTGAAAAATATTTTCAGTTTTTCCGTTTGGCTCATTTATATGATAAATGATCCAAAAAGTGGTCATATTTTGAACGAGAGGCGGATGAGGAGCAGAAATGAAGTGCGTAGTATATCCATCAGATTAAAACCAAGGAGAGCGCCCTAGATGAGCAGATACGAGGCATTCTTTCTGCCACTCTAACAACTAAGTGAACGGGATGCTAATATGAAGGAAGAGCCAAGCGTACGGTGGCCTTAGAGGCTCACGGCCGGGCTACACCGATTTTGCGCCAGTTTGTGCGCATGCGTATACTGCGCATGTACAGTGTGTTTGGATAGGACCAATATATGTCAATGATGCCAGCTACACCAGACGCACGGATACGCGTGCTCTAAGAATAGGATTGGTTCTATTTCTTTTACGTGCGTATGCCCCCATGCGTGCGTATCTATCTTCCTGGAAGGTCCCGCACAAATCTGCCACAGATCTGGTGTAGCCGGGGCATTTCGCACGCATACTTTGTGCGCGCAGTGCACTTACGTAAAACACACACATGCCCGGTGTAGCTTGGCCGTCACTCAAAAATAAAAAAAGGAAAAAATTCTGAATATTCTTCTCTCGCCTGATATCATTGAGGATGCGCTAGGACGTGTACACACGTCCATAGCATCCGTCGATTGGATTCCCTATGACGTTTCCAGACATCCTACGGATGGAATGTGTTAAGATTAGAGCATTTGTTGTGGTCAAACTAGCAATATGTTCTGAAGCATCTTCCATAAAATCTTTTCATAGTTTTGGATATTTCATATAAATGCAAAGGTTAAAGCTTCAATCTGTGATTTATTCTCCTGGTTGACCTTGTATGTACTAGAACAGCAGGGACAATATTACGAAAACATCATAATTTCACATATTGTTAATTGTTTAAGAATCAGTGCTAGTGTGGGGGCTCCTTTCACACCGTTTCACAAATCTCACATTTAGGAGTAGCAATCATGCAAGTAGCATCATGCAAACAACTTCAATCATGATATTTTTCTTTAACCCATGTGTGATTTTCAGGTGTCCTCCCAGGACATTCTTACCAGCACTGTGTAAGATCTTCCTGGATGAGAGCGCTCCGGACAATGTTCTTGAGGTCACAGCCAGAGCCATCACTTACTACTTGGACGTGTCGGCTGAGTGCACCAGGAGGATTGTGGGAGTGGATGGAGCCATTAAAGCCCTCTGCAACAGACTGGTGGTTGTAGAACTCAACAACAGAACCAGCAGAGACCTGGCTGAACAGTGTGTTAAGGTACATATACAACATAGAAGCCTCCAGTTTGAGGACGGCACAATTGAAGGGTTCTCAGATTTGACAGTTTTGACAATGAGATGTTGATCCAATGTGGTTATTTAGTCCCAAGCTCTTTACCTTTTTATTGGTTAAACATTTGTAAAAATCTACAAACAGATGTAATCACTTTGAACCAGACATCATATTGCAAGTTTGTAGATTAGCCTTTTGTGGCTACTTGTTTGTGATACTGTCGTACGACGAAACATAAAAAAGGGCATTCACTTATGAAAAAAACAAACAAACATGCATATTCAAGGTTTCTGACTGTCAGTGACATAATTATCACCATCACTACTTAAAGATTAATTCCTGAGTCTGTAGTTGGGAGATAAGCCTTGATTGGTCACTTGTTATTCCTGTGATTGTGTTGGCCATCACACATAATACAGAAATAATAATTTCCAATTTATATTTACAACATAAGAGTCCATGATATGTACAGCTGTCCTACTGTTTTTCGAACCAGAACCTAACCGGCTCGTACCTCAGACATTGGAGAAAAGTCTACAATATATTGTTGTTATAATGTGTGTGTGTGTGTGTGTGTGTATGTGTATATATATATATATATATATATATTTCTTTTTTTTTAAATTTATTATAGGGGCATTAAAATAACCAGAACCTAACCTTAACCGCACAACGTAGCCACATAGTCGGAATGGTAGTGTCTTTCACATACAATATCACACTTAGCTGTCTTACTCTCTCTCCTACACTGTTTCCCTCTCAGCTGTCTGTCTTGTCTGTTTCTCATACACCGTTTCCCTCTGACCTATCTTACACTGTCCCTCTCAGCTGTCCTGTGGTTTCATATAGATGTGCATTTAATATATTTTCTATCGACAGGTTCTGGAGTTGATCTGTACCAGGGAGTCTGGTGCGGTGTTTGAAGCTGGAGGTCTGAACTGTGTTCTGAGTTTCATCAGAGACAGTGGACATCTGGTCCATAAGGACACACTACATTCTGCTATGGCTGTTGTGTCCCGTCTCTGTAGCAAGATGGAGCCACACGACTCTTCCCTGGAGACGTGTGTGGAGTCACTGTCCAGTCTGCTGAAACACGAAGACCACCAGGTATATGGACTGACTAATATGAGAGTTGACATCTAATAGGACTCTTGTATGTTCCGTATTGTGAACGTTCAGTGTCTCTTGGTTTTACACCCCTCTAGGCCAGACTGCAGATGCACTGAATCATATTTACGATCTTACTCGTAGTTCAACTGATGCACCGCCTTGCTTCGACGATGTATTCTGAAAGGAGCAGTGCTGGAGGGGTGGTGACAGTGTGTACAGTCCAAATTTAGAGATGTACCGATAACAGTTTTTCCTTCGCGATTCTGATCACCATAATTTGCGTATTGGCTGATACAGAGTACCTATCTGATACCAGTGTGTAATAAAAATGAATATAAATTTATAAAAAACAGTGGTTCTCAAAGTGGGGTCTGTAACTCTTGAGAGTATAAGGGTCCATTTGGTTACTAGCATTTTAGGCAGAATCGGCAGCTTTTCCGATACTGGTATCGGAACAACTCTAGTTGAAATGGGGAGAAGCGTCGGGTGTACTTCCCCAGCACTGATCCTTTCAGAGACCATTGACTTGAGGCCGAGGAGTCTGCACATCAGTTCTGCTACCAGTAATGCACCAGTCAGATAAGAAGTCACTAAGTGAGCAAACCAGTCTGCTAGTAACAACCGATCATGTCTTTCCAGGTGTCAGATGGAGCTCTGCGTTGCTTCGCCTCATTGGCTGACCGCTTCACACGTCGTGGTGTTGACCCCGCCCCTTTAGCCAAACATGGTCTGACAGAGGAGCTGCTGTCTCGCATGGCTGCCGCCGGTGCCACGGCAACAGGCCACTCCTCCTCCTCCTGCAAACCCGCCCGGACCTCCACAGGACCCGCCCCCTCCACTGACAAACTGAGCAACCAAGTTTCAACCATCGTTAGTTTGTTGTCAACGCTCTGCAGGGGGTCTCCACTGGTTACGCATGTAAGACATCACACAAGTCTCTCTCACACACACACACACACACACACACACACACACACACACACACAGAGGTCCTGCAACTTTTTAAGAAGAAGAAAAGTGAATGACTATACAATGGGAAACCATAACACACAAGCGTTTTAGTGTAGTCTGTTGGCTGCATAAGCAGGACCTTGTGCCTTCTGTGCTGGTTTCTGTATATCAAATACACTGCAATGGTGTTAAGTCTGTGTTTATGTATATTGTAATTATATGTGTACATATGTATAAGTGAATGTATGTTTGAATGCATACAGTATATATGAGTGTGTTTTGTGCTTGGCGTACTGTAGGACCTTCTACGTTCAGCCCTGCCTGACTCCATGGAGGCAGCACTAGGAGGAGATGAACGTTGTGTGTTAGACACCATGAGACTAGTGGACCTGCTACTAGTGCTGCTGTTTGAAGGCAGGAAGGCTCTGCCTAAATCTACTGCCGGGTCGACGGGTCGAATCCCTGGCCTGAGACGACTGGACAGCACGGGAGAGAGGTCACACCGACAGCTAATAGACTGTATTAGAAGTAAAGACACGGACGCGCTCATAGACGCCATAGATACTGGAGGTAATGTGGAAGGGAATAATATTTTACTCTGGCGACAGCTAATAGACAGATCCCGGTCGCATGAATGCACATTTTGTGTCTTCTGCAAACTGGTCCAAAAAAAGTGGAAGAGCCAATTGGGGTCTGTCTTCCACTGCAAATCGCCAACCCAGTGCTTGGGGCCAGACATATATATACATAACATATACATATATATATATTATACAGATGATATAAATTCACGTGACCGGGATGGTTTACCAGGCTAATAGTCAGGTGCCATGTCTTCCGAATTATCATACATATTAGACCATAAAATACTAGAAAACATTTAGACCATAGATCATATTGATGTTATTACTATGAGACCATCGATACAAGCATTCAAAGTCATGATTTTTAGGCCATGAGTACTGGGGGCTAATGACTTAAAACCGTTTCTCTCTGTGTGTCTCCCTGTTTCACAGCGTTTGAGGTCAACTTCATGGATGATGTAGGACAAACTCTTCTCAACTGGGCTTCTGCCTTTGGTACACAGGAAATGGTAAAGAGACACACACACTTTTCAAACAGACATGCAAAAGTGTAGCTTTTCGGCGAAAATCGCCGTTTTTATCACAAATATGGGACCTATGTGATTCATGCAAATCCGTTAAAAAAATGTTTGGGAGGGGTGAGGGGGTCTGTGGGTGGGGGACTGGGTGCAGCCCTAGCCCGCTGCCCGGAGCAATCGGTGGACTCGGCGGGAGTTGGGACAGACGGTCCACTTTTGACACACTGTCTGTGACTCGCCAGTTAATCCCATAGTTTAGCTGGAAGTGTAGCTGCTACTAGTTAGCATTAGCAACGTTAGCACCTTGCGCTGTCTGTGGTGTGGACACGCCGGTGTCACTTTCTCTCGCGCTGTGTGTGTGTGTGTGCACTGTGCAGTGCACAGTGCATGCACAGACTGTGCATGCATGCGTGCAAGTAAATAAATAAAGCACGCTCACGTGTGTGTGTGTGTGAGTAAATAGATAAAACGCTTGATACATACAACTTGTAGTCCTACATCACCCCCCCCCCCAGGGCTTACATATACTAAATATAACAAAATACATACATAAATGGATGCACCTGGGACGTATCCTCAGTGATGTATCCCAAGGTCATCGGGGTTTCGGGTCTCGCAACATCATACCCCTCACTCAGGTGACCCAGCCAGGAGTGATCAAGTCCCGACTTACGTCCCAGTAGCTACCCTCGATAAGTCCCATTAGGGAAAAACCAGGGCCACACAATCCGTTCCTCCTGAACTACTCTGCCGGGACTGGGAGGTACCATTCTGGCACATGGAAGGACTAGGCTCTGTGGGTTGACACCTGTCTGGGCCCCTCCTACGTCTCACCAGGTCAACTCCTGCTCTCACCAGGTCAGGCACTGTGCGTTGCACCAGACTCCCAGCACCAGGCACTTTATTCAGGAATGGTGGATTCTCAAGCCGCAACGGTTCCGCAGGCTCCACCTTGCCATTGGTGGTGCCACAGGCTCCGCTTGAGGCTTGCATGGCCCTCCTAAAGGCCTCACCGTGGGTTCTAGTGCTCCTCAAACTGTTGGAGTAAATGTATTGTTCTATGACTATCAGGAAATTAATGTTAACATCTTGCTCAATACTGACTATAGATTTGTACTGATTTAGTAAATAATCATCTGTCATTTTTGAGTGGTGCAACCACTCAACCACACTATAGACGGCTACAGTATGTGTGTGTGGCTGTGTCCCTGGGTCTGTCCCTGGCTGTGTCCCTGATGGTGTCACTGGGTCTGTCCCTGTGTCATTGGGTCTGTCCCTGGCTGTGTCCCTGACTGTGTCATTGGGTCTGTCCCTGGCTGTGTCCCTGTGTCATTGAGTCTGTCCCTGGCTGTGTCCCTGACTGTGTCATTGGGTCTGTCCCTGGCTGTGTCCCTGTGTCATTGAGTCTGTCCCTGGCTGTGTCCCTGTGTCATTGGGTCTGTCCCTGGCTGTGTCGCGGTGTCACTGGGTCTGTTCCTGGCTGTGTCCCTGTGTCATTGGGTCTGTCCCTGTGTCCCTGGCTGTGTCCCTGGGTCTGTCCCTGGCTGTGTCCCTGGGTCTGTCCCTGGCTGTGTCCCTGGGTCTGTCCCTGGCTGTGTCCCTGGGTCTATCCCTGGCTGTGTCCCTGGGTCTGCCCTTGGCTGTGTCCCTGGGTCTGTCCTTGGCTGTGTCCCTGGATCTGTCCCTGGCTGTGTCCCTGGCTGTCCCCCCCCCCCCCCCCCCTAATTGGTTTAGTACCGATAAACGCTCAAAAGATCTGCGCCGCGGCTTCGCCCGCGGCACAGCGGGTAATTCCTTAATGTACTGCAGATGTAGAGATAAGTAGTGAAACTCTGATTAAAGCAATAGACATTCTTGTATATTCTCTAGTTGTAATTACATTTCTTAATAGTGACGATTAATATGTATGACGCATTGCTATTTGTAGGTGGAGTTTCTCTGTGAGAGAGGAGCCGATGTGAACAGAGGTCAGAGATCATCCTCTCTCCACTATGCTGCCTGCTTTGGACGCCCTCAGGTCGCTAAGGTAATACACACGCACTCACTCACACTCTCTCGCTGTGCAAGATTCTCCCCCTCCCCTTAGTATCCCCTCACCCAGAGCAAATAAAGCCTGGGTGTTGGATACATTATTGATGTGATAATGGCCAGGCCATGTTTTCAGTCAACTCCCTCCCCACACTGTAGGGGAGCCCCAGGGGGATCACTTCCTTGTTAACAATAACTTTTAATTTATTCAACTAAATGCTATTTAGTGTGGTTGCTATAGGCAACACACTATTGTTCTTGGTCCGAGAATGTTTTGCCGGCAAAGTGAACCTACTTTTTGTGAAGATTTGGTCATGCTTCACACACTGTTGTCACTGTTATCATGCTTCAAAGCAAACAAAAAGGTAGGAGCGCACACCAAGAGTAGGGAGGTGCTGATCACGGGAGACAAACTTTAAAATAGAAAGGAGAGGTCGCACAGCTTGTAGTCCCGACGCCAACAATAGTTGTCCAAAATGCAGCAGCCAGAGTTTTAACTAGAACTAAGATGAGAGAACATATTACTCCAGTTTTGGCATCGCTGCACTGGCTTCCGGTTGTTTTTATTTTATTGTTTTATTGATTTTAAAATTATTTTACTTGTCTATAAAGCTCTCAATGGTCTCACACCTTCCTACCTACATGACTGCCTGCCTAAATATGTCCCAAACCGCCCCCTAAGATCTTCCACTGCTGGCCTGCTCGCTTTGCCTAAGAAAATGGCAACTAAAATATACAGGGAAGCAGCTTTTTGCTTCTACGGGCCGTCTGCATGGAACAAGCTCCCACTGTACCTTCGTCAGGCAGCCTCTGTAGACATTTTTAAAGCTCAGCTCAAGACCCACTTCTACAACATTGCTTTTAATTGATATTTTATTTTTTTGTTATTCATGTCCTCACTGTATTGCATTACTGCTTGTTTTTTAATGTCGTTGCCTTGCTTTTCTTTTATTCTCCATTGTTCTGTAAAGCACTTTGAGCTGCATTTCATGTCATGAAAGGTGCTATACAAATAAAGTTTTATTATTATTATTATTATAGTAAGGCGTACAGTATTTCGGTTCCCAGTGGATTCCTTGTGGTTTGTGTCAGTGCAACCACACATGCAATTTCCCAGAATTGCACCTTTCTAGTTTATCTTTGTTGATATGCCAAGTCAGTTCAAAAACTGTAAAGTTTTGTTACCTTATTTGTTTATTTTCACTACAATGCCATAGCCACACCAAATCTTCCTTTTGTGAAAACATATGATTCTGATATTGTACTGTATTACATCACTCTCATAACAATATAGTCTTATCACATGTAGCTAGTAAAATGTTTCATACCATAGCCTTACTCCGTGTCTCTGTCCATTTGTAGACTCTCCTTCGTCATGGAGCGAACCCTGACCTGAGAGATGAGGACGGAAAGACTCCTCTGGACAAAGCCAGAGAGAGAGGACACAGTGAAGTAGTATCTATACTCCAATCACCTGGTTAGTATTACTATTACTACAGGACACGGTGAAGTAGTATCTCTAATATGTGCATATGCGTGTGGTATATTGTGTATTTAACCTATTTTGGACGGGAACCCCTTTTGGTGTTAACATTATGTTATGCTTTTGCTATTGAAAAATAGCCGATCTACAAGCTCATAGCGCGCCACCGAGTGGCGCGCTACGAGCTTGTAGGTCTGCTATTTTTGAAAAATCGAAGAACGACTGACAGAAACATAGCTTAAATATAATTTATAAGACCCACATACAAACTTCACCACTTTCAACCTGGCGTCCACATTTTGGGCATGTAGATGGATGAACACAACGTATTCAAAAAGTTGAACAATCTGTCAAAAATGGCAAATAAAGAATCTCACAATGTAGCTTGTAGATGGGCTATTTTCACTAGATTATAAAATAGGGTTTTAATTTATGAAAACTAAAAGAATATTGACATACGAGGTGTCTCTGCCTGACAGCCACGGTATATCACTATGGTTTCCTATAAATTGTTGAATTAAAATCTGTATAATTATGACAAGACAGCAACTGCTATTCCGATCATGTGTATATTTTACCCCACTGCTCTAAGGTTAGGCACTCAAATTTGTACTGATACTTCACATTTGATACCGGTAATAACAATAATTTAATACATGTTGTAAAAAATGTGTGCAATTTTCTCAATTTCAACATTATTTAGAACATTTTTGTTGTAACACACCGCAAAAGTATTCGTTTAACATGGGAATTACTCCAATTATTGAAATAATGAATAAAATATGTTCTGGCTGTAGCATCTGACTAGGTCCCTGCTGTTAAAAACCAGATATAATTTAGGTCTTGCGTTTGAAAAAGGTTCATGGGTTTTTCATTGTCTGTTAGGTGACTGGATGTGTCCGGTGAATAAAGGCGACGAGAAGAGGAAGAAAGAAGTGAAAGAAGAAGAGGAAGGAAGTGAACCTAAAGGAGACCCAGAGATGGCTCCAGTTTACCTCAGAAGACTTCTGCCTGTTTTCTCTCTGACATTTCAACATACAATGTTGCCTTCAATAAGGTACTAACACTACGCAGTGCAGAGACACTGACTAAATGACTAAAACAAGCGAACAAACCTTTTACCAGTAGAGCCTAGCTTTGACCGTTTGCTGTTAACCTCCGCCCCTGTAGGAAGGCCAGCCTTGCTTTGATCAGGAAGATGATTCACTACAGCGCTGAGGTTCTGCTGAAGGAGGTTTGTGACGGAGAAACGACTCACACGCACAACCTGCCCACAACTCTGGTACAGATTACTGCTACCGTGCTGGACCAAGAGGTACACACACACACACACACACACACAGACACACAGACACAGACACAGACACACACACAGACACACACAGACATTCATGAAAGTCAAGATATACATTTTCAGCCTGTTAACCCTCTAATGGCCAAGTTGCCAACCTTAATAACATCTTATTGTGCCTTAGGCCAGCTTTGGCTGACTTTTTGAATGACAATAGAATAATGTGCGATATGACCACAATGTCACGAAATATCTAATTTTAAAGCTGCACATCTCTAGTTTACACAGAAAAAAATAATATGTTCCTAGCATGTTCCTTCGTTTACTTATAAGCACTTTAGTACACCTTGGTTTGACTTATCACTGAAACCAAGGTCTACTAAAAAGCTTATAAGTAAACGATGGAACAAGCTATAATCATAATTATTTTTTCATTGTAAAGTAGTGACTTGGAGCTATAAATTGAGACATTTCGTGACATTGTGGTCATATCTCACATTTTTCGATTGCCATTCAAAAAGTCGCCAAATCTGGCCAATGCTGGCCAATGCCCCATTTCTTAATTCGTCATTTTAATGCAATAAGAGGGATCAGCGATCTAAATACAATACATCAACTTTTACTTTCGATTTCAAAGTAATACCCAGAAGTTCCACTTGATGGCAGTAACGTTCCATTATTCAGATTTTGACAGTGTTAAATCTGGCTAAATCACTTCCTGTCAAACGAGGTAAACAAAGGAAGCTAATTTGACCCCTAGCTTATAGCTTGGTCGTCCGGATTGCTAAACTAACATTAGCTTTGTCATAACTTAGTCAGATTAAGCTTAAAAACGGCCAGGAACATCCCAAAATATCACATTTTTTGCCGCGGATCACATAGAGACGGCGCGCGTGCACGATAGTGCACGATCGCGCGGGTTTCGGACGGTTTTTGGTAGTACGTCTACTACGCAGATAACGTCATTGGCTTGGAGGGATTTGTTGATTTACTACGTCAATTAACATGGCAGTCTATGGGCTTGACGTAGACTTGGCAATCAGGGGGTTAACCATGAATAACTTGCATTTTCATTCTCTCTCTCTCTCTCTCTCTCTCTCTCTCTCTCAGGATGATGATGATGGTCATCTGTTAGCTTTACAGATCATTAGAGATCTTGTAGATAAGGGGGGAGAGCTGTTTTTAGATCAGTTGGCCAGACTGGGAGTCATTAACAAGGTTTCTACTCTGGCTGGTCCCAGTGAAGACGAAGACACCCACGAAGACAACAAGACAGACAAGGTGTGTGTATACGGTTAACTCTTGAGAACACTGTTTCCCTTTATATACACCTAGCAGTGGAAACATTTATTTAAATTGGTCGTAAATTAAGCATAAGACTTCATCCTCTCCTCCTCTTTCCCAGGAGGATGAACAGCAGGAGGACTCCAAGGAGTTGTTGCAAGGTAAACCGTATCATTGGAGGGAGTGGTCTGTGATCAGAGGTAGAGATTGTCTTTATATCTGGTCTGACGCAGCAGCACTGGAACTCTCCAACGGATCCAACGGCTGGTTCCGCTTCATTCTGGATGGGAAGCTGGCAACTATGTACTCTAGTGGCAGTCCTGAGGGAGGTTCTGACAGCTCTGGTACGCATGCACTTTCACAGACTCTTTTCTCACTCACTCACACATAAACACACACACACTCGCGCTCTCGCACAATCAATACATGCTTACTTTACATGTAGTCAATATTGTAACATCATTATGGTTCTAACTTTACTTCCATAGAGTCTCGTAGTGAGTTCTTGGAGAAGTTGCAGAGGGCCCGGTCCCAGGTTAAAGCAGTTTCCAGCAGCCAGCCCATTCTGTCCAGTGTGGGTCCGAACAAACTGGTGGTGGGGAACTGGTCTCTGACCTGCCTAAAAGACGGGGAGCTGGCTATTCACAACTCGGATGGACAGCAAGCCACCATCCTCAGAGAAGACCTGCCAGGGTTTGTGTTCGAGTCAAACCGAGGAACCAAACACTCCTTCACAGCTGAGACCTCGCTGGGTAAGAAAATAACTTATATTAGAATATAATTGGAACTGTCAATGCTGCATCATTCCCGGCTTGCGTGGTCCCTGAGTAGGCTGATGCCCAAAGGGCACTAGTCCAGTTATATAGTTGGTGAAAGAGTGTCAATTTTCTCAGTATCTTATACTGACAGCATTTGAAATGTGATTTTCCAGGTTCAGAGTTTGTGACTGGCTGGACTGGCAAACGAGGGAGAAAACTAAAGTCAAAGTTGGAAAAGACGAAGCAGAAAGTGAAGCAAACTGCTAGAGAGCTTTATGAAGAACATTTCAAAGCTGTGGAGAACATGCCCAGAGGAGTGGTGGTCACTCTGCGAAACATCTCTACACAACTAGAGTCTGCATGGGAACTCCACACACACAGACAGGTAACACACATACACCCGTTTTAAATTGATAATATTACATTTTACTTATAATGCACTTTACATGGGAACAAATCTCAAAGTGCTACGATAAAGAACATAATATAATATAATGTTTTCTTGTAGTGTCAGGAAGGAGAAAACACCTGGAGAGATTTGATGAAGACTGCTCTGGAGAATCTGATCGTGGTTCTAAAAGATGAGAACACCATTTCTCCTTACGAGATGTGCAGCAGTGGTCTGGTCCAAGCTCTGTTTACTGTCCTCAACAGTGTAAGAACCTGCCTTACTGTCCTGAACACAACACAGTCTGTAGACCATCACAGTTATTACATAATCACCTACTCACAATTATTTGAGATATTCACTATTTTTGCCATTTTGAAAAATCAAACCTTTTCTAAAAGTAGTGGAAATGCCAGTGCAATGCATTGTGAGCTTGTAGATCGGCTATTTCCACAATTCATGTTTTTTAACCCATTCTGACCGGGCACCCATTTTGGTGTCAGCATCATGTTATGCTTTAGCTATTGAAAAATAGCAGATCTACAAGCTCATATCGCGCCACCGAGTGGCGCGATACGAGCTTGTAGGTCTGCTATTTTTGAAAAAAATCGAAGAACGACTGACATTTTTAGAATCTGATCTCAGGTCAGAATGGGTTCGTCAGACCAGCGTGTGTCCGGCGGAAACCTTGTATGAATCTGATCTCAGGTCAGAATGGGTTAAGTATAAAATGTTCAGTGATTTCTTTGTCTATTTAGGTCATTTGTCATTTCTGCCCTCTTACCAACTGGTATTGAATGTGTATGATTGCATGTTTGTTTTTGTGCAGAGCTCAGAGCTGGATGTGAAACACGACTGTAAACCTCTAATGGAGAGAATCAACGTCTTTAAAACTGCCTTCAGTGAAAACGAAGACAACGAAAGGTACAGATCCATCATTAAAATAATACATTATTATAATATATTTATGAATACGAGTGTTTTGTCAAAGGAAATAGAAAAAGCGTTGCAACTGAGTCTAGATAGCGTTCACACTGTGTGTGTGTGTGTGTGTGTGTGTGTGTGTGTGTGTGTGTGTGTGTGTTGTAGCCGTCCAGCTGTTGCCTTGGTGAGGAAGTTGATTGCAGTTCTGGAGTCAATAGAACGTCTTCCGTTACACCTGTATGACACACCTGGAGCTACATACAACCTACAGGTATGTCTGTTTTTCTGTTCTTACAATCTACACTACAGGTATATGTTTTTCTTTTTTTATCCCACGATTTTTCAACCCATGAAGCAGCAACTACTTTATGTATGTATTTTTTATGTATGTTAAGTGTGCAAATGTATACCAGAGCAGTTCAGCTGTGTGGCTGCCTGTCAGCGCCCTCTGGTGGACCCTGTGGGCAGAGGCATACAATACTTTTGCATTGGCTCTTTGCATAGCTCAGGAATGTTTATTCATACACTGATGAACACTGATTGTTAATGTGCTTTTGTCCCAGTAAAAATGTACTTGTAAAGGTAAAATAAATAAATCAATCAATGTTGACTCTGTGTGTGTGTGTGTGTGTGTGTTAGATTTTGACTCGGAGGTTGAGGTTCCGTTTGGAAAGAGCTCCAGGAGAGACTGCTCTGATTGACAGAACAGGAAGAATGCTGAAGATGGAACCTTTGGCCACGGTGCAGTCGCTGGAACAGTACTTATTAAAGATGGTAATAATACAGAACTATATAAACTGGAACAATACGCATTGTACAAATATCGTACACAGTATCAACTTGATACTTGTCCTCCTCCTCTCTTATACACATTATACATGACACATCTCCTTTTCTTCTCACCCAGGTCGCTAAACAGTGGTATGATTTTGAGCGTTCATCCTTCATGTTTGTTCGGCGGCTGAGGGAAGGCCAGAGTTTCTCCTTCAGACATCAACATGACTTTGACGAAAACGGAATCATCTACTGGGTTGGAACCAATGCCAAGTAAGTACTAAGTACTGTACTCCACATTACTGCAAAAGCAACATGTAATGTTTTCATGTGAGGACTGCGGATGAAAATTTGCATTTTTGCTAAATCCGGTGTATTTACATTGCATTTATGACCATTAGTATGCATTGTCCCCATTGTCTACAAGCTCACAATGCGTCTTGTAGATCAGCTATTTTCGCCAAATGGTCGCCCGTTCTGAAAAGTGTTACTCATCTGTGTGTCCTGTTTGATGATTTTCTTGTAGGACTGCCTATGAGTGGGTGAACCCTGCTGCCTATGGGCTGGTGGTGGTGACATCATCAGAGGGTCGTAACCTGCCTTACGGCCGACTCGAGGACATCCTGAGCAGAGACAGCTCCGCCCTCAACTGTCACACCAATGATGACAAAAACGCCTGGTTCGCTGTGGACCTGGGACTCTGGGTCATCCCAACGGCCTACACGCTACGACATGCAAGGTAATGCTTACATACAGTATATCTGGGTCTAGAGTGGTTGTGTTCATGTTATTGCCAGTTACAGAAAGTGGGCTCTAGACCAGGTCAGACGTGCGGTTAATAGATTTTCACCTGGGAACCTTGATTGATTAATCACAAACATCTGCGACTGGCCCACAGTGTGGGGTAGATCACATTCATTCATGTTTATGCATTTGTTGGGTACAGTTTTAACTATATGTGTCTGTCTGTCCAGGGGTTATGGTCGCTCTGCGTTGAGGAACTGGGTGTTTCAGGTTTCTAAAGACGGTCAGAGCTGGATGACCCTCTTCACGCACACAGACGACTGCAGTCTGAATGAACCAGGGTACATAAACACATACACGCAGATCAATGACTGAAATGTCTGAAATCACCAGGGTGTGTACACACACTTTATAGACATATGTTTCATTAACGTGTGTGTATATGTTTGTTTATATATATGTATGTGTATGTAGGTCTACCGCTACGTGGCCATTGGAGGTGAGTCGTGAGGAGAGGCAGGGTTGGAGGCACATCAGACTGAGACAGATGGGAAAGAACGCCAGTGGACAGACTCACTACCTTTCTCTGTCTGGACTGGAAATCTACGGCAATGTCACTGGAGTCTGTGAAGACCAGCTAGGTAAACAAACATACTGGCATTCATTTCAAACTGTTGTCATGAGTACCTCTGCAAATAATGAGAATGTAACGTGGAACAAAGTCGATTTTCCACCTTGAATAAAGGCTCTTTTAATTATTTCTCCATGCAATGATAGTATGTTGAATCACTACTAAAAAGACCACAGAACGATATTTAGACTTCATCATCACTAGGTAGTTATCAAACCCACGGTTCTAACAATCAGCAATGTCCCCTCCATCCCCAGGTAAAGCTGTGAAAGAGGCTGAGGCTAACCTGCGGCGGCAGCGGCGCTTGTTTCGGTCTCAGGTTCTGAGGTTCATGGTCCCTGGAGCCAGGGTCATCCGAGGAATCGACTGGAAGTGGAGAGACCAGGATGGAACCCCACCAGGAGAGGGAACAGTCACTGGAGAGGCTCACAATGGTACGGACATTAACCAAGTCTTAACTCTACGTGTCTCTCCTCTCTCTCTGTCCTTCCTGTTTCTATTCACTCATCTATTTGAAATAAAACGATATTTTATTTCCTGTCCGTAGGTTGGTTAGATGTGACGTGGGACTCTGGAGGATCAAACTCGTACAGGATGGGAGCAGAAGGCAAGTTTGACCTCAAACTGGCTCCAGGTTACGACCCTGAAGCCAAACCTGTCTCCGCCACCTTGGGCCCCTCCCTGTCTGCCTTGGGCCCCTCCTCCTCGGTCCTGGGTTCCGCCTCTCAGCTGCAGCAGGGCTGGAGCTCTCTGGTGAAGAACAACTGTCCAGATAAAGGCAGGAAGGGCAGCAGTAGCTCCGTGTGCAGCTTGGCCTCCTCTTCAGATCTCAGCCTTTCATCTGCAGGAGGAGGTCTGAGACAAGGTCTCCTATTGGACCAGGGCTCTGTAGTGGGCGGAGTGGGCGTGCTCGGCCCTGACGGACAGCAGCGGGAGCCCATCGTAGTGCTGTCGTCGGTGGAGGGCGGGTCTGCCTCTATTGCCATGACGGCAGACGGCACCGTCGTCATACCTGGCAACAACGACGACAAGGACTCTTCAGACCCGACCATGGCCATCTCCGTGGGGCCGGTGAGCGTGAGCTCCCCCGACGTCAGCTCCGTCTCGGAGTCCTCCGGTAAAGACGCGCCTAACCAGCGTCCTCTCTGCTCCGCCGGAGCCGTCCGACTGTCCGTGAGCTCGCTGCTGGCCGCTGGAGCCCCCATGTCTTCCAGCGCCTCCGTCCCCAACCTGTCCTCCAGAGACACCAGCCTCATGGACACCTTCGTACGCAGAGCACCGAACATGTCCCGAACCAACGCCACCAACAACATGAACCTCAGCAGGAGTAGCAGTGACAACAACACCAACACGCTGGGCCGCAATGTCATGAGTACTGCTAGTAAGTTCTGATTTAACCCGTTAAGACCCGAGGCCAATTTCTACCAATGCCTTCTAAATCAGTGGTTCTCAATTGTAATTGTAATTGGTTTTTCAAACACTTTAAACGTTTTTCTAAAATGTTCAGAAATTGCAGATGCACATTGCTGCGTTGCAAGAAGTGGCACGCTGTGAGCTTGTAGATCTGCTATTTTTGCTAAATCTACAATGACAGATGCTTTCCCGGTTTTAATGGGATAAACTGTTAGTAAGTTATCATTACACTCTAGTACTGTTATAGTATGTTCTGTTACAATGTGTTACGGCATATAACGGTTTTACACTATTACTATTGGGGATGAAGCAATACAAAATGTAGTATCTGCTGATACAGAGCCTTGATCCCATCATTATGTTTTACTACTACATGGGTAGTGCCAGCTCAGCGTTGGGTTAGAGTGTCTGCCCTGAGACTGGGAGGTCGGTGTTTGATCCCAGGCAGAGTCATGCCAAAGATTATAAAGTGGAACCCAGTTCCTCCCTGCTTAGTACTCGAGTCGGCATCAGTGGTTGGATTGGGTGTAGGTCCCTGCGACATACTAGTGTCATGTCCAAGGGGTACATCATGGCTGCCTTGGCAGAAGCCTATCCCCCTTTTCTGTGGCGTGAGGGTGGTGTACTTGTACTCCACTGACCTATTAGTAGTAGGCCTCACAATTATTACATAATAATTAAATTACCGTGAATTATTTTAATCACAATAATTAACATCCTGAATGCTCCTGATATTTTCAAAATAATGAAGCTATATATGCCAAGCAGATGAGGCAGATTTTACTCTGAAAAGCCCCGCCTTGCATTAACCCCAAACTACCTCGCGCTGTCTCATCTAAAATCTCTCTAGAAGCGTTTATATTCCAAGATTCTAGGTTAAGTCTGAAATGAAGATCAAAACCATGGAGGGCGCCGTAGAGTAAAGAGACAGTTTAGTCGGGCCGTAAACAAGGAAGTGAACGGCAGTGCACATGTGCGAAACATGTCTAGGATCGCTGAAGAAGCCATGGCCAATTCTTTTTGGATTTCAGCAATCCCGATTGATATTAAAAGAAGCTAAAGACGCCTATACGCGGTTTGATTAGAAAAGACGTGTATAGCACAAAAGATGTATAAACATCGATCTTTTCCATGTTACAATAATAAACGTCAATCTTTTCCATGTTGAAAAGTGTTCCAAACATTTTCCAAGTGTGACACATTATGAGCTTGTAGAACAGCTATTGAGTTTTCATGTTTTGTTTTTGAAGTATAAAGTTACTAAATTATTTAAGTCATTTGTCATATCTGCCCTGTGCAACGTTTGTTTACGAAGCCTAAAAACCAAACGGAAATGTATTTTCTATTCATAATGTTCCAATGCTCAATGACAAATGGAATTAAACAGTCAATCGCAATTATTTGCACGGTAGTAGTACATTAGTACTGTAACTCACTGTATTTGACACTGTAACTTTATCTGTAAACAGCGTCACCTCTGATGGGAGCTCAGAGTTTTCCAAACCTGACGACCACTGGAACAACCTCCACCGTTACCATGTCAACGTCCATAGTAACCAGCAGCAACAACGTCGCCACAGCAACCACAGGGTTGTCAGTGGGCCAGTTGCTAAGTAACACCCTGACAACTAGCCTGACGTCAACTTCCAGCGAGAGCGACACTGGACAGGAGGCCGAGTTCAGTTTGTATGGTCAGTAAACACACACATACACAGACAACACGAATATGCGCACACGAGCACACTGTCTCCCCCTCTGACTGGCTGTCTTGTGAACTTCCTGCAGACTTCTTGGACAGCTGTCGTGCTAACACCCTATTGGCTGAGCTGGACGATGAAGAAGACCTTCCAGAGCCAGATGATGAAGATGACGAGAACGAAGATGACAACCAAGAGGAGCAGGAATATGAGGAAGTACTGGTAAGAACAATACCGTAGCATTGTGAACTTTATTTGTACTCTTATCAGACCATGTCACACTGAAGTTCCGCAGGCATCCGAGTGCCCATGGGACACAGTGGAAAAGAAGTCGCATGTAAAAATCAAACCTCAGTGTGGAGGAAGAAGTGTGACCTCTCCATCTTTAAATGTACTGTATCTTCCTTGGTTTCTTTCACATGTAAGCGATTCCCAAACCAGTTATCCTCCAAACCCCATACAACGGCAAGGCACTAATTTACACAAAAAAAACATTGTTTAAATGTGGAGATAAAAGGCTTCTGCCCGACAGTGACGATGTTGCTGCTTAATGTACCAGTCTACTCATTTTGTGTCTTACTTACCGTCTATACAAATTGTTAAATATTATCTGGTTGTGTTTGTTGGATCTGAGCTGACCAGCCAAGGTTCTCTGATTAAGAGGTTTCTGTGACACCAAAATACTTTGAACTTATTATATATCTGTTTATTCTCCATTAATCCATGAGCAATGGTTTCTACAAATAAAGCACAGAATTTGAACATTAACATCTGACATTCAGACAATGATGGGCTATACAAGCTACATTGAAAAGCAAGTCAAAGAAGTAAATACTGTAACAGAATAAACGGGTACAAATAGCACTGAGACACTAGAACATATGAAAGATTTGTATTCATGGCAAAGTACTCCACACATTATGGCAAAGTAATCAACATATTCAAGCAAAGCACAGTACAATCAAGTATTGCGTAGTTCAAGTACGCATGGCTGCCTGGGTTGGAGTTGTAGAGTAAGTAGACTCGGTGAGCTGCAAGTGGCCTGAGTGGAGGCTGGAAACTGAGGCCTCTTTTAGACGGCGACCATCTCCATATAACACGTCAAAGTCCTGTTGCGTTCTCATTTTTTCTTACCCTTTACGCGAGAACGCACACGTTATGATATAATGTGCTATTATGCTATACTGTCGCTAGGTGGCGATAACGGGCTGCCAAATAGACAGGTCACCCACGTACAAGAAGAAGACGCAAGCAGCGCAACACTGCTCTGGGCGCGCGGCGCCACGGGATGATATATATTTATTAAATAAACGCTGCTGCCGCGGCTGCCGTCTATCACAAGGCTTTTTATTTACATCATGGTTTTACATTCAACATCGCTGATGAGCATCACTTTGTAGGCGAGGAGGGAGGCTTGTTCAGGAACTCCATTATATCATAATGATATTGCTCTGCATCAATGTAATAAACATATGCGCTGTGAGCCAACGTGAGCCATGATGTCATAAGTTTTGCGGATTCACCGTTTTGCCTGTTTATATGGAGACCATAGGAAACGGTGTTCTCAAAGATTTCCACTCTGGGAGGCGGTTTCACTTCGTTGCGTTTTCACCTCCTGAGAACACGGTTCTCGTCTAAATGACAGCAGCAAACGATACTTTATTTTGACGTTTTATATGAACATCATCCTCGTGTAAATGGCACCTGAGTGAGGGCTGTGGGGAGAGTTGCTGGTTATATAGGGCACACACAGACGATGATGGCTAATAGGTTAAGTGGTGTGATGGCAAACATATCTCAATATGGGTGCAGATAATGGGAAATGTCCACCAGAGGCTGCCATTTTGACAGCATGGAGAAAATTCACAACACAAATGTTTTTATGATCAGACATAGTGATGGAGGAGAGGAAGGAAGATTGTAGGTTTTGTTATTTTTTGTTAAAAAAAAAAGAAAAAGATGGCTGTTGTTCCATGATGTCCAGCTGTAAGAAATGTCTTGGTGATATGAATTATTTTATTTACCGGTACTTCAGCTTTAGTTATTATTGTTTTGTTGTAGGTTAATCATTATTTTCTATATAATGCAGTACTTGTGTATTGATGTGTTATTGTTTGTGTTCATTGTTTAGGAGGAGGAGGAGTACGAGTCTAAAGGAGGAAGGAGGAGAACATGGGATGATGATTTTGTTTTAAAGAGACAGTTTTCTGCTCTGGTTCCTGCTTTCGACCCGAGACCCGGTAGAACCAACGTCCAGCAAACCACAGACCTGGAAATTCCTGCACCAGGTACTAATATGAATAGAGCAATGCACATTATACGTACAGAGGGTTTTTTGTTGTTTGCTGTTGCTCAGGCAGGGAGTGCTTTCTATCTTTCAGTAGGAGGCCTTTGTGCCAGATGGTATAATAGGCAGCTGTGAGGTTGAGCAGCACTGCCCCAGTGTTTACATGTTTCTACACTCATTACTACACACATACACCTGAATAAACTACAAAAACTAACCCATGCTTCTCATCACAGGTTCTCCTCGCTCTGAGGTACAGGAGGAGGTGGAGTGTGCTCCGTCCCCTCACCTGGCTCTTATCCTCAAGGTAATCAATAGAATATCAACATCTGGTTTGATTCAAGGCCTGTCAGACCATTTGCATTTGATTCCCTTCTCCCTCTGTCTGCACTTTCACTATCAAAGAAAGGCTACTCCACCGACACACACTGAAACCTATATAGTTTGCATGCAAAATGAGCTACACTGAGTGCTCAAGTATGCTTTATTAAATTAAGTAGTTGAACAAGAAATTAGGCCACTATTACTGTACTCTATCTGACATTCCTGTGTCTAGTAATACTGTGTAGTGTACTGTGTATAATGTACTGCTGTCTGAACACTGTGTACTCACTCTGGATATTGTGTGTGTAGGTTTCAGGTCTGGGTACTGTCAGAGAGGTTGAACTCCCGCTGTCCAACTACAAGTCGACCATCTTCTATTACGTTCAAAGACTCCTGCAGCTCTCCTGCAATGGAGCTGTAAAAACTGAAAAACTACGACGTATCTGGGAGCCCACATACACGTAATAATACTATATCTACTATATTATCGATGCAAGTATTTGTAAAGTAATGTTTTGTATGTTCAGTCTGTTAATGTTCAATGAAAGTTGTTGTTAATAATATTCAGTATATTCAGTATATGTCAGACCAATTGAATTTAACTACTAAGGTTGTTGGTAGTTTTAGGAGCAGAATCTATCTGCTCCCTGGTAAAATGTACCTTGTTAATGTGTTGTGACCTTTGGCCACTAGGATCATGTACCGAGAGCTCAAGGACTCCGACAAAGAGAAGGAGAGTGGAAAGACGGTACGTAATTATCTCTTATGCCGAGTTAACGGAAATGCTTGACTGCAAGAATGAGTTCTTCATTTTACAAAATGGAGCAGGAATTGGGCTGATGAACCTCAACCTGAAGAAAAGAATTGGGTCAATTAGAATGAAAGTAAATAAAACAAAATGCCAGTGCTCAGCTGACATTTTTAACTTTAATAAAATACCTTGATTTTATATCCGCCCTTTACACTTAAAAAAAAAAACCTTTTTTGAGTGCTCTGATCGCTGCTCTTTCTTCGGCAGAGCTCGGCTATTGATCATAAACATATAAACGTAGACGCCCTTTCCGGCTCAGGAGCGTGTCTGCTCAAGGGACAAAACTTTCCAGAGATTTCTTGCGAAGCACCGCGGAAGCATGAGCGTGCGTCACAAGAGCGCATCTTCGGGTCTGATAAGTCCCGGAAAAGATGCGCTGTGATTGGCCAGTAATAACTTGAGTGGCAGCGTGACGTAACGTGCCTTCCACACTTCCGGCGTACTTCCTCCCCAGTGTAAATTCTTCCGCCCCTCCTTCAACACACATCGCTCCAACAAACTGCAGCGGCCAATGAGGCATCTATTTTTTTGTCTATGCTATTGATCATTCCGTAGAATGATGTCACTCTTTTCGTAGGGAAACACAGAGACAGGACATAAGGCAACAGACATTTCTAACCAAGAGAAGAAATGAAAATCGCAGTGTCATACAAGCATGATTTATTTAAAAAATGTCATGTTAAAATACAATATATTACGCTAAACATAAGCGAAGGTGCACAGATGAAATGATTGTGATGAAAAATTATGAACCAGATAAAATGATGCATAGGAAGTATTAAGGGCCTTGCAAACGGGGAGCGAGGAACGCACACGTTGCCTGGATCAGCGGTCTGCTCAAGAGGGGCGTGACAACGCAAGCGTAACAAAAAGCTAAATCGAATCCAGGTCTGGTGAGTCGCGGACTTGTGCACGAAACGAGCACGCGCGCAACAAATTCACGGGACCGCGTTCGCGTAAATACGCTTGCAAAAACGCAGGTCTCATTAAAAATGAACTATAGGCTCGTTTTATCGCTCCCCGTTTGCGAGGCCCTTTAAAAACAAAATCTTTGAACTTTGACCTCCAGGACTTTTGTGAACATGGTGTGGGAGGTGGCGGACGGTCGGGCGGATTGAGCCCTGGCTCGGTTTCAGTCACTCACAGCAGTGAGATCCTGGTGGGCGTAGCCAGGGAGGCGGCTCAAGCCAAAGCAGGAAGTGGACAGAGCGCGTGCGGACTGGAGGACGTCCTTCAGTTGCTACGGATACTTTTCATCATTGGAACCGACGCCGCCCCGAGCACACGCACACTGCAGGAAGGTATGACATTCAACTGTTTTAAATGTACCGGTATTGTCGTGTCAGGTAGCCCACTGTGGCTAACTTTGTTCTTTATTGTGAACCTAGATAGAAAAAACGACAGACAAATGTGTGCCTATAATTTCACGCCCAAAGTACGAATGCCAGATTGAAAGTGGTTAAATTGTATCCAAGAGAAAGAGACGGACTGAGAGAGATTTTAAATGCTGTTCACTGTGTTTCTAGATGGAGATGAGCATGAGTTCAATGCATCTCCAGAGGAATTTACCAGCAAGAAGGTGACAACCAAAATCCTGCAACAGATAGAGGTTAGTACTAAACGATATTATATGTACACAGTATTTAAACCTCAGGCTCTGCCCAGTGGAGCTTTCCATAGATGTCAACAACAATATTATGAATAATGTGTTCATAGGAATCCCCGGCTATGATCAGTGGAGCTCTATATAGTTGATGACGACGATGATGATAATAATCATAATCATTTGTTTATAGGAACCTCTGGCTCTGGCCAGTGGAGCGTTACCTGACTGGTGTGAACAGCTGACTGCTAAATGTCCTTTCCTGATCCCATTTGAGACCAGGCAACTGTATTTCACGTGCACAGCATTTGGAGCATCCAGGTACTACACACACACACACACCTTTTGTATTTAGCAGTTTTAACAGTGACATAATTTACCACCCTCATTTCTCTCCGAAAATATGATGGAATATGTATGTAATTTCATGAAGAAATAAAAGAAAAATCCAAGAAATTCCATAAACGAGAAAACACATTAGTATTAGAAGTAGTGAAAATAGCCGATCGCAATGAGACTCGCTAGGAGCTTGTAGATGTGCTATTTTCACTAGATTTCGGGCTAAAAGGTTTGGGAACCGCTGGGTTAAATGATGTCTATGTATCTTCCAGGGCGATAGTCTGGCTTCAGAACCGTCGCGAGGCAACCATGGAAAGGTCGCGGCCCTCTAGTGCCGTGAGGAGAGACGACCCGGCAGAGTTCAGAGTGGGCCGGTTAAAACATGAACGGGTCAAAGTCCCTCGAGGAGACGACATGATGGACTGGGCTGAACGGGTCATGTCTGTCCACGCAGACAGGAAGTCTGTCCTAGAGGTAAGTCGGCTCCACCCGTCTTGTCTGTGTATGTGTATATACAATAGAACACTTTCCCAAAAAGTGGGTCGAGACCCATTTGTAGGCCACGGAACAATTTTTATAGGTCATGACTCGAGTAAAAATCTCTTATTTTCTTAGAACAAAAAAAAAGGTATTTAAAAAGATGTTCCACTTCCCAAATACATTAAAAAAGAAATATGCATTTTAAAACAAACAAATCTACACATCTAATCAATTCCATAAATAAATAATAATAATAATTATGAAGTAGTCAAATTATCTGCTATTTTCACTAGTGGGTCACAGGCCAAAACGTTAAGGAACCACTGCACTATAACAGTGATTCACAAACATTTAAATTCAAGTTCTCAGTCGCCACGACTGATTTCAGTCATTTGGATTCTATGGAAGAATGTTTCACAGCAAAAATTGCTGATGTGTGTGTTTGTGTTTGTGTGTGTAGGTGGAGTTCCAAGGTGAAGAAGGAACGGGTCTGGGTCCCACTCTGGAGTTTTATGCTTTGGTTGCTGCTGAGTTCCAGAGAACCTCTCTGGGGATGTGGTTGTCTGATGATGACTTCCCTGATGATGAATCACGACAGGTAACGCATGACACGCGTGCACGCACACGTCGGATCAAAGAAAAAATCTAATACACTTTGTTGATTTTTGGGGGGCCAAATACTGATTTGTTCACATCCCTAGTTAATATAATGATGTTTCATATTTTAGGTTGATCTGGGAGGGGGTTTAAAACCTCCAGGCTTCTACGTCCAGAGGTCCTGTGGATTGTTTCCAGCACCGTTCCCTCAGGACAGCGACGACTTGGACAGAATTACCAAACTCTTCCTCTTCCTGGGAGTGTTCCTGGCCAAGTGCATCCAGGACAACAGGCTGGTGGACCTGCCCATCTCTCAGCCTTTCTTCAAGCTGCTCTGTCAGGGAGACATCCGCTCCAACATGAGCAAGCTGCTCTACCATTCACAAGACTCCGACAGACACCAACCCTTCCTCTTCCTATCGGAGAACCAATTGGAGGCCTCAACGGAGGAGAGCCAGGATACGTACTCTGTAGGGAGTCTGGAGGAGGAGGACTCAAAGTCCGAGTTCATTCTGGATCCTCCCAAACCCAAACCTCCATCCTGGTACCATGGCCTGCTCACCTGGGACGACTTCCTGTTGGTTAACCCACACAGGTAAAGAAAAAAGGGGAGCCCCGTGCCCTTGATTGCCTTGTAGGTGATCACTGGTGTTTTTGAAATGTCTCTATCACAAATCCATAGTCTACTTATTCATCATCGAAACAGAAAATGGCGTTCTATAGATTAACATTACTGTCAATGACGAACTGCCCTTTTAGGTTTTCCCAACAGTGTGGGGAGAGAGTTGGCTCAGGCCACAAACTGCAAGTGCTGCTGGCGTGTCTGTTGGCAGCTACTCTGTGAACCATTGAAAGTAGCCGTTTTCTACTTTGGTTCTTCGATCTGATAAACTTGAGTGTCTCTTCAGCCGTGAATTCTACTAACCGTGTCGGTTCTTCTATATCCCTTGAAGAAAAGGAATATCTGTATTTCTCCTCACTTAATGTCCCCCCTCTTCTCTTTTTTTGTAGAGCTAGTTTTCTGAAGGAGTTGAAGGAGTTGGCACTGAGGAGGAAGGAGGTGCTTTGTAGTAAAACTCTGTCTGAAGATGAGAAGAATGTCAGACTACAAGACATCCTGCTGAGGAACCCACTGGGAAACGGACCTCCACTCAACATAGAGGATCTGGGGTATGAAACACACACACATGCAGTTCCCAAACTGTCCCAGATCATTAGCATAATGTGCATCAATGTGTTCTCACTCAACAGTAAACAAACCAATATACAGTGCAAGTTTTTAATACCACTAAATTCAAATATTATTTTGGGAGGTCACGGCCTGTTTGCACAGCTGACAGTGAGGAGTTTCACAATGTCAACGGTTCCCAAACTCCATGTGTCCTCCATCCGTCGCATTCTAACCAAAGATTACGGTCCCGTCGCTAGACGCGAATTAATCATACCTCCCGTTGTTGTCGCCTCGGGTGTTTTGGCTACATCTAGCTACTTCAGCTACATCCAAGATGGCACCTGGTGCACCTTGAAATGTGCTCCGTTGCTGCAAATCGCTGGGCGCTCTGATTTAATGGTCCTAAATGCCCCCGGGCGTTTGGGGTAAGGTTGTGTGGTATTTCGGTTTCACGGTTTGATACGGTTTAATTATATCATTAAGGTTTCGTCAGTCAAAACCGGCCAAACCGTTTCACCTGACATGAACGGTGGGTGACCGTGATTATTGTTTACGGAAGCAGTAGAGAATGGCAGCATCGCTAGTTTCCATGATCCATCCGTCTGTCTGACAAAATTCTTGTGCCAGTTGCCGTGCTCTCCCCCGCCCGCCTCCGTGCTCTCCCCCGCCCGCCTCCGTGCTCTCCCCCGCCCGCCTCCCCCTTCTTTGGTCGAGCGGAGTGAGAAGAAAATTATGGCAACGCTGAAGCCAAGTGGCACACAAGCGCTAAGTGTGTGTGTGTGTGATGAAACAGAGCTATGCTGTGGACAGTCACAGAACAGATTTGTTGCAGCTCAGCATTGCCAAAATATTCCTATCAGCAACTGGCCCACTCTCTGTCAGGCATAAACTAAACTCAGTGGATCATGCTGAAATAATCTGATGTGAGTTGTACAGTTGCGCCTCCACTTCCTAGAATTAATTATAACTCGCCGTACTGCTGAGCGCGTGCAGAAAATAGCTGATCTACAAGCTTACAGCGCGTCGTAGTGCATTGTTTATGGATGCGTTCATGTAATGCGTTACTAATGTAATGGGTAAAATAATCACTGAGATCTACTCGGAGCAGGCAGCCAGGCAACACTGTTTGCCTGTGCCTGGGGGCTCAATACACTACGGTAGGCAGAGAGGGACAAGACAGGCGAACATGACTGACGATACAGTACAATAGCGAAAGGGGCCATCTTGTGGCGATGGACTGTAATAGCAGTCTTTGATTAACAAAATTAAATGATGCGAAAATTTGACGGTAAAACTGGAAACTGCAGTGTTTTGGTCATAGTAAACCTGGGTTTTAAATTTAGCAAAACCGCCCAACCTGTTAACGAAGCATTGTAGTATATGTAATTGTTCAATTGGCAAAAACAACAAATGTGTTTGTTTTAACGTCTGTATCTCTCTGTAGGTTGAATTTCCAGTTCTGTCCATCTTCTAAAGTTCATGGCTTCACAGCTGTCGACCTCAAACCCAATGGAGACAATGAGGTAGGAATCTAGTTTGCTACTTAACCAGTCCTCTGCCAGTTAGGCCACCAGTTAACTAGTCCTTGACCTGTTAAACTGCCAGTAAACAAGCCCTATACCATTAGACTCATTAGATCAGTTAACTTTCAGTTAACTTGAATTACCAGCACAAAGATATGATATACCTTTTTATCGATTTATTGTTAAGCCTTCATAAATGTCAATACATTTTGTGTGTGTGTGTGTGTGTAGCTTGTTACCATGGAGAATGCAGAGACATATGTAGAGCTGATGTTCGACTTCTGTATGAACTCTGGAATCCAGAAACAGATGGAAGCTTTCAGACGTAAGTAATAATTCCAAACATTTCCCACATTCATGTATTTTGGAGAGCCAGGATTGGTATTCATTAAAAAAAAACACACATTATTTTGCCTCACTCTTCCTTATTATTGAGAAACTATTTGATGTAGGGGAGATTAAAATAATTCTTAATCCATTGAGAAACTATTTTGATGTAGGGGTGATTCAAATAATTCTTAATCCATTGTGTCTGTAAATGTTCCTCTTGTGGAATTGTGATCAGTTTGTCTAAAAAAAGAAGAAATCTAATTCAGACATTAACAGTGTGAACTTGTATTCAAGTTCAAGAACAAGTGTGTGCTTGTATTCGAGCACAAGACTGTTACAGGATAGTATTCCATATCAATGTGTGTTGACTGACATAGTTATAGGCATACAGTAAGATATGTATTTTATATTTCAGAGGGCTTCAATCACGTCTTTCCAATGGAGAAGTTGAGCTCTTTCAGCCATAAAGAAGTCCAGATGATTCTCTGTGGCAACCAGATGCCTTCCTGGACTACTGATGACATCATTAACTACACAGAACCTAAACTCGGATACACCAGAGACAGGTAAACTGACTTATCATTTATTGACATTTGTTAGAATTATTCTATTTTGACCTTTTCAAACCTCAGACAGGGAGTAGTTCCTCGTGTCTGTAGGCCATTTAGTTTGATTGAGTGAATACTGTCAAAGGTTATGCCAAAAGGATAACACAAAAGGCCCCAGGAGGCTTAAGGCTCATTCATAGTCTGGATTTTCGGTGGTGAGGTGACCACCGAACTACAACATGACGCCACGAGCCGCGGTGAAGAGCAAACCACCGCCACCGCCCCAGCCCTTCTCTCTGTTTTTACTCACCACCGCTCAACGTTATTTCAGCTCCGGTGGTCACCTCACCACCGGAGTGGTGGTCACCCCACCACCGAAAATCCAGACTATGAATGAGCCTTTAATGTTTCCATTGTACTCAATTCATCAGTCTGTGGATATGAAGATGGTCTGACTCCTCTACTCTCCCCCTCTCTTCCTCCTCTCCTCTCCTCTAGTCCTGGCTTCATGAGGTTTGTCAGAGTTTTATGTGGAATGTCATCTGATGAGAGAAAAGCGTTTCTTCAGTTTACCACTGGCTGCTCTACTCTGCCCCCTGGAGGTCTGGCCAACTTGCACCCCCGGCTCACTATAGTCAGAAAGGTAAGTAAAGAGTTCACACTTAATGTTTTAGTTTATCACTTAAGTAAGGGGTAATCAATGATGACCCTGCAGTTATGGACAAATAATACACAATATGGATTCTAATTACCAGAGGGTATTGCCTCTGGGAGCATTGTTTGGATTTGATTATCCTGCTTACACCATGGACACTTACCGGCTATAAAAAATGAATTAGTCTTTATTCATATTTTATAGTAATACACTCTTTGAACAGAAACTTTGTGTTGACAGTTGACACTATCGTCATCAACCTTGGAATAAACAGTACCTCACTACTAATATGTATTTTAGCGGTGGCATTCTAACACAGACACAGCTGGCGCCGGGGAGAACAGGAAAATGTACAATGAACCTACAGTGCTATGCCTCTTCAATAATATAACGTTTAATAAATCTTTTCTCTCTTTCCGTCTGTTCTTTCAGGTTGATGCAACAGACTCTAGTTATCCATCAGTCAATACTTGTGTTCATTACCTGAAGCTTCCGGAATATTCTTCAGAGGACATCATGAGAGAGCGCCTCCTCGCGGCCACCATGGAGAAAGGCTTCCACCTCAACTGAGCGCGCTCCGTCCACTCCCTGCTTTCCCATCACGTGGCTCATAGCCAAGCCGGCCAATCAGATGGCCAGTTGAGCAGCTGCTGATTGGACGAAAAGGACGCAGAAGCCTAATTTTTCTAAAAAATACAAAAACAAAAGCTGCCCCACCCGCCCCCCCAACCTGTCATTTTCCTCCTCTTCATTCTGCTTCTAACGCTCTCACTCTGTTTTTTCTTTTTTTTTTCTTTTTGCGTTTTTCTTTGAGTATTTAACGTTTTGGATGTTTGGAGTTTTTCACTTTAATCTGATCTACAATCAGGCACACTTTTTATTTTCTACTTTCAGTTTTGCTTCCCTTCCCTATTTTATTCTGTGTGAAAGTTTTCCTGCCAGAGGGATCAGTGTGTTGCCGTAGAAATGCTGGTTTAAAAGATTTAAACTGCTTTCCTTCTCTTTTCTTTGTAAAGTAGAAACATTTATTTAACTCGAGTTCAAACATATTTTCAAAATGTGAACGCTCCAAAAAAAGAAAAACCTACAAAAAATATAATAATAAAAAAAAATCATTCAAATATTTGCTGTGTACAACTCATCTTGTTACAGTGGTGACGGGAATAAACAAGTGTTCCGCACAGACGCGATGTTTCATCATCCAGGACAGGTCTGTGTAGAAATGGGTCAAGTTAAAGCTGCACTACGTAACTTTCCTCTTCTACCCCGGATTTGAACTTGTTTCTTACGCAAGTGCTGACATGAGCCTGCCTGCTTCCTCGGGATAAATTGAATCTTGACTGTCAGGTCAAAATTCGTGTCAGATCCTGTCTTTGTGTAAGACATGACCTTTGACACGATCTAAATGTCTCAATAGAAGAGCAGGGAGACAAAATTAAACCAACTACTGTGCCATACAGATTGAAAAAATATATACATTTTGTAAAAAAAAACCTCATAGTAATTGGATCACTGATTCAGTAATTTCAAGGACCCAGTTTAATATGATTTTTGTCTCCACCAGGCCGAAGGCATGGGGAGAGAGTATGTTTTGCACTCTGTCCGTGTGTGTGCGTCCGTCCGTCACCAGCTAATCTCCGTTAGCTGGTGACTGACTTTGCGCACACACTCCCTCGATGCCAATGATGAACCTCTGCCCCATATTTTGCAGAATGGCCTGTTATAGCGCCACCAGGAGGCCAACTTTTATAAAACACATTTTTTGATATTACTCCAACAGATTTTGTCCAAAAATCCCGCAAATCGTTACACAGTATTTCTAGTCGTGTGCTCAAGACGGATCTGTCCGATATTTCATATTCCATCCTAATTGTTTTCAAAGTTTGCAGGATTGGCCCAAACTGAACAAACTGCCTCAAATCATGAACGCAGTGTGCAATTTACGTGAAACCTTTCACGCACTTTCCTACTAGGCTGAGGAATATATCCCACCCTTTTCACATAGGCCTGTTATAGCGCAACAGGTGGATTTTTGGAATAAAATGCCTCAAATCGTCCAATTGCCATCAAAGGTGTAAGAACAAATGGCCCTTTTGGCCTATTATAGCTTCACCAGGAGGCCACAACCTGACCTAGTCTGGTGGAGACCTGTGCCCCAGTCCAGTCTGTTACGCTGTAAAATCCCTGTGTACTTGGGCTGTACTAATGGAACCAAATGGACCCATAAGAGTTACAGATCCATAAGGGTCCATTTGTTTCCTAACTATCATTTTTCAAGGTGGGGACCACCTGGAACTCCCTCAAAGGCCCATGGGAATCCCGCATTGAGAACCAGAGATCTAAATGTAATGAGAGGACGCTATGGCAACAGTACATTGGAAGAGGCATACGTTAGTCCGACATACCAATAGTCGGACATATGTGGCCGGTTAAGACTCACCCATGGCTTCCGCGTGTGGGTATGGGTAGTTGATGTCAGATTATTGGGACGTTGCACCCAGTAGCAGTACACTTACACTAGTACCTTGACTCTAGGGTTTAGTATAAAATTTCAATGTATTATAAAGTACAGGACACAAAATGTGTTCAAAGTTCAACAGGAGTTAAGAACTAGATCTGTATGATGTTTTAAACTGCTTTTATTGAAAAATAAAAAATATACATAGTTAAATATACATAAGTCATATAAAAATGTCTTAAGGCTAAATGACCCAAGAAGAAACTAATGAGTCCTGAGTCAGATTAAAATTATTTCATGTTGAATTATATATTTAGATGATGTTCACATATCTCAGCCGTCAACCATCTTGTCAAGGGCGAGGAGTGGAGCCAGAATACGACTCCTGTTTGTCTCAACAACATGGCCACCAACAATGATCTCATCCAGAATCACATGGACTCTATCCAAGTTAAACATGATCTGATAAGACAGTCAAGGGGATAGATTGATATGTTTGAGTACACACATAAATCATAGATACTGTACATTAATTTATTAAATGGTACTACTGTGTGCTGATTAAAGGATACATCCAGTTCACTCTGGGGAAAACAGAGCAGGTCATTAGTTATTCTTGTGGTTTGGCAACAAAACTAGATCACTATGGTAATCCAGCATCGTCTGGGCTTCACATTAAAACAGATCTTCAATTCTACCAGAAAATGTTATGGTAGAATATGAAGTCATCACAACCTGTGAGCTTTTGCATTCTGACAATTATAGTACTTACCACACAACTAAAGTATTTGTCCAAAACTTCCACAAAGTTCTGGATGAGTTCATAGATTGACAGCTCATTCTGCAGAGAGAGACAAACAGACAATTCTATGAGTGTGTTTCACTCCCATCACTTTATGTGGCATCCATTGTTGTCACTGTTATGTTGCGACTCATGAGCTTGTAGAACTTTTGCTCATTTGAATTTTTTTCTATTTGTAGATTTTTCTACCTGTTGTGCCCAAAATAAGGACACTAGTTTAAAAGTGGTTAGAGACAATAAAAAACCCTGGTGGCATTAGACTAGCATAGCGACACAATCTATATTCAATATATAAACCATGCCTACTGCTATGGAAACCAATCATGATGCCATACCGATGTGAAGGGCTGCCCTAAAGTCCCCGCATTGTGGTGCTGTATTTTTTTCTTTTTCTCCCACAGAATTATTTCCACCCAGTTTTTAGCCCATTCATTGAATTTAGATGTTATGTTGTTACCAGACTGACATATCAAAATACATTAGATTATTAGACTATGGTGGCATTGAACCTTGAACTGACCTCACTGTGTGTGACCCCAACCACAATGTAGAGAGCTGCATACTGACGATAGACCAGCTTAAAGTCCTGATATTCCACAAACGAACACTGAGAGAGAGAGAGGGAGAGATCATCTCACTGTCACTGACCTATATAAAATCTGAATTGGGGGTGCACATTTTTAATAATTCAATGAATTGATTGAACCTTTATCAAATGATC
Organism: Protomyctophum parallelum; assembly: GCF_964188405.1. Classification (NCBI taxonomy): domain Eukaryota; kingdom Metazoa; phylum Chordata; class Actinopteri; order Myctophiformes; family Myctophidae; genus Protomyctophum; species Protomyctophum parallelum. Next base: position 16,301,750 of record NC_139718.1, read on the forward strand.
ATTGATTCCAATGGTATATAATCAATGATTTTCCTGAGAACCCAAACTTCCCCCAGGATCAATACGTGTATTTATAGCAATTCATTGTTAACGTCCCCACTCGGAATGGACACAGACAGACAGACCTCATCTTTCTTGCGTGACAAACATGCTCTGACAACGTCGGTCTCCAGGGGAACTCTCCGGCTGTGTTCCAGCGGTTCGTAGTATCGACTCAGCCTCGTCTGACCTTGTCTGTTCAACATCAGCACAAACTTTATCATGATCACAGCTAGACAGACAGACAGACACACACACACAGAGAGAGAGAGAAGTGTTGATGTCAACTTTATTCAGCTTCATTAGCTTCTGCTTACTGTTGGTAGAAGAACACTTTGACCAAACCAACATGACACTGATTATTTACAACACATGATGTTGGTAAAATGGCGACTTCGTTGTAATTAATGGATAATACAGTCTGCACATTTATTAATTACACCAGATCCCTTCAATCAGTAGTATTCATTCAGACAGTAGGCCTAACTATACTGTAGATACATGCATTCATTCAGACAGTACATTCGGATATATAGCTAATTTTAGACAGCATCCATTCACAGTAGACTAGACAAGTTAGACAAAATGTAGAGAAATGTATTAACAAAACCATTGCAGTAGGTGTGTGTGTGTGTGTGTGTGTGTGTGTGTGTGTGTGTGTGTGTGTGTGTGTGAGTGAGTGTGAGTGTGTGTGTGTTCTGCCCGTGTAGCATTGACTATTCAACGCCATGGCAAACCAAACAGACATTGTCAGACCCAGACCTGTGTTACATAAGCACAAATATTAACTTCTACTCACCACTCAGTCTAATGAGCTTTATGATAATAATAAATACAAATAAATTGATGTTTTATCTGATCAACATTCTAGAAGCTACCATAACAGACCGGAGAGGCGGCGTCACATTAAGAGCTGTAATCTGATTGGCTACGCTCCGAGTAAACAGCCTGACGTCGCAAGGATAACAAGTCAATAGTCGAGCAGAAGGTTATTTTTTTGTTTAATAAATTATTATTATAAATGTATAAAGTAATACAAAAACGTGAAGTGTTGCCCTATAAAGATGTTAAACCTGTTTAACGTGGGCTGAATTAAAACATAGGCTAAAAAACTGGTAAATGTATAAACAGTGTTTACAAACTAATCAATTATCGAGCTATGGATCGATTAACTGTCATGGTAGACTGCTGAACAGAACAAGTGTGTTTGTAACCTTAGAGTATAAATTTGTAACGAACAGAAGAGGATTATTATTATCATCATCATTGGTTTTGTATTAGTGTTGCTTCTGCTGTTACTGTTGTCATTGTCGTTACTATTGTAGCTCGTACAGCTGCTTTCATTGGGGATGTTCGGCTGTCTGGTCGCGGGTCGGCTGGTCCAGACGGACCCGGTTCTGGTCTCGGCCGATAAGTTCTTGTTCAACCTGACGGACTACGAGCAGGTGAACCACGTGGTGGTGTTCATGCTCGGCACGGTGCCGTTCCCCGCTGGGATGGGCGGCGCCGTTTACTTCTCCTTCCCGGACCCAGGTTCGGGCGGCGCGGTGTGGCAACTGCTCGGCTTCATCACCAACGACAAACCCAGCGCCATCTTCAAGATATCCGGCCTGAAGGCCGGGGAGGGCGGGGCACATCCTTTCGGGACCATGTGCGGTGCCGCCGGACCGTCCGTAGCTCAGGTCGGCAGTGGTGGGGAGGCAGGGGATGGGCTTTGATTGATTGATTGATTGATTGATTGAAGTATTTATTAACAGTTTGCAGAATTACAGTAGCCTACATGTCAAGCACAACTCGATACAAAAACTGTTAACGGTGAGTGGACGACCCAATAAAGCACTACACTTGTTTACAAGAGGGTCCACCTGTTCAATTCATCATAAATAGAAAGAAAGTAGGCCTACTCTACAAATCCTATAAAAAAAACATAATTGGTATTTGGCACCAACAGTAATTATCATTAATTCGTGCCCATATATTTTATCATGAGCATTAGTGGTGACCAATTATATGAAGATATATATTGAAAGTCGTCTTGTAATCTTTGAAATATTTATTTATGTATTTGTTAATTATATTTTGATAGTCTCACTCTGCAAGTAACTAAGTTATCAAGTAGGCCTACTGTGGACTGGAGTGAAGTAGGACAGGGCCGATTCATACTCATTTTCAGTAGCACCAAAGAGCCGACTTTAGGACCCGCCCCCCCCCCCCGAACCTAAAATGACATTGTAGGCTCTACAGTGCTGAACTGACTTTTATTCGGCTCTAAAATAGGAGTTTGAATCGGCCCTAAGAGTAGGCCTACTACAGTAAATGTACGTGTAGTTACTCAGTTTCCACCACTGCAGGTGGGTGTGTCTGTAGAGCCTCTGGATCAGCTGGTCCAACAGACGCCGGTGTCCACGGCTGCCGTGTCCAACTTGGACTCCTTCCTGCTGTTCACACAGAAGATGTTGGACAGTCTGTACAACTTTGCCTCGTCCTTCGCTGTGAGCCAGGCTCAGATGACCCCCGAGCCCTCGGAGACCTTCATCCCTTCCAGCTGTGTCCTCCGCTGGTACGAGAACTTCCAGAGACGCCTGGCGCAGAACCCCAACTTCTGGAAGAGCTGAGACAGCAAAGACTAGACACAAGTGTCTTCTATTCTATAGTGCCTACATGTCCATTAGGTCTTTCTTTATATTTAAAAAAGAAAAGAAAAAAAGTTTACAGTGTTATCAGCGCCAAATAAATCATTATCAGCAATTTGTTTTGGTAGAAAAAATACCTATTCTGTAATAAACTGACAAGAAAACATCTATAGGGTCTGGAACTTTAAATGTAGTGACTGAAATACTTTAAAGGAAACATTAACCACTTAAACCCTATACAGTTGTTCAACAACTGTCTGTACTCGGCCTCTCTTCGCCGGACATGCCAATCTACAAGCCCTTCTTCGCAGAACATGGCGATCACAATGCATCGCAAGTTGACACGTGAGCTGTTTTTGCTGAATGCTCACCTATTGTCACAGAATGATTGCTTATTATGACATGCCCAGAACAGAGATTATTATTATTATCCTTTATTTACCCAGGGTAGTAGCTGAGCACAAGTGCTCATTTTCAGCAACGCGCTGCACATAGAAACACACACACACACACACAGTCTTATACTGTTGGCCACTAAGCAGCTCCAGGGGGAGCAGTTGGGGGTTCAGTGCCTTGCTCAAGGGCACTTCAGCGGTGTTGGGTGAGTGATGACAATCACTTCCCCACCCAGATTTGTCCTGCCTGTCCAGAGAATCGAACCGGCAACCTTTCGGCTGCAAGGGAGATGCTAGGGCTCATGTGGTTAACTACTGTCATAAAGCTGTCTTAACCAGTAAGACGCCTGAGGGTGAGAAGCGCACGCATCCGCCTCGTTGACGGCAGACTGCCCAGGAGTGTACAGGGTTTGATGAGGTCAGATCAACATGTGGAATGTCAGAACAGGTCAGCTCCATACAGTATATGGAGATCTAAGGGTGGTAGTGGGCACGAACGTGCTGCCGTCGTGAACGTGCACAATGATAGTCAACGGACCAGCGCGTTCATGTGTTTGGGTCCACGCTGCAATACCAAATTCGGCCACTATGTCCATTTCGCCTCAGGGTTTCCTCTGGGTGCCGTCTCTATTCATATACTCTAAGGTATAACTCAAAAGGGAGACATCGAAGAGGAATGATGGATGGGGAGGGATTAACATATTATGGATATCCATAATCCATATATTGAGATCTAAGGGTTAGGGTTAGATGAGTTGCTGGTCATTATTGATGGCATCAGGGATATTAACAAATTAATAAGAGAATAGCAAGAAAATCAAATCAAACAAATACAAAAAATACGGAAGACAAAGTTAATGTAAGTGGCTTATCAGGAACAGTCAATACGCTTATCATTCAAGGTATAAACAGGGTGGATACTAGGTATAGTATTAAATATGACATCCATATACATTTGATGCATATACAAAACTAAGTTCATGGGAAAATGTTTGAAAATAAATAAAACATAATATAGGCATAGTGTGAGCATTGGGGAAAAGCTTGAAATTAAATGTTGATATAAGGGCATGATATTGTTGCATGAGGTGTTGGGTATACTAAAATTATCAAGACACCTGTTTTGATTAATGTGTAATAATACATATGAATAACTGAATATCCTAATTTTTACATACAAATAGAAATTAGCCTATATGTCACATTATAGGCTACTAAATGTGTTATTCTGCTGTTGTTGGGAGGAATAGGTGGCCATTGCTTGTGATCTAGACAGAGCTCAAAATAGTTGACTTGAGAACCAACCAACCACTCATAATGTGGTATACTTTCAAATAAGAAAATAGCCTACACAACTGTGCCTCTTGCGGAGAGGGTCGCCATCTTTTCTGCAGTCCCCCCTTGATATGACGCCATAGCCATATAGAGCTATGGTCCATGCACTGCGGCAGTGTAATGCTGTTACACAGTAATTGGTGACATGTGATAATGTGATTAAAAGGGGTCGCTGTTTTGCAGCCATATTGCAATACTTGAAGTCACAAAATAGATAAAAGAAATATAATAATAATAAAAAACCCAGCCAGCCAGTACCCTGCCAGATCAAAGAGTCAAAATATAGATGTTCGGAGAAAGGAGGGGACAATTTTCAACGTTTTTACAACATTAATCATCATTGAAAAATATAATAAATATTCAACGAAATATTATTTTCAACCGCTAGCTTACAATTGATTTGCAGACAGGACAGAGTGTGACATAGCGACAGCGTCGCTGCAGCGACGCACCAGACAGACCCAACCCAACCCGACCCCATTGATGGAGTAGCTGAATTCTATGACCATGCTGACTCCGGAGTAACACCCCGTTCCGTTCCATTCAATTAACCAGACAGACTTAGACAGTCACGGGTGCGTTTGAAGGAATCGTGTCGTTTTACTGGAAGAAGTCGACGACGCCATGAGTAAAGAAGAGACAGAAGTGATGGGTAAGACTAAGGAGGAGACAGAGGTGCACATGCTGGGCAAAGAAGAGGAGACAGAAGTGGACACAATGGGTCCCACTACTGAGGAGACCGAGGTGGACATGATGGGCGGCAAGGAGGAGACAGACGTGGAGGCTGAGCTGACAGAAGCGGAGGAGGAGAAGCAGCCGATAGCCGGAGGAGGACAGGCCGGGAACGGGGATGCTGCAGCGTTTATTCCCGAGAAAAACGGAACGTTGAACGTGAAAGTACACGAAGATGAGGCTGAGAAGAAATTCACTGGTCTGTCCAAAGAGGAGCTGCTGAGAGTCGCAGGGACTCCTGGGTGAGATTATTTAATTGATTAAATGAATGAATTGATTGATTGATTGATTGATTGATTGATTGATTGATTGATTGATTGATTGTATAGAGCTATACCCTATATTGGTTCCATTGGTGATGGAATGTGAAGCCAGCCGTGGTTCTGTTTCTGTTTCTCTCTCTGTTTTACCTCCAGTCCTCCACAAATTACAATCCGCAGATTCCACACTGTCTCATCTATCTTCATATTATAAAGTATACTATGCTTGTTGCTGAGACATTTGGCCTGTCATTTTAATACAGAATAATACAATTACATAAAAGTTTCAAAATAAATATTCCTGTGTTGTGTGGAATAATGATCAATACCTCAACTGCATAACAAAAGCAATGCCCTGGCCTACCTGAACAAATTATTCCCACCCTAGCTGACACCTCCCCAAATGTGACACAGAACATATACATAAGGCATGCACTCTCACCCTCTTGTCTCTCAGATAAGTTAAATCAAATGTATTCATATAGATCTAATTTGTGTGTAGTCATGTGTGTAGTCTAGTCATGCGTGGTCATGAATGATGTGTGTTCTAAGCCCAGTAGTGTCTGAGCATGAGAAAATAGGCCTTATTTTAGTAATTTATAAATAATGATCAATTTGATTTGAATGTTATTGTTAAATATGAACAAATAAAGATTCTTGATTGTTCAATAAAAAAATAACTGGTAAAAGAATCCTTAAGAAAACAATCAATGATTAGTATTACAGCACTAATGTATACTGTCCTGCTTGACCTACCCTAGAGCTATTGTCCTGTTGCTCATATTGATTATAGCCTATAATTGTTTTTTAGTTTGCTGAACTCTTTTGTAATGTACAATTATAATTTGCTCTGCTGTATATTGCTGCCCTTATCTGAGTTCTGTTTGTCTGTATTTGCTATGCTCTTATTAATATACTTTATAGTTTACAACTTTACACAATAATTATTACAATTGTTTGCTTTCTTTTTTCTTTTTTTCTTTAAATGTTTTTCTTGATTACAAAATATTATTGTCCACATACATTAGATGGGGATTTGTCTTTGTTCTGAACTGCTTGAGTGTGGTCCTGTTGTCTTACTTACACATGTTGCTTGCTTAATCAGTCTTATATAAACAACAATGTAGGCTAACTGTTTCATACAACTAAAGCCTGTATCTTGTTATGCTTCAGATGGGTGCGGACACGATGGACCCTGTTGGTGTTGTTCTGGTTGGGTTGGCTGGGAATGCTGTTCGGGGCGGTGGTGATAATCCTCCAGGCTCCAGGCTGCAGACCTCTCCCTCAGATGAGCTGGTGGAGCTCTGGACCTCTCTATCAGATCACAAATATCCAAGCCTTCTCTGACACACAGGATCTCAAAGGTTGGTCTTTCAAAACTACACCAGGGTTGCAGTGGAACTGATTCGTAGCCCCAACCTAGTCAATACAGGCAGCTACACCGGGTTGCGTTTGCAGCAAAGTCATATAAATATCAAGAAATATATTCGGTATAATCATGCTCAACAATAACATTGTAATAATTTTGTTGTTGTTTTTTTTTTATTCTGCCGAGATGATACTGAATGAAATGATGGTAAATAGTTGCTTATACAGTTGAATAAAGAAGCATTTTAACTTGTTCATAGGTTTGGAGTCGTAACGTGGACTGTACATGGCATATGTATAGTGCATTTATATGTGTGAAGAACAGAGAGACTATATTCAGGACGGGCGTTTCCCCGCATGCATGGCATCAGATCTTACATACATTTCATGTTTTCTAAATTCAGAGCCATAGGTCAGTCCTATCTGTGCATGGTTAGCAGACTGACCTTGTCGGCATTGAAACCTTTCTGCCAGAACTTTTAAATGGATATGAATCTAGAGTACAATATCTGACTCCAAGTCCAATGAATTCCTGGGTGAGTACACACGCAGTTCTAAAAGTTGACGTGGTCTCTCGCTGCCACTCAACTGACTACTGGCCAATCACAGCGTGTCTTTTTTCGGGACTACGCTTCGCAAGGAATCTCTGGAAAATTGGGCATTTCAATTTTGACATGCGCCCCAGAGCCGGAAGAGGCGTCTACCTTTATATGTCTATATGGTTGGCATCACCAGACCTGAGGGAGTGGGAGGGGGCATGGCACACACCGTTTGCCAGTGATGGTGTTATGCACACTGACAGTCTGCTGATGCTGTTTCCTGCTGTAGGGGTGGAGAAGATGATTGACAGTTTGGCTAAGCTGAAGGTCAAGGGTCTGGTGTTGGGTCCGATCCACGATGCCCCGGGCGACGACCCTGTCAGTCTGAGGTTTGAGGACATTTCCCCCGAGGTTGGAACGTTGGAACAATTTAAAAGTGTCCTGACTGCAGCTCACAGGAAAGGTAAGATTATTTATAAAGTCTATAGCATTACATTTCACGTGCGGTGACCTGACTGCAGACCACTGAATAGGTATTTCCACCATGCCATTTAGTTATAATAATCAGAAATACTGTATGACAGCAGCAGGGTCCGTTCACAAAAACATTAAAAGTGACACCACACTATGCCCAGCAAATGTAATCATCAACAATCATCAAATGGATAACCATCCAAGGAAGGCCTTGGATGATTACATAATATATAAAAACAGAAATATATTCCTTGTTTTCTTTATGAATAATCTCTCTTTTCTTACTATTATAGGCATTTCTGTGGTCCTGGATCTGACTCCCAACTACCAGGGAACAGGGCCATGGTACTCTAACAGCAGTGTGACCACTGTGGCTGAGAAAATGAAGGTGAGGAAGCGGAGGCACAGTTATGTGTTTAATGTCAAATCTGCAATGCATTAAGACAATTTTGAGTTGACTCCCAAAGGGTAGCAAATTAGTAATTTAATTGTTTTAAAGTAGAGTCTAATAACAACGTGGCCTCCCTGTTTAGTTATCAATAGTAAGTTAGTTAGATTTTGGCATGAGTGATTTGTGTTTACACCAATCAAACAAACTGGACTTTGGGTTAAGTGTACACTGTACAGTACTTGGATCCGGGCCCGGGTCGCTGATGTGAAAGATCATGATATTGAGTGAATCGTTGTGAACAGAGTGACATACTTTCATACACAAAGACAGGCAGCCTCATTAAAATAGTTTTCCAATCAGTCACGGCTCAACTGATCACCACCTAGGCCTACCTACCAGCCACCCAGCAAAACAACAATATTGAATCTACAGATTCTTTAACCATGTAGGGATTCCAGGTGGTCCCCAGCTACAGTAATTGATGGAGAGTTGGTAACCAACTGGATACTTATAGATTTAACTTTTGAGAGTGTAATATGAAACCAAATGGAGCCTGTACGGGTCCATTTGGTTTCATTTTATGCTCTCAAAAGTTAAATTATGGTTAAATTACTGTTATCTGTTATCTCTCCTATGGTACCAACATACATAATGGAATTTTGGGCAAATTATTATCCAATGACAACAAAATATTCAAAGTTTTGGGTCTGAGAGGCTAAATCTCATCAAAATGGTGGTCCGTGGCTAAAACGTCAAATAAATAATGGACTTTTTTTTTTTTACTTAAATTTGTATTGGTTTTCAAGACAGGACAGACAAAAAACGTACAGTACACAACAACACCACAAACATACAAAGAAAAAAAAAGACAAAAAAAAAAAAAAAAAAGGCACCGACATTGCGTTTCAAATTTGTTACATAAATGTATCTAGGCATGTACTATTGCCTCTCATTCCCCCATACTCCAATAAAATGTTTACCAAGTATCTATCCTCTCTTCGAATCTTACCCCCCATCAAGTTTCCTAAATACAGAACATCACACTTCATAGGCACCTCATATCCCAATATTTTTTGTATCTGATCATGTATCATCTTCCAAAAATCATCCATTTTGGGACATTTCCAAAACACATGTGAGTGATCCACATTTACATCCCCACAACCTCTCCAACATTGTATCTGTTGCTTCAACTGCTTACTCTTGATTCTTGGTGTTATAAAAAATCTGCATAGTTCTGCTTCCCATTTATTTTTAATGTATTCCGTTGAATGACTGCCACTCATCAGAGTTGTATATATTGCTGATATAATTCGAATCTTTTTCCCTTTTTCCTTGGTATAATAATCCCTTAGTTGCAAATACCTGAAGAAATCATGTTTATCCAACATGTATTTGACACTCAAATCTGTGAAACTCTCCAATGCCCCATTTTTCTCCAAAACACACCATGCTGTCATTCCTCTATTACTCCATATTTTAAACTCCTTATCATGCTCTGCAGTTTTAAATGAACTATCAAATGCCATCCATTTTAAAATCTTTATATCCTCTTCTAACTTATATTTTTTTACTATTTTAAACCAGATCTCCAGTGTAAATAGGGTGATTGGATCCATACAGTGTTTTATTTTCTTAAACTTTTCCTTGTCTCCTATAATATTCTGAATGGGATGTTTTTTGAATTCCTTTTCCATATCTTTCCATTTTGCTATATAATCTGGTTTACACCAACATCCTACATATCGTAACTGGGCCGAATAATAGTACATTTTTAGGTTGGGAAGACTCATGCCCCCTCTTTCCTTTGGGAGTTGAAGGGTTTGAAATCTGACCCTTGGCCTCTGCCCGGCCCACACAAACCTAGAAATCATTCTGTCCCATGTAATAAATTGCCCTTGTGGGACCTCTACATGTAAGGATTGGAATAGAAAGAGCAATCTGGATAATACATTTATTTTAACAAATAATGGACTTTTATATGAAAATGGTTAAAAACCACTGTCCTAGACCAGTGGTTCTCAACCTTTTCTGCATTAGGACGATCCTAGCATGCTAACAATAGTGTTTTCTCTCGTCAGTCTGCTCTGGTGTTCTGGCTGAACCAGGGTGTGGACGGTGTGCAGTTGTTGGGAGTTGAACATGTGGCCAGTGTTGTTCCGTCCCTCTGGGCAGATATACGAGCCATCATACAGAACGCTACAGAAGAGAATTCCACCAAGAGGTGATTCCATTACTAAGCCTTTATCACAAGATCTACTGTGGAACAAAACTACAGTATTCATTCATGTTTTCAGCAGCACAATTTAAGGGTTTGACACGCATGCAGTGGGATTGGTACAGCCAAATGGACTAAAGCGAATGGTTCTAATGAAAAGAGACAACCCACAACTGGCTTTTTTGCTTTTTATATTATGACTTTTGACACCCACACGAGTTTCTGATGTTTTTGTATCATCATTTATTTTACTTTTACATGATTGATTGATTGATTGATTGATTGATTGATTGATTGATTGATTGATTGATTGATTGATTGAAAATTGTATTCACAGTTTGTAGAATGGGTACAGTTCAACAAAAGTACAGGTCAATACAAAATCTGCTACGAGGATAAAACCAGAAAAAGCACTACTATACTACTTACATCAAGGTCCTTCATTTTCAATTAATCAGAATACATGGTCGAAATACACTGCTGTGTGTCAGTGTTAAGGTCAGTCGGTTTCATTGTGTACTTCCTGTGTGTTCAGAGTCCTGATTGGAGTAACAGAGAAGACGTCGGCGGAGGACGTGTCCAATCTTCTCTCTTCTACGGGAGTCGACTTGCTTCTGTCGGGGGTGCTGAAGGCAGGCGGTGGCGATGCCACTGCTCAGTCTGTTCAGCACTTGCGCTCGTCCCACAACCAGAACCAGCTGGCCTGGAATGTGGGCGACCGGACCCAGGGCCACCTGGCTTCGCTGGTTGGACCGTCAATGGTCACGTTCTATCAGCTGCTGCTGCTCACCCTGCCAGGAACGCCCGTCTTCAACTACGGCGATGAGATTGGATTGGTTGATGAGGTGAGAATACTACTGTTTTGTGAAAACAGAAAAAGTCACTACACAGCGGGCTTTGTTTTAACCACTTGCATTTAAGTTTACTGTCAAATTGATTGTATATTTCATAAATTACTAACAATATATCCGCTAAGTGTCTTATTTATGGTCTTTATATGGTCTTTATTTCATTTCCTTTTTTATAGTTATTAAAAAAGGTCTTATTTGACCTCAACACACACACACACAGGTTCAGAACCACTGCCTTAGGTAACTGTTAATCATACCTATTTCTCTTTTAAAGGACACAATGTTTCCCAAGATGCTTTGGGATACTGTGGACCCGATGCAGCTAAATGGCACGCTAAAGGTAAATACAATACCACAGATGACTTCACAGCTTTGTTGTTGCACTATGCAAATAAAACTGCCTTGCCTTCCCTTCATTTGCAGGAGGAGACAGACCAGAGGTTTAACTGTCGCAGCTTCTTCAGCGCGTTGAGTGCGTTGCGAGACAAGGAACTTTCCCTCCTCTATGGAGACTTCGTACCACTCTTCAACTCCTCTTCCTCCATGGCGTACCTGCGGACCTGGGACCAAAGCCCCCGCTACTTGGCAGTGTTTAACTGGGGCGGAGCTGTAGAGAGGCTGGAGTTGACTGAACCGGGTCTTCCGCCGCAGGCTGTGGTGGTGCTGAGTACTAATGGTAGTTCTCTGACCCCAACCACTTCTGTAGACCTCAAAGCCCTCCAGATTGGCCCAGCACAGGCTGCTCTTCTCAGGTTCCCCTACTCCGCTGCATAGACCGGTGCAGTGGTTCTCAAAGTGAGGTCCAAGGACCCCCAGGGATCTTTTGTGGGAGTCCCTGGCACAAGATATTTTCTTGTGGGTCCATGGTCAAATACATATTTATTTGGGGGTCCTTGGTATGAAAATGTTTGAGAACTGCTGGACTGCAGGTAATGTATACTACTGTGTTGGTAGTGAGTGTTAAATTAGCCTTGGGTAGTGGGTACCCATGCAATGTTTTTTGTTTTGTTAGATTGATATGAAGTAGATTTATAGAACGTATTATGTGAATAGCTGCATTTCTCGTTTGTCATCAGACAATGGTATGCATGCTTAGATATTAGATAATGTGCAATGTTTCTTCTTCTCTATCAACTTATTGCTGTCTGTCATTATGCTGGTCTTCACTAAGTTTGAGCTGGGGTCTTTCTCCAATATCTCAGCTCACCCAGAAAAACAAAAACGTCTTTTGGAGCCATATTTCATTTTGCATTCAATATTCTCACCGAATCCCTTTGTGAATGATGTCGCCATCTAGGCCCGCCGTTAGGAATTATGAACGGGTGGGAGAAATAATGAAGACATGTGATAATACACCGTCAGCTATTTAAAACCAACACTAACATTGAATGCAGGTTATAATAACGTTACCGATGACACACAACACAACGATGGCCAAGAAACAGATTCTAGAAGGAATGAGGAACATGCAGTGTATACTGTAGCTCATAGGCACGCACTGGCACTGGCATTAACGTGTAAATAGCCGTTCACCAACAGAGCACATATACCTGTAGTATTTTTGGACAACAATGAAGGAACATGAGTTACACACATCAGGTTGATCAGTTTTAGATATGCAAACGGATTGGAAATTGTTGGGGTGGGGTTTCAAACCATTAAAGTTTTTAATGCTAATGGTACATTTATGTATCCTGTGAGATACATAGAAGTAAGTAAAGTAAATTGTAAGTAAATTGTTATACTTGATCCCATTATGGGTCAATCTGTAGTACCCTTTATACCCCCTCTCGGTGGGCCTCTAGTCTAACTGTATTACCAATGTTGCCATCCCTTCATTCAAGTGTTATTTGTTATTTGCACACAGTATTCATTTGGTTTCAATCAATTAAAAATACTGAACCAGGTCTTAATGCTTTTTTATTTATTTATATATATATAGGATTGTAATTGTGTTTTTATGTAGGGGCTACTACAAGCATTTGGATGTGCACTACCATCGATCAAAAGGAACTGGACATTGATGTGCAAAACGGGGTAGGGCCTACGAGAGTGATGACTAACCCCATTCCTAAACTTAACCCCAGTAAAACTATGCCTAACCCTAAACGAATTTCTAACCATATTCTCAGAAAAACAAAAGAAAGAATAAAACGAGGGTGAGATGGATTATGGGCGACAGTACCTGTTACCCACTGATCTGGTAGTCATGCCATGTGCAATATGAAAATATGATTTTATGTATTCCATTGTCAGCATCACCACTACTAGTTAATCTGTGGCACAGACAATAATGCAGTGGTGTAGTGGTACAATTAGAAGTGAGGGAGAGCATCCATTAAGCTTGTTTCCCTCTACACCTAATCTCTTTGCCAAAAACAGCTAAAACATTATAAAATCAAACTGGTGCAAATAAAAAAGCCTTAATAAATCAAATAAAGTGCCTCAATAAAACAACTGTCAGATCAAACTAATAATATGGAACTTTGGGAGAAAGAAACCTATACAGTTTAATAACAAAAACTAAAATATCACCTTTGCACCACCAGGCCTTTCATGTTCATGGTTATATTTAAGGTCGAAGGTAGATGTGACCAGTGATCGGAAGAGAAAATAAACAATACAAATTCTCAATAAAATAAAATCACTTAAGGGTTAAGTAATACATTCTCAAATGCATCTTAATATATGTTCCAGGTTGCATCTTACATGCCACCGTGGCTCAAAAGATAATTCTTAGGTTTACAACCCAAAGGTTACTGGTTCAAAACTCAAACTAATAATCAACAAAAAACTCAAACAAAAGTAAAAGAAACTCAAACAAAACTAATAATGAACAAAAAACTCACACAAAAATGAGTCAATATAAAAACTGAAACAACAAATCAAACAAAACATGTCAAATAACAAAACAAAAGCAATATGCAGAAAACTAAATTCATTAACCAAAACAATCCAAATGTCTAATCAAAAAACCTAAATGCTTTTCAAAGCAAACTTATATCATACAACATCTAATCATTAGGGTTCATATGACAACAAATGAGATTTAGGTTGGAACTACTTTATTCTGCACTCGCATTTAATATTTCAATGAGCAGTGTTTAGTGACCTTCATAATGTCACTGCATCCCGATTACAAAACTGTAAATCTAAAAGGTCATCTAAACTCAAAAAGGTTAAGTGTATGGTTCTCACCAAAGGTTGAGAGTTCAAACCTGCGACAGAACATTTTCAGTCCATCTAAATTCTAAAAGGTGGGTTAAATATAAGTCCCAGATTGTACCTGACAGCCCAGCGTGGCTCAAAAGATAAATCTGAGGTTTACAACACAAAGGTTACTGGTTCAAAACTCAAACAAAACTAATAATCAACAAAAAACTAAAACTCAAACAAAACTAATAATCAACAAAAAACTCAAACAAAACTAAAAGAAACTCAATTAAAACAAATACTCAAACAAAACTAAAAGAAACTCAAACAAAACTAACAATCAACAAAAAACTCAAAAGTTATTCAATATAAAAACTGAAACAACAAATCAAACAATTAGAGGTTCAAGCCTCAAACATTTTCACTGTCCTTCTGAAAGGTGCACTGTTTGAACCTCCTAAAGTGTGCATTGTTTTTTAACCTCCTAATGAAACTCCTAAAGAACCTCTATATTCTGAAAGGTGGGTTAAGTCAGACATTGTCAACTGCATCACTTATGCCTGTGTGGCACATGAGTAAAATCCAGTGTTTGTTCACCAAAGGTTGTGAGTTCGAACCTGCCACAGGACATTTTCACTGTCCATCTAAATTCTGAAAGGTGGGTTAAGTGAGACATTCTCAACTGCATCAACATGCCGGTGTGGCTCAGTGGATAAGCCTGGGATTACTAAACCAAACATTTAGGGTTCAAGTTTCCTTTTAAGGACATTTTAACTGGCCATCTAAATTCTGAAAGGGGCAGTGTTTGTATTTCCTGAAGAACATTTTCACTGTCAATCTAAATTCTGAAAGGTGGGTTAAATATAAGTCCCAGATTGTACTTTACAGCCCAAAGTGGCTCAAAAGATAAATCTGAGGTTTACAACCCAAAGGTTACTGGTTCAAAACTCAAACAAAACTAATAATCTACAAAAAACTCAAACAAAACTAATAATCAACAAAAAACTCAAACAAAACTAATAATCAACAAAAAACTCAAACAAAACTAAAAGAAACTCAAACAAATCTAATAATCAACAGAAAACTCAAAAATGAGTCAATGAGTCAATATAAAAACTGAAACAACATGGCATACCATGCCATTGTGGCTCAGTGGATGAACCTGGGATTTCTAAACAGAACATTTAGGGTTCAAGTCTCCTGAAGGACATTTTAACTGGCCATCTAAATTCTGAAAGGGACAGTGTTTGTATTTCCTGAAGAACATTTTCACTGTCAATCTAAATTCTGAAAGGTGGGTTAAGTAATAGGTTCTCAACTGCATTACTTATGCCTGTGTGCCTCATGAGTACAATCCAGTGTTTGTACACCAAAGGTTGCGAGTTCGAACCTGCCACAGGACATTTTCACTGTCCATCTAAATTCTGAAAGGTGGGTTAAATAAGACGTTAGCTGATACATCAGACATGTCAGTGTGGCGCAAAAGATAAACCTGCAACTTAGAAACCAGAGGTTTAGTGTTCAAACCTCACATTTTCACTGTCCATCTAATTTCTGAAAGGTGGGTTAAGTAAGACGTTCGCCGATACATCAGACATGTCAGTGTGGCGCAAAAGATAAACCTGGAACTTAGAAACAAGAGGTACAGGGTTCAAACCTAACATTTTCACTGTCCATCTAAATTCTCGAATGTGGGTTAAGTATTACATTCCCGATTATAGCTTACATGCCAGTGTGGCTCAATAGATAAAACTAGGCTTCATAACCCTAACGTCATAGGTTCAAACCTCAAACAAAACTCAAATGCCAACTAAAAACAAATTCCCACCAAAAAGAAAAGAAAGAAAAGCCAACTAAAAACAAGAACACTTAACCCTAAAAAAAAGGTAAAAATTAACTGCTGGTAGGGAGCTATAAAAACCTAAAATTAATCTCAACAACTCAACCTAATGTGAGATAAAAAATACTGCTTTGCATAATATGTAAATTAATTAAGCTCCTCCCCAAGGAGGCGGGCTCCCAAAGAAAGATCATCCCTCTAGAGGCGGGCTCCTAAAAAGATCCTCCCTCTTCAATCGGAGCTAAAAGAGACCGGGAGGAGGGAAGCCGGCAAACCCACCACCTTCAGCTTGTGAGACCTATGCTTTCCTCTTGCGCCACTAGGCATTTCACACTAATAAGAATTTGGAGGTTGTATTTAAGGTTGAAGGCAAAGGTGATAGGTCAAACAAAACTAAAAGAAACTCAAACAAAACTAACAATCAACAAAAAACTCAAAAAATATTCAATATAAAAACTGAAACAACAAATCAAACAATTAGAGGTTCAAGCCTCTTGAATAACATTTTCACTGTCCTTCTGAAAGGTGCAGTGTTTGAACCTCCTAAAGTGTGCATTGTTTTTTAACCTCCTAATGGAACTCCTAAAGAACCTCTATATTCTGAAAGGTGGGTTAAGTCAGACATTCTCAACTGCATCACTTATGCCTGTGTGGCTCATGAGTAAAATCCAGTGTTTGTACACCAAAGGTTGCGAGTTCGAACCTGCCACAGGACATTTTCACTGTCCATTCTTTATTCTGACAGGCTGGTTAAATATAAGTTCCCGATTGTACCTTACATGCCAATGTGGCGCAGGTGATAAGCCTGGGGTTTATAAACAGAACATTCTGGGTTCAAATCCCCTGAAGAACATTTTCACTGTCCATCTAAATTCTAAAAGGCTGGTTAAATATAAGTTCCCGATTATACCTTACATGCCAGTGTGGCTCAATAGATAAAAACTAGGCTTCATAAACCAAACGTCATAGGTTCAAACCTCAAAGAAAACCAATACTCAACCAAAAGGTCAAAAAAAAAAAAATCAAAAACAAAAAATCAAACAAAACAGCTGAAATAAAGTGTCATAAAAAAACTCAAATATCTCAATAAAAACAAACTGGTTCAATCAAATTAATGTGAAAAGTACAAAAATCACTTTGCTTAATATGTACATTTCTTAAGCTCCGCCCCCAGGAGGCAGGCTCATAAAGAAAATCCCGCCCCAGAGGCGGGTTCCCAAAAAAGATCCTCCCCCTCCCACCGGAGCCAAAAGAGGGCGTGAGGAGGGAGGCGGCCTGCCTCGGCACTTTGGCCTTAAAAAGCCAGAAAATGAAGGTTTGCTCTGAGCAAGATTCAAACCCACCACCTTCAGCTTGGGAGACCTATGCTTTCCTCTTGCGCCACTAGGCATTTCACACTAATAAGAATTTGGAGGTTGTATTTAAGGTTGAAGGCAGAGGTGACAGGTCAAGGGATGAAAATCCTTTTCAGACACCTCTACCCCTTGCCAGAATGATTGAATCTAAAGGTGATGATCAGGGTTCATGACGACTCAACTGAGATTTAGGTTATTGTTTAAAACCATCTGTGGGAACATTTTTACTCTGTTTCCCACATTTACGCTTTCATTGAGCAAACAAGATGTTTAGTTTGCCATAATGTAATTACATTGCATACCAGTTATTGTCATCTCTTACTCTTAGTCTTAGTTTTAGATGACAAAAACTTTTGCACTTTTAATCAACCAGAAATATAATTGTTTTGTTTAATACATTACTTTTGCTGTTCTCACTCCAGACTTTATTTAAACAATTAAGTTGGATATAAAGTTTTCAACTAGTCACAGCACTTCTTTGATAAGCTGAATAAAAAATAAAAAATAAACTACTTTAAAGTGAGAACAAATGCACTATAGCCTGTTTATCAAAACCTAAAGTGTTTGTGATTAGTATATATATTTTTTACACTTACACATTTTTGTTAAAGAACATTTGCTGTTCTCACTTTAGACTGTTAAACGTCTTTAAAGTTTTCAACTCAAACAGTGCTGTTATGACCACAGCTCATCTTAGAATAGCTTATTTAATTTAAAAAGAAATACCACTTTATACACTCATGGCATGCAGCATGTCAATCAAATCAATTATAGGCTGAGCTCCATACTTGTGAACTGCATTCTGTTTTGAGCTAGTGACTCAAGGATACCTTTTTTAAATTGAATCCAACAAATTCCATTTCATGTATTTATTGCAACAAACACCAAACAATTAAATACAAAAACAAACAATTTGGGGTAAGAACAGGACTATGGAAATTGTATATGTGACCATGGCAGAGTAAGAACAGCTCAGTAAATTCAACTTGATGTTATGCCATCTTGGGAATCCATTAAGTGCTAAGGTAACAACACTGCTTATGCATTCCACAATGGTGGGAGTAGACAAGCCTATAAGCAGAACTATGCTAGAAGAACCACAATATGAAGGTACAGATCACAAACGCAACATTTCTGCACATTGGTCATCAACACTGATGCATAGAGAGGGGACATCTGAGAAACATACATTAGGACCACCAAGTAAAACAAAAAAATCAATGGCCTAAACTCAATGTGCTAAAGCAAATACAAGCAGCTTCCTACTTTGCTCAGTCAGTGCAAACAAAGACAGACCAAACAGGAAAGCTGACATGGGCACCAGGCTTTATAGGGGAGGGGCTAATCAGTGACTACTTACACCTGGGTAATTGGGGGCATGGAGACAGAACTCTGCACCATGCATCTCACATGCCTTTGTGGCATAAACATAAAGACAAGGATTTATAAACCAAACGTCATAGGTTAAAAAATGAAGCCTCAATAAAATGATCTGATCTGATGATCAGGGTTCAACTGAGATTTAGGTTATTGCTTAAAACCATCAGTTAGATTAGAACATTGTTAGAGACTGCACACAGATTTACACTTTCATTGAAAGAAAATATAGATGTTTCGTTTCAGCCTTTTTCATTAAAATGTCATTAAATTATTAGTTTTTGATGATCACAAATCAAGTACATTTTATTGCTCTCACTTTAGACTTTTACTTTAAAAGAACAAATGCACTATAGCCTGTTTATCAAATCCTAAAGTGTTTTGTGTTTAGTAGGCCTATATATATTTTTTACACTTACAAAATGTTGTTAAAGAACATTTGCTGTTCTCACTTTAGACTGTTGGAATGAAACATCTTTAAAGTTTTCAAATAGTTTCTCAAACAGTGCTGTTATGACCACAGCTCATCTTAGAGTAGCTCATTTCATTTTGAAAGAAATACCACTTTATACACTCATGGCATGCAGCATGTCAATCAAATCAATTATAGGCTGAGCTCCATAATTGTGAGCTGCATTCTGTTTTGAGCTAGTGACTCAAGGATACATTATTTAAATTGAATCCAACAAATTCCATTTCATGTATTTATTGCAACAAACACCAATCAATTAAATACAAAAACAATTTGGGGTACAATTTGAGCTAAGAACGAAGTAATAGTATGGAATTGTATATGAATATGTCACCATGGCAAAGTAAGAACATCTCAGTAAATTCAACTTGATGGTATGCCATCTTGGGAATACATTAAAAGTGCTAAGGTAACAACACTGCTGATGGGCAGCGTTCCATCTGTTAGAACCACAATATGAAGGCACAGATCACAAAGGCAACATTTCTGCACATTTGGTCATCAACACTGATAGAGGGGAGTGGAGACACTTGAAAAACATAAACCGTCAAGTCCAAAATCAAATTCAAAAAGTGCTAAAGCAATAGCAGTTTTCTACTTTGCTCAGTCAGTGCAAACAAAGAAAGACCTAACAAGAAAACTAGCATGGGCACCAGGCTTTATAGGGGAGGGGCTAATCAGTGACTACTTACACCTGAGTAATTAGGGTGTGGACAACCTGCCCTGTTCTCCCTATCAGGTGTAAGTATAGCCTAATCAAACAATAAGTCCCATTTGCAACAGAAATACAATTCAACTATTGGCAAATATTTACTGAGGTGTTTATCAAAAATATTTACTTACTGACAAACATGTGACCACCACTCAAAATAAAAGTCTAGAAACCTACTACTGCTACTACTGCTACTACTAAAATGAAAATACTAGAAGGCAAACTAAAGAAAACAACATAAAAACTTGAGAGACTGTTTAAACAGGCGGTAACGTAAAAGGTCCATAACTAAAGTTTTCAAATAAAGTACGATATTTGCTTCTGAGATGTAGTGGAAAAGTAGCCTACTGGAAATTGTAAATACCCTCAAGTGAAGTACAAATACCTCAAAATTGTACTTACAGTACAATTTTGTAAATGTACTTAGTTACTTTACACCACTGCACACCATGTGTTATAGTTAGCAGGATTTTATTGATATATATATATATATATATATATATATATATATATATATACGTAGCCTATACCCAATCAACATGTCCGTACTATTCTCTTTACCAGTCAGCTGATGTCACATACGGAATGCGCACTTTGGGGATCGTGGTATTACATTTCTTCAGGCTGACACCATAGAAGACATGACATGACTTTGTCACATTTGGGTTAATTATTCCTATTGCACTGCATGCTGTCACCTTTATGCCTCAAAATAATCTGTTTCTATTGAAAAACACCAGTAAAATAATGTTTATTATATTTTATTTCATTCAAGTCATGATGAAGGAATGAGTTGAATGCTGCTGCTTAATGCTGTGCCTGTGGCCCCGATGGTATATGGTCTTCGCTCGTAGCATTTTATTGAAGAAGACTTGAATCGGGTGTGATACAGCATATGAAAGCAAACTTCCCAAGGATTATGGAGATGTTTTTATTTATTTTTTATTCATTTTACAAAAAAAAGACCAAAAAGAGGCTGTTGCCATGCCATGTCATGTTTTTATTTTCTAGATAGTGAGTCTGCCATATCCAGATTAATTTTAATGACACCACTTAATAAAAAACATATTTTGATTGTCCACAAATATAAAGTTCTTCCTTCTTTTTAAATATGTTCTTGCACATTGTTATAATGATCATTATATATCCCCCTGCAGTCAGAGTACATAGTTTTAATGAATGAATGTGATGCATTGTGAGCTGGTAGATCTGCTATTTTCAAAAGTAATCTTGGAAATGTATTATTACATTTTTGGATTAGCCGTCCTTAGTTGGGCAAATGCATTCATCTGGGGATCCTTGACATGGGAATGTGCTGTGTGAGGATCACTGGTTTAAACAACATTAGGAGAAAAGCCCAAATAACCACTTTAGAAACAAGAAAAGCAACCACAACTAGAAAATTCGCAATTTAAAAAAATTGCAGAGTGTGGTTGCCGCAGTGGCTTACATATGCCCCTCCCACTAGTATTGCCAGCCAATTACAATTTCAAGTCACGCCTTAGATCATGCGTAAGTAATTCGGAGGGGATTTAACCCCCGAAATTCATGTTTTTGCGACAAACGGTTACATTTCTCGCATTTGCGGCGCCCCCTATGGATGAAAATGGAATTGCTTTTAGAACTTGGTTGACCCCGGACATGTGATTGAAATGTGGGATGGATTGGACATTCCGTTCGTGATTTATGGCATTTTTTGTGATATAGGCCCCTCCTACTAACTTCGGAAGACGATTACGGCCGAACGATACGCACTTTCAAAATTCTGCAGTTCAGTTTTAATTGGATGGGACCAGAGATCACGTGTGTCGATTTCTGTGAGATTTGGACAAAATCTGTAGGAGGAAAAGCAAAAAGTGTGTTTTGGACAAAATTCTAAATGGCGGAAAATCTATCATGGCGGAAATGGGCGTGGCCTATATGGGGAGATGCGTCATGACCCAATTAATCCAGGAAAAAAATATTTTTTATTTTACGACCTACGGTTCAAGAGTTATAAGCCAAAAGGTAAAGTGGGCTGTTATAGCGCCACCATGAGGCCGACCGATAAAATGTTAGGGTTAAATAATTTTAGGGATAATGTTGAATTATCCCTAAAAGTTTTGTAACTATAGTGATTACAGTCTCTGAGGAACAAATACTTGAATGTGAATTTTTGCCTTTTCCCATTCATGTCAATGGGGAAATTTAAAAATCACTTTCACCTAGAAACTACATTCACACTTTGTTATTCAGCTTACTGTGGAGACACATGCTGGAACTTTTTAGTATTGAGTTTGTGCTTGAAATGTACTGTAATTCGACAATCAATCAATCAATCACTGACCTTGAGCAGTATAAATGACATTCATAAGATTAGTAAATGACCTTCACCAGTATATATGACCTTCACCAGTATATATGACCTTGACCAGTATAAATGACCTTGACCAGTATAAATGACCTTGACCAGTATGCGGTCCGTGACCATGGACTATAGCCTTTCTCTTTTCCGCGATTTTCACCTTTTTTTTTAAAATCCTCCGAAATCGAAAAAAACGACATACTATTGTATGACCTCCGAGACCATGGATTAATGACCTTGACATGTATAAATGACCTTCACCAGTATAAATGACCTTGATCAGTATAAATGACCTTCACCAGTATAAATTACCTTGATCAGAATAAATGACCTTGACCAGTATAAATGACCTTGATCAGTGTAAATTACCTTGACCAGTATAAATTACCTTGACCAGTATGCAGTCCGACACCATAGACTATAGCCCTTCACTTTTCCGCGATTTTCACCTTTTTAAAAATCCTCAACAATGATGAAGAATCGCGCACTATAGCGCGCCGCTCAATGACCTCTGAGACCATGGACCAATGAACCATGTAAATACAACACATTGAGCAGGGCACTGCAGGGAGTTGAACCCCGTTCAATGAACCATGTAAATACAACACATTGAGCAGGGCACTGCAGGGAGTTGAACCCCGTTCAATGAACCATGTAAATACAACACATTGAGCAGGGCACTGCAGGGAGTTGAACCCCGTTCAATGAACCATGTAAATACAACACATTGAGCAGGGCACTGCAGGGAGTTGAACCCCGTTCCGGTAAACCAGAAGTACGACACCAGTGCCTTAGGTTTTGTGTTGTCCTTTACAGGTCCTTTCGTTGAAATGTAAATTTTACATTTCAAACAGTAAAGTAATGTATAAAGAAGAGAAACACAAAAGCACAAAAATAACATTTTCGAATTACCTTTGCTTTGATTTTTTAAACTTTCTCTTTTGCCGACCTCCCACATTTCATTCGATGATTAACAAAAAACAGTGTTGGATCTGTAAGGATCCATTTGGTTACACGTGCGTGCGTGTGTACATGCTTCGATAACCAGTGTTGGACCTGTAAGGGTCAATTTGGTTACATGTGTTACACTCTCAGAGTTAAAGACCTGTAAGGGTCTATTTGGTTACATGTGTTACACTCTCAGAATGACAGACATTTAAGGGTCCATTTGGTTACATGTGTTACACTCTCAGACTTACAGACATGGACCAAATGGTCCATTTGGTTACACTAGACCTGTACGTGCCCGTCGGCCACCATATATACTCTCAGAGTTAGAGCTGTAAGGGTCCATTTGGTTACATGTGTTACACTCTCAGAGTTACATTTGGTTAGTGTGTGCATGCACATGTGCGCCCGTGCGTGTGTAGGTGCATGTGTGTGTGCGTGCGTGTGTGCACGCTTCAATGACCACTGTTGGACCCCATGGGGATCAAGGACCTCAGGGAGCCACCCATAATTCACAACGATCACAGCGAACTCTGTTGCGTCACAACTGGTGGCCAACAGTCATAACCAACACCGCCGCCGACCCACAGGAGAATACCATCGCACAGTGGTATCAGACCAACCACAATCAGCCAGCCCTCAAACCAAACCCTTCGACCTAGAAGAACTCGAAACTGCAATGGGAAAGTTGAGCACCTGGGACCTAACGCAAAGACCTGGCTCGTGGGGATACTGAATAAATGCATGGCACAGAAAACCATCCCTTCTGTCTGGAGAAAGGCCAAAGTGGTTGCAATCCCCAAACCTGGCAAAGACCCATCATCCCCAAAGAGCTACCGACCCATTTCCCTCCTCTGCATCACCTACAAGAGAGGCTGCTACTCCAACGCCTCATGCCACTCATAGACACCAAGCTGACTAAAGACCAAGCTGGTTTCCGTCCCGGCCGCTCCTGTGCTGGACAGAGCTCAACCTCACCCAACCTCTGGCTTGCTCAGCTCGCATTCTGAGCTGGCTGGCTTGCCAGAAAGGCTGGTTCTGTTGCTGCAAGGCAGGGCGGAGCAGACTGGGCAAGGCTAGTATGGCTGCAGTGGCTGACTGCAAGGGCTGATATGCTCTGGCTTGGCAGCCTGACTTTCTACACTGGCTGACTGGCGGAGCTGACTGGCTGCGTTCGCTGACTGGGCAGGCTTGCTGGCTAGCTGGCTTGCTGAGCTCCCTGAGGGAAGCTTTGGGATGGATCTCTAGGGGCATCGGCTTGTGTTGAGCCTTCCAACGGCGTCTACCTTGATCTCCGTCCTAAGAAAGAAAGACAGAAAAAGAAAGACAAGCACAAACCCAACTATGCAGCTTCCACCTGAGGAACCGAGACGCGAAAAAAGAACTGAGCGTCACTTGGGATGGTCACAAACTCTCCAACCATACCCACCCCATGTATCTTGGAGTTACACTGGACAGGACCCTCTTCTTCAAAAAACACCTGGAGAACACAAAAGCCACGGTCAACACCCACAATAACATCCTGTGAAAACTAGTGAACTCCAAGAGGGGCGCAGACCCACAAACAATCCGTGCAACTGCCATGGCCCTGTCTTTCTCTACAGCAGAGTATGCCTGCTCAAGCTGGAGCCGATCACGTCACACCAAATTGGTCGACACAGCCCTAAATGACACCTGTCGCATCAACACGGGATGCGTCAAGACAACACCTGTCCCGTGCCTTTATGCACTAGCCGGCACCTCCCCCCCGCAGATCAGACAACTGTGTATTGCTCAAGATGAATGGAGAACACAGAAGATAGACAGTGAAGTTGGGAATGAACGAAGGAAAGTCTGGAATTAAATTATAGAGAACACCTCACACACACATAGTTTCCTTTCGTGGCTGTTTACATTCGAGGGTTGCCGGTCCTCTCGAACGGAACAGTTTAATGTCATGCCCAGGACGAAAAGATATAGAGAACACCAACATGACAAATAACAGCAGGAAGGCATGGGCCACAATCCACCGTCTTGGCAAAGACCACACCACCCATAATTCACAACGGTCACAGCAAACTCTATTGCATCACAACTGGTGTAGTTATTGGATGGAGCCCGCACACCACCAAAAAAAGAAAAACATACTATAGTATGCCCTCCGTGACCATGGACTTTAGCCTTTCGCTTTTCTGCGATTTAACCTTTTTTCAAATCCTCAACAATGATGAAGAATCGTGCACTATAGCGTGCCACTTAATGACCTTGACCAGTATAAATGACCTTGACAAGTACAAATGACCTTGACCAGTATAAATGACCTTCACCAGTAGAAATGACCGTGACCAGTATATGACTGTGACCAGTATACATGACCTTCATGAGACTAGTAAATGACCTTGACCAGTATAAATGACCTTTATAAGACTAGTAAATGATCTTCACCAGTATAAATGACCTTGACCAGTATGCGGTC
This sequence comes from Protomyctophum parallelum, assembly GCF_964188405.1. Lineage (NCBI taxonomy): Eukaryota > Metazoa > Chordata > Actinopteri > Myctophiformes > Myctophidae > Protomyctophum > Protomyctophum parallelum. The sequence goes on from NC_139718.1 coordinate 16,327,641, forward strand.
CGTGACCATGGACTATAGCCTTTTGCTTTTCCTTGATTTTCACCTTTAAAAAATCCTCAACAATGATGAAGAATCGCGCACTATAGCGCGCCGCTCAATGACCTGAGACCATGGACCAATGAATGAAATACAACACATTGAGCAGGGCACTGCAGGGAGTTGAACCCCGTTCCGGTAAACCAGAAGTCCGACACCAGTGCCTTAGTTTTTGTGTTGTTGTTCATTTAAAGGTCCAGGTGTGCATACGCATGTGCGCCTGTGCGTGTGTAGGTGCATGTGTGCATGTGTGTGTGCACGCTTCAATGACCACTGTTGGACCCAATGGCGATCAAGGACCTCAGGGAGCCACCCATAATTCACAACGGTCACAGCAAACTCTGTTGCATCACAACTGGTGGCCAACAGTCGTAACCAACACCGCCGCCGACCCACAGGAGAATACCATCGCACAGTGGTATCAGACCAACCACAATCAGCCAGCCCTCAAACCAAACCATTCGACCTAGAAGAACTCGAAACCCGGAAAAGCAGCAGGGATTGATGACATACTGGCAGAAATTATACAGCACCTGGAACCTAACGCAAAGACCTGGCTCGTGGGGATGCTGAACACATGCATGGCACAGAAAACCATCCCTTCTGTCTGGAGAAAGGTCAAAGTGGTTGCAATCCCCAAACCTGGCAAAGACCCATCATCCTCAAATAGCTACCGACCCATTTCCCTCCTCTGCATCACCTACAAGAGAGGCTGCTACTCCAACGCCTCATACCACTCATAGACACCAAGCTGACTAAAGATCAAGCTGGTTTCCGTCGCGTCCTGTGCTGGACAGAGCTCAACCTCACCCAACACATTGAGGATGGGTTTGAGGGAAAACAAATAACTGGAGCAGCAACTGGAGGGCGAAGCAAGCACGCAGGCAGCTTGTGCCTGCCTGCGTGCCTGCCTGCCTTCCTGCCTGCCTTCCTCATGTGGAAACTGCATAGTTGACTTTGTGTGTGTGTTTCTTTTTCTGTCTGTCTTTCTTAGGATGAAGATCAAGGTAGACGCCGTTGGAAGGCTCAACACAAGCCGATGCCCCTAGAGATCCATCCCAAAGCTTCCCTCAGGGAGCCCAGCAAGCCAGCTAGCCAGCAAGCCCGCCCAGTCAGCCAACGCAGCCAGCCAGCTCCGCCAGTCAGCCAGTGTAGAAAGTCAGGCTGACAAGCCAGAGCATATCAGCCCTTGCAGTCCGCCATTGCAGCCATACCAGCCTTGCTCAGTCAGCTCAGCCAGGCCTCTCTCGAGGCCTGGCTCTCTGTCTGCCTGGCCCGGTCTGCCCTGCCCTGCCTTGCAGCAACAGAACCAGCCTTGCTAGCAAGCCAGCCAGCTCAGAATACGAGCTCAGCAAGCCAACGCAGCTGGCAAGCACGCAGTTAGTCTAAACCAGTTTCAGACAGGCAGGCCAAGGCAGACAGACAGGAAGACCGAGGCGCCTAGGCAGGCAGACAGGCCAGGAAGGCAACAAAGTGCAGGCAGGGGGACTATCCGGCCTAAGGCTGCGCTGCAAGGGTTGGAGCCTGGCCAGCTCCTGCTGGTCTTGGCTGAGTGGCTGTGGCTGCACAGTAAGGCTGCGGTAACCTAGTCTGGGCTTGCTGCTGCACTGGCTTGCTCAGCTCGCATTCTGAGCTGGCTGGCTTGCCAGAAAGGCTGGTTCTGTTGCTGCAAGGCAGGGCAGGGCAGACCGGGCCAGGCAGACAGAGAGCCAGGCCTCGAGAGAGGCCTGGCTGAGCTGACTGAGCAAGGCTGGTATGGCTGCAGTGGCTGACTGCAACGGCTGATATGCTCTGGCTTGGCAGCCTGACTTTCTACACTGGCTGACTGGCGGAGCCGACTGGCTGCGTTCGCTGACTGGGCAGGCTTGCTGGCTAGCTGGCTTGCTGAACTCCCTGAGGGAAGCTTTGGGATGGATCTCTAGGGGCATCGGCTTGTGTTGAGCCTTCCAACGGCGTCTACCTTGATCTCCGTCCTAAGAAAGAAAGACAGAAAAAGAAAGACACACACAAACCCAACTATGCAGCTTGCACCTGAGGAACCGAGACTCGAAAAACCGCCACCGACCCACAGGAGAATACCATCGCACAGTGGTATCAGACCAACCTCAATCAGCCAGCCCTCAAACCAAACCCTTCGACCTAGAAGAACTCGAAACTGCAATGGGAAAGTTGAAACCCGGAAAAGCAGCAGGGATTGATGACATACTGGCAGAAATGATACAGCACCTGGGACCTAACGCAAAGACCTGGCTCGTGGGGATACTGAATACATGCATGGCACAGAAAACCATCCCTTCTGTCTGGAGAAAGGCCAAAGTGGTTGCAATCCCCAAACCTGGCAAAGACCCATCATCCCCAAAGAGCTACCGACCCATTTCCCTCCTCTGCATCACCTACAAGAGAGGCTGCTACTCCTGTTTACATTCGAGGGTTGCCGGTCCTCTCGAACGGAACAGTTTAACGTCATGCCCAGGACGAAAAGATATAGAGAACACCAACATGACAAATAACAGCAGGAAGGCATGAGCCACAATCCACCGTCTTGGCAAAGACCACACCACCCATAATTCACAACGGTCACAGCAAACTCTGTTGCATCACAACTGGTGTAGGTATTGGATGGAGCCCGCACATCACAGGTGTAAAAAAAAACGTTCTGTATTGAAATACTGACAACGTTTCGATCTATTTGATCTTCATCAGGTCATGTGTACACAAAACATACACTTTTATACTAAGGGAGTGCCCCCATCAACCAATCAAAACACCACATTTTGGTGCCCCTCCCATCACTGCAGGTGTGACACGTCAACCCTGAGTGAGTAGGTGGGGACCCAGACATATTGATGTAAATATAGTCTGTTCAGAAATGTTAGTGCCTCTCATAGAGCTTGTAGGTGATGCAGAGGAAGGAAATGGGTCGGTAGCTCTTCGGGGATAATGGGTCTTTGCCAGGTTTAGGGATTGCAACCACTTTGGCCTTTCTCCAGACAGAAGGGATGGTTTTCTGTGCCATGCACGTGTTCAGCATCCCCACAAGCCAGGTCTTTGCGCTAGGTCCCAGGTGCTGTATCATTTCTTCCAGCATGTCATCAATCCCTGCTGCTTTTCCGGGTTTCAACTTTCCCATTGCAGTTTCAAGTTCTTCTAGGTCGAAGGGTTTGGTTTGAGGACTGGCTGATTGTGGTTGGTCTGATACCACTGTGCGATGGTATTCTATGTGGGTCGGTGGCGGTGTTGGTTACGACTGTTGGCCACCAGTTGTGACCAACACCGCCACCGACCCACAGGAGAATACCATCACACAGTGGTATCAGACCAACCTCAATCAGCCAGCCCTCAAACCAAACCCTTCGACCTAGAATAACTCGAAACTGCAATGGGAAAGTTGAAACCCGGAAAAGCAGCAGGGATTGATGACATACTGGCAGAAATGATACAGCACCTGGGACCTAACGCAAAGACCTGGCTCGTGGGGATACTGAATAAATGCATGGCACAGAAAACCATCCCTTCTGTCTGGAGAAAGGCCAAAGTGGTTGCAATCCCCAAACCTGGCAAAGACCCATCACCCCCAAAGAGCTACCGACCCATTTCCCTCCTCTGCATCACCTACAAGAGAGGCTGCTACTCCAACGCCTCATACCACTCATAGACACCAAGCTGACTAAAGACCAAGCTGGTTTCCGTCCCGTCCTGTGCTGGACAGAGCTCAACCTCACCCAACACATTGAGGATGGGTTTGAGGGAAAACAAATAACTGGAGCAGCATTCAGAGATCTCTCTGCTGCCTACGACACTGTCCAACACCGCACAATGGTCAGGAAAAGCCTCCTCAACAACAGGCGCTTCTATGTCCAGTTAAATGACCAGAGGAGTAAATGGAAAGCCCAAAAGAACGGCCTACCACAAGGTAGCCTGCTCGCCCCCTCCTTTTCAATATCTACACAAACGTCCAGCCACTACCCAAAGTAGTAGTACTGGAATGAAATGATAGAACACCTCACACACACATAGTTTCCTTTCGTGGCTGTTTACATTCGAGGGTCGCCGGTCCTCTCGAACGGAACAGTTTAACGTCATGCCCAGGACGAAAAGATATAGAGAACACCAACATGACAAATAACAGCAGGAAGGCATGGGCCACAATCCACCGTCTTGGCAAAGACCACACCACCCATAATTCACAACGGTCACAGCAAACTCTATTGCATCACAACTGGTGTAGTTATTGGATGGAGCCCGCACACCACCAAAAAAAGAAAAACAACATACTATAGTATGCCCTCCGTGACCATGGACTTTAGCCTTTCGCTTTTCTGCGATTTAACCTTTTTTCAAATCCTCAACAATGATGAAGAATCGTGCACTATAGCGTGCCACTTAATGACCTTGACCAATATCAATGACCTTGAGCAGTATAAATTACCTTCAATAAGACTAGTAAATGACCTTGACCAGTATAAATGACCTTGACAAGTACAAATGACCTTGACCAGTATAAATGACCTTCACCAGTAGAAATGACCGTGACCAGTATACATGACCTTCATGAGACTAGTAAATGACCTTGACCAGTATAAATGACCTTTATAAGACTAGTAAATGATCTTCACCAGTATAAATGACCTTGACCAGTATGCGGTCCGTGACCATGGACTATAGCCTTTTGCTTTTCCTTGATTTTCACCTTTAAAAAAATCCTCAACAATGATGAAGAATCGCGCACTATAGCGCGCCGCTCAATGACCTGAGACCATGGACCAATGAATGAAATACAACACATTGAGCAGGGCACTGCAGGGAGTTGAACCCCGTTCCGGTAAACCAGAAGTCCGACACCAGTGCCTTAGTTTTTGTGTTGTTGTTCATTTAAAGGTCCAGGTGTGCATACGCATGTGCGCCTGTGCGTGTGTAGGTGCATGTGTGCATGTGTGTGTGCACGCTTCAATGACCACTGTTGGACCCAATGGCGATCAAGGACCTCAGGGAGCCACCCATAATTCACAACGGTCACAGCAAACTCTGTTGCATCACAACTGGTGGCCAACAGTCGTAACCAACACCGCCGCCGACCCACAGGAGAATACCATCGCACAGTGGTATCAGACCAACCACAATCAGCCAGCCCTCAAACCAAACCATTCGACCTAGAAGAACTCGAAACCCGGAAAAGCAGCAGGGATTGATGACATACTGGCAAAAATTATACAGCACCTGGAACCTAACGCAAAGACCTGGCTCGTGGGGATGCTGAACACATGCATGGCACAGAAAACCATCCCTTCTGTCTGGAGAAAGGTCAAAGTGGTTGCAATCCCCAAACCTGGCAAAGACCCATCATCCTCAAAGAGCTACCGACCCATTTCCCTCCTCTGCATCACCTACAAGAGAGGCTGCTACTCCAACGCCTCATACCACTCATATAGACACCAAGCTGACTAAAGACCAAGGTGGTTTCCGTCCCGTCCTGTGCTGGACAGAGCTCAACCTCACCCAACACATTGAGGATGGGTTTGAGGGAAAACAAATAACTGGAGCAGCAACTGGAGGGCGAAGCAAGCACGCAGGCAGCTTGTGCCTGCCTGCGTGCCTGCCTGCCTTCCTGCCTGCCTTCCTCATGTGGAAGCTGCATAGTTGACTTTGTGTGTGTCTTTCTTTTTCTGTCTGTCTTTCTTAGGATGAAGATCAAGGTAGACGCCGTTGGAAGGCTCAACACAAGCCGATGCCCCTAGAGATCCATCCCAAAGCTTCCCTCAGGGAGTCCAGCAAGCCAGCTAGCCAGCAAGCCCGCCCAGTCAGCCAACGCAGCCAGCCAGCTCCGCCAGTCAGCCAGTGTAGAAAGTCAGGCTGACAAGCCAGAGCATATCAGCCCTTGCAGTCCGCCATTGCAGCCATACCAGCCTTGCTCGGTCAGCTCAGCCAGGCCTCTCTCGAGGCCTGGCTCTCTGTCTGCCTGGCCCGGTCTGCCCTGCCCTGCCTTGCAGCAACAGAACCAGCCTTGCTAGCAAGCCAGCCAGCTCAGAATACGAGCTCAGCAAGCCAGCGCAGCTGGCAAGCACGCAGTTAGTCTTAACCAGTTTCAGACAGGCAGGCCAAGGCAGACAGACAGGAAGACCGAGGCGCCTAGGCAGGCAGACAGGCCAGGAAGGCAACAAAGTGCAGGCAGGGGGACTATCCGGCCTAAGGCTGCGCTGCAAGGGTTGGAGCCTGGCCAGCTCCTGCTGATCTCCGCTGAGTGGCTGTGGCTGCACAGTAAGGCTGCAGTAACCTAGTCTGGGCTTGTTGCTGCACTGGCTTGCTCAGCTCGCATTCTGAGCTGGCTGGCTTGCCAGAAAGGCTGGTTCTGTTGCTGCAAGGCAGGGCGGGGCAGACCGGGCCAGGCAGACAGAGAGCCAGGCCTCGAGAGAGGCCTGGCTGAGCTGACTGAGCAAGGCTGGCATGGCTGCAGTGGCTGACTGCAAGGGCTGATATGCTCTGGCTTGGCAGCCTGACTTTCTACACTGGCTGACTGGCGGAGCTGACTGGCTGCGTTCGCTGACTGGGCAGGCTTGCTGGCTAGCTGGCTTGCTGGGCTCCCTGAGGGAAGCTTTGGGATGGATCTCTAGGGGCATCGGCTTGTGTTGAGCCTTCCAACGGCGTCTACCTTGATCTCCGTCCTAAGAAAGAAAGACAGAAAAAGAAAGACACACACAAACCCAACTATGCAGCTTCCACCTGAGGAACCGAGACGCGAAAAAAGAACTGAGCGTCACTTGGGATGGTCACAAACTCTCCAACCATACCCACCCCATGTATCTTGGAGTTACACTGGACAGGACACTCTTCTTCAAAAAACACCTGGAGAACACAAAAGCCACGGTCAACACCCACAATAACATCCTGTGAAAACTAGTGAACTCCAAGAGGGGCGCAGACCCACAAACAATCTGTGCAACTGCCATGGCCCTGTCTTTCTCTACAGCAGAGTATGCCTGCTCAAGCTGGAGCCGATCACGTCACACCAAATTGGTCGACACAGCCCTAAATGACACCTGTCGCATCAACACGGGATGCGTCAAGACAACACCTGTCCCGTGCCTTTATGCGCTAGCCGGCACCTCCCCCCGCACATCAGACGACTGTGTAACGCTCAAGATGAATGGAGAACACAGGAGATAGACAGTGAAGTTGGGAATGAACGAAGGAAAGTCTGGAATGAAATGATAGAGAACACCTCACACACACATAGTTTCCTTTTGTGGCTGTTTACATTCGAGGGTCGCCGGTCCTCTCGAACGGAACAGTTTAACGTCATGCCCAGGACGAAAAGATATAGAGAACACCAACATGACAAATAACAGCAGGAAGGCATGGGCCACAATCCACCGTCTTGGCAAAGACCACACCACCCATAATTCACAACGGTCACAGCAAACTCTATTGCATCACAACTGGTGTAGTTATTGGATGGAGCCCGCACACCACCAAAAAATGAAAAACAACATACTATAGTATGCCCTCCGTGACCATGGACTTTAGCCTTTCGCTTTTCTGCGATTTAACCTTTTTTCAAATCCTCAACAATGATGAAGAATCGCGCACTATAGCGTGCCACTTAATGACCTTGACCAATATCAATGACCTTGAGCAGTATAAATTACCTTCAATAAGGCTAGTAAATGACCTTGACCAGTATAAATGACCTTGACAAGTACAAATGACCTTGACCAGTATAAATGACCTTCACCAGTAGAAATGACCGTGACCAGTATATGACTGTGACCAGTATAAATTACCTTCATGAGACTAGTAAATGACCTTGACCAGTGTAAATGACCTTTACAAGACTAGTAAATGATCTTCCCCAGTATAAATGACCTTGACCAGTATGCGGTCCGTGACCATGGACTATAGCCTTTTGCTTTTCCTTGATTTTCACCTTTAAAAAATCCTCAACAATGATGAAGAATCGCGCACAATAGCGCGCCGCTCAATGACCTGAGACCATGGACCAATGAATGAAATACAACACATTTGAGCAGGGCACTGCAGGGAGTTGAACCCCGTTCCGGTAAACCAGAAGTCCGACACCAGTGCCTTAGTTTTTGTGTTGTTGTTCATTTAAAGGTCCAGGTGTGCATACGCATGTGCGCCTGTGCGTGTGTAGGTGCATGTGTGCATGTGTGTGTGCACGCTTCAATGACCACTGTTGGACCCAATGGCGATCAAGGACCTCAGGGAGCCACCCATAATTCACAACGGTCACAGCAAACTCTGTTGCATCACAACTGGTGGCCAACAGTCGTAACCAACACCGCCGCCGACCCACAGGAGAATACCATCGCACAGTGGTATCAGACCAACCACAATCAGCCAGCCCTCAAACCAAACCATTCGACCTAGAAGAACTCGAAACCCGGAAAAGCAGCAGGGATTGATGACATACTGGCAGAAATGATACAGCACCTGGAACCTAACGCAAAGACCTGGCTCGTGGGGATGCTGAACACATGCATGGCACAGAAAACCATCCCTTCTGTCTGGAGAAAGGCCAAAGTGGTTGCAATCCCCAAACCTGGCAAAGACCCATCATCCTCAAAGAGCTACCGACCCATTTCCCTCCTCTGCATCACCTACAAGAGAGGCTGCTACTCCAACGCCTCATACCACTCATAGACACCAAGCTGACTAAAGACCAAGGTGGTTTCCGTCCCGTCCTGTGCTGGACAGAGCTCAACCTCACCCAACACATTGAGGATGGGTTTGAGAGAAAACAAATAACTGGAGCAGCAACTGGAGGGCGAAGCAAGCACGCAGGCAGCTTGTGCCTGCGTGCCTGCCTTCCTGCCTGCCTTCCTCATGTGGAAGCTGCATAGTTGACTTTGTGTGTGTCTTTCTTTTTCTGTCTGTCTTTCTTAGGATGAAGATCAAGGTAGACGCCGTTGGAAGGCTCAACACAAGCCGATGCCCCTAGAGATCCATCCCAAAGCTTCCCTCAGGGAGTCCAGCAAGCCAGCTAGCCAGCAAGTCCGCCCAGTCAGCCAACGCAGCCAGCCAGCTCCGCCAGTCAGCCAGTGTAGAAAGTCAGGCTGACAAGCCAGAGCATATCAGCCCTTGCAGTCCGCCATTGCAGCCATACCAGCCTTGCTCAGTCAGCTCAGCCAGGCCTCTCTCGAGGCCTGGCTCTCTGTCTGCCTGGCCCGGTCTGCCCTGCCCTGCCTTGCAGCAACAGAACCAGCCTTGCTAGCAAGCCAGCCAGCTCAGAATACGAGCTCAGCAAGCCAGCGCAGCTGGCAAGCACGCAGTTAGTCTTAACCAGTTTCAGACAGGCAGGCCAAGGCAGACAGACAGGAAGACCGAGGCGCCTAGGCAGGCAGACAGGCCAGGAAGGCAACAAAGTGCAGGCAGGGGGACTATCCGGCCTAAGGCTGCGCTGCAAGGGTTGGAGCCTGGCCAGCTCCTGCTGATCTCCGCTGAGTGGCTGTGGCTGCACAGTAAGGCTGCAGTAACCTAGTCTGGGCTTGTTGCTGCACTGGCTTGCTCAGCTCGCATTCTGAGCTGGCTGGCTTGCCAGAAAGGCTGGTTCTGTTGCTGCAAGGCAGGGCGGGGCAGACCGGGCCAGGCAGACAGAGAGCCAGGCCTCGAGAGAGGCCTGGCTGAGCTGACTGAGCAAGGCTGGCATGGCTGCAGTGGCTGACTGCAAGGGCTGATATGCTCTGGCTTGGCAGCCTGACTATCTACACTGGCTGACTGGCGGAGCTGACTGGCTGCGTTCGCTGACTGGGCAGGCTTGCTGGCTAGCTGGCATGCTGGGCTCCCTGAGGGAAGCTTTGGGATGGATCTCTAGGGGCACCGGCTTGTGTTGAGCCTTCCAACGGCGTCTACCTTGATCTCCGTCCTAAGAAAGAAAGACAGAAAAAGAAAGACACACAAACCCAACTATGCAGCTTCCACCTGAGGAACCGAGACGCGAAAAAAGAACTGAGCGTCACTTGGGATGGTCACAAACTCTCCAACCATACCCACCCCATGTATCTTGGAGTTACACTGGACAGGACACTCTTCTTCAAAAAACACCTGGAGAACACAAAAGCCACGGTCAACACCCACAATAACATCCTGTGAAAACTAGTGAACTCCAAGAGGGGCGCAGACCCACAAACAATCTGTGCAACTGCCATGGCCCTGTCTTTCTCTACAGCAGAGTATGCCTGCTCAAGCTGGAGCCGATCACGTCACACCAAATTGGTCGACACAGCCCTAAATGACACCTGTCGCATCAACACGGGATGCGTCAAGACAACACCTGTCCCGTGCCTTTATGCGCTAGCCGGCACCTCCCCCCACACATCAGACGACTGTGTATCGCTCAAGATGAATGGAGAACACAGGAGATAGACAGTGAAGTTGGGAATGAACGAAGGAAAGTCAGGAATTAAATGATAGAGAACACCTCACACACACATAGTTTCCTTTTGTGGCTGTTTACATTCGAGGGTCGCCGGTCCTCTCGAACGGAACAGTTTAACGTCATGCCCAGGACGAAAAGATATAGAGAACACCAACATGACAAATAACAGCAGGAAGGCATGGGCCACAATCCACCGTCTTGGCAAAGACCACACCACCCATAATTCACAACGGTCACAGCAAACTCTATTGCGTCACAACTGGTGTAGTTATTGGATGGAGATGAAGAATCGCGCACTATAGCGCGCCGCTCAATGACCTGAGACCATGGACCAATGAATGAAATACAACACATTGAGCAGGGCACTGCAGGGAGTTGAACCCCGTTCCGGTAAACCAGAAGTCCGACACCAGCGCCTTAGTTTTTGTGTTGTTGTTCATTTAAAGGTCCATGTGTGCATGTGTGTGTGCACGCTTCAATGGCCACTGTTGGACCCCATGGTGATCAAGGACCTCAGGGAGCCACCCATAATTCACAACGGTCACAGCGAACTCTGTTGCATCACAACTGGTGGCCAACAGTCGTAACCAACACCGCCGCCGACACACAGGAGATTACCATTGCACAGTGGCATCAGCCCAACCACAATCAGCCAGCCCTCAAACCAAACCCTTCGACCTAGAAGAACTCGAAACCGCAATGGGAAAGTTGAAACCCGGAAAAGCAGCAGGGATTGATGACATACTGGCAGAAATTATACAGCACCTGGAACCTAACGCAAACACCTGGCTCGTAGGGATGCTGAATACATGCATGGCACAGAAAACCATCCCTTCTGTCTGGAGAAAGGCCAAAGTGGTTGCAATCCCCAAACCTGGCAAAGACCCATCATCCCCAAAGAGCTACCGACCCATTTCCCTCCTCTGCATCACCTACAAGAGAGGCTGCTACTCCTGTTTACATTTGAGGGTCGCCGGTCCTCTCGAACGGAACAGTTTAATGTCATGCCCAGGACGAAAAGATATAGAGAACACCAACATGACAAATAACAGCAGGAAGGCATGAGCCACAATCCACCATCTTGGCAAAGACCACACCACCCATAATTCACAACAGTCACAGCAAACTATGTTGCAACACAACTGGTGTAGGTATTGGATGGAGCCCGCACATCACAGGTATAAAAAAAAACGTTCTGTATTGAAATACTGACAACGTTTCGATCTATTTGATCTTCATCAGGTCATGTGTACACAAAACATACACTTTTATACTAAGGGAGTGCCCCCATCAACCAATCAAAACACCACATTTTGGTGCCCCTCCCATCACTGCAGGTGTGACACGTCAACCCTGAGTGAGTAGGTGGGGACCCAGACATATTGATGTAAATATAGTCTGTTCAGAAATGTTAGTGCCTCTCATAGAGCTTGTAGGTGATGCAGAGGAAGGAAATGGGTCGGTAGCTCTTCGGGGATAATGGGTCTTTGCCAGGTTTATGGATTGCAACCACTTTGGCCTTTCTCCATTCAGAAGGGATGGTTTTCTGTGCCATGCACGTGTTCAGCATCCCCACAAGCCAGGTCTTTGCGCTAGGTCCCAGGTGCTGTATCATTTCTTCCAGCATGTCATCAATCCCTGCTGCTTTTCCGGGTTTCAACTTTCCCATTGCAGTTTCAAGTTCTTCTAGGTCGAAGGGTTTGGTTTGAGGACTGGCTGATTGTGGTTGGTCTGATACCACTGTGCGATGGTATTCTATGTGGGTCGGTGGCGGTGTTGGTTACGACTGTTGGCCACCAGTTGTGACCAAGACCGCCAACGATCAACAGGAGAATACCATCACACAGTGGTATCAGACCAACCTCAATCAGCCAGCCCTCAAACCAAACCCTTCGACCTAGAAGAACTCGAAACTGCAATGGGAAAGTTGAAACCCGGAAAAGCAGCAGGGATTGATGACATACTGGCAGAAATGATACAGCACCTGGGACCTAGCACAAAGACCTGGCTCGTGGGGATACTGAATAAATGCATGGCACAGAAAACCATCCCTTCTGTCTGGAGAAAGGCCAAAGTGGTTGCAATCCCCAAACCTGGCAAAGACCCATCATCCTCAAAGAGCTACCGACACATTTCCCTCCTCTGCATCACCTACAAGAGAGGCTGCTACTCCAACGCCTCATACCACTCATAGACACCAAGCTGACTAAAGACCAAGCTGGTTTCCGTCCAGGCCGCTCCTGTGCTGGACAGAGCTCAACCTCACCCAACACATTGAGGATGGGTTTGAGGGAAAACAAATAACTGGAGCAGCATTCAGAGATCTCTCTGCTGCCTACGACACTGTCCAACACCGCACAATGGTCAGGAAAAGCCTCCTCAACAACAGGCGCTTCTATGTCCAGTTAAATGACCAGAGGAGTAAATGGAAAGCCCAAAAGAACGGCCTACCACAAGGTAGCCTGCTCGCCCCCTCCTTTTCAATATCTACACAAATGTCCAGCCACTACCCAAAGTAGTAGTACTGGAATGAAATGATAGAGAACACCTCACACACACACAGTTTCCTTTCGTGGCTGTTTACATTAGAGGGTCGCCGGTCCTCTCGAACGGAACAGTTTAACGTCATGCCCAGGACGAAAAGATATAGAGAACACCAACATGACAAATAACAGCAGGAAGGCATGAGCCACAATCCACCGTCTTGGCAAAGACCACACCACCCATAATTCACAACAGTCACAGCAAACTCTGTTGCATCACAACTGGTGTAGGTATTGGATGGAGCCCGCACATCACAGGTATTAAAAAAAAACGTTCTGTATTGAAATACTGACAACGTTTCGATCTATTTGATCTTCATCATGTCATGTGTACACAAAACATACACTTTTATACTAAGGGAGTGCCCCCATCAACCAATCAAAACACCACATTTTGGTGCCCCTCCCATCACTGCAGGTGTGACACGTCAACCCTGAGTGAGTAGGTGGGGACCCAGACATATTGATGTAAATATAGTCTGTTCAGAAATGTTAGTGCCTCTCATAGAGCTTGTAGGTGATGCAGGAGGGAAATGGGTCGGTAGCTCTTCGGGGATAATGGGTCTTTGCCAGGTTTAGGGATTGCAACCACTTCGGCCTTTTTCCAAACAGAAGGGATGGTTTTCTGTGCTATGCATGTGTTCAGCATCCCCACAAGCCAGGTCCTTGCGTTAGGTCCCAGGTGCTGTATCATTTCTGCCAGTATGCCATCAATCCCTGCTGCTTTTCCGGGTTTCAACTTTCCCATTGCAGTTTCACGTTCTTCTAAGTCGAAGGGTTTGGTTTGAGGGCTGGCTGATTGTGGTTGGTCTGATACCACTGTGCGATGGTATTCTATTAGCCCCTTTCGGGACCCTACGTAAAACTTTTTTGATATTTTGTTTAGTTTTACGTTGGGTCCCTGCTCGCTAGTGTATTTTCGTATGGAAATTCCTAAATGCGGATGTGGAGATTCTCTCTAAAATAGGACCCGCGGCATGTGACGCCATTATTTTCCTTGAGTTATTCTGAATTCGGTAACTTTAAGTAGCTATACATCCCGGTGCGAATATCTCCTGTGGCGCGGAAGCCGTTAAGTATTTTTAATCTTTGTTTGACCGATTTGGTCGCTTTATTTCTTCTTGTTTGTTTACCGTTTATTGTACCGCCTCCCGGTGTGCGGTTGGCTTGTGAGGCTACGTCCCTGCCTCTGATCTGCTGTGTCATAGCTATAGCGCCACTAGCTAGCCAGATAGGCGGTACAATGAGGTGTCAATAAACAAGAAGAATCCAAGCTTCCAAATCGGGCAAACATATATTAAAAATACTTAACGGCTTCCGCGCCACAGGAGATATTCGCACCGGGATGTATAGCTACTTAAAGTTACCGAATTCAGAATAACTCAAGGAAAATAATGGCGTCACATGCCGCGGGGAGGCGTTTTAACATGTAAACATGAGCCAGTAAATGTTTTAATCAGGTGGCATGGACGACGAGGAACAGGACCCAATGCACTGGGTCGAACAAATGTCAGAAACTTCAGTAGCATTTGGGTTCTGCTTGGAGGGCTAGTATTCTATGTGAGTCGGTGGCGGTGTTGGTTACAACTGTTGGCCACCAGTTGTGACCAAGACCGCCACCGACCCACAGGAGAATACCATTGCACAGTGGTATCAGACCAAGCACAATCAGCCAGCCCTCAAACCAAACCCTTCGACCTAGAAGAACTTGAAACTGCAATGGGAAAGTTGAAACCCGGAAAAGCAGCAGAGATTGATGACCTACTGGCAGAAATGTTACAGCACCTGGGACCCAACACAAAGACCTGGCTTGTGGGGATGCTGAACACATGCATAGCACAGAAAACCATCCCTTCTGTCTGGGAAAAGGCCAAAGTGGTTGCAATCCTTAAACCTGGCAAAGACCCATTATCCACAAAGAGCTACCGACCCATTTCCCTCTGCATCACCTACAAGGCTATATGAGAAGCTGCTACTCCAACGCCTCGTTGCCACTCATAGATACCAAGCTGACTAAAGACCAAGCTGGTTTCCGTCCCAGCCGCTCCTGTGCTGGACAGAGCTCAACCTCACCCAACACATTGAGGATGGGTTTGAGGGGAAACAAATAACTGGAGCAGCATTCAGAGATCTCTCTGCTGCCTACGACACTGTCCAACACCGCACAATGGTCAGGAAAAGCCTCCTCAACAACAGGCGCTTCTATGTCCAGTTAAATGACCAGAGGAGTAAATGGAAAGCCCAAAAGAACGGCCTCCCACAAGGTAGCGTGCTCGCCCCCCTCCTTTTCAATATCTACACAAACGACCAGCCACTACCCAATGCCTAATGCCAGCATTTCATCTACGCCGACAACCTCTGCATTACGACCCAACAAGCAGACTTCCAGAAGATTGAGTCTGTCCTTGAAAGTGCCCTCCAAGAAATGTCAAGCTACTACAATACAACCACCTGAAACCCAACCCATAGAGAACACCTCACACACACATAATTTCCTTTCGTGGCTGTTTACATTCGAGGGTCGCTGGTACTCTCGAACGGAACAGTTTAACGTCATGCCCAGGACGAGAAGATATAGAGAACACCAACATGACAAATAACAGCAGGAAGGCATGAGCCCCAATCCACCGTCTTGGCAAAAACCACACCACCCATAATTCACAACGGTCACAGCAAACTCTGTTGCATCACAACTGGTGTAGGTATTGGATGGAGCCCGCACTTCACAGGTATAAAAAAAACGTTCTGTATTGAAATACTGACAACGTTTCGATCTATTTGATCTTCATCAGGTCATGTGTACACAAAACATACACTTTTATACTAAGGGAGTGCCCCCATCAACCAATCAAAACACCACATTTTGGTGCCCCTCCCATCACTGCAGGTGTGACACGTCAACCCTGAGTGAGTAGGTGGGGACCCAGACATATTGATGTAAATATAGTCTGTTCAGAAATGTTAGTGCCTCTCATAGAGCTTGTAGGTGATGCAGGAGGGAAATGGGTCGGTAGCTCTTCGGGGATAATGGGTCTTTGCCAGGTTTAGGGATTGCAACCACTTCGGCCTTTTTCCAAACAGAAGGGATGGTTTTCTGTGCTATGCATGTGTTCAGCATCCCCACAAGCCAGGTCCTTGCGTTAGGTCCCAGGTGCTGTATCATTTCTGCCAGTATGCCATCAATCCCTGCTGCTTTTCCGGGTTTCAACTTTCCCATTGCAGTTTCATGTTCTTCTAAGTCGAAGGGTTTCGTTTGAGGGCTGGCTGATTGTGGTTGGTCTGATACCACTGTGCAATGGTATTCTATGTGAGTCGGTGGCGGTGTTGGTTACAACTGTTGGCCACCAGTTGTGACCAAGACCGCCACCGACCCACAGGAGAATACCATTGCACAGTGGTATCAGACCAAGCACAATCAGCCAGCCCTCAAACCAAACCCTTCGACCTAGAAGAACTTGAAACTGCAATGGGAAAGTTGAAACCCGGAAAAGCAGCAGAGATTGATGACCTACTGGCAGAAATGTTACAGCACCTGGGACCCAACACAAAGACCTGGCTTGTGGGGATGCTGAACACATGCATAGCACAGAAAACCATCCCTTCTGTCTGGGAAAAGGCCAAAGTGGTTGCAATCCTTAAACCTGGCAAAGACCCATTATCCACAAAGAGCTACCGACCCATTTCCCTCCTCTGCATCACCTAGAAGAGAGGCTGCTACTCCAACGCCTCTTGCCACTCATAGACACCAAGCTGACTAAAGACCAAGGTGGTTTCCGTCCTGGCCGCTCCTGTGCTGGACAGAGCTCAACCTCAACCAACACATTGAGGATGGGTTTGAGGGAAAACAAATAACTGGAGCAGCATTCAGAGATCTCTCTGCTGCCTACGACACTGTCCAACACCGCACAATGGTCAGGAAAAGCCTCCTCAACAACAGGCGCTTCTATGTCCAGTTAAATGACCAGAGGAGTAAATGGAAAGCCCAAAAGAACGGCCTACCACAAGGTAGCCTGCTCGCCCCCTCCTTTTCAATATCTACACAAACGTCCAGCCACTACCCAAAGTAGTAGTACTGGAATGAAATGATAGAGAACACCTCACACACACATAGTTTCCTTTCGTGGCTGTTTACATTCGAGGGTCGCCGGTCCTCTCGAACGGAACAGTTTAACGTCATGCCCAGGACGAAATGATATAGAGAACACCAACATGACAAATAACAGCAGGAAGGCATGGGCCACAATCCACCGTCTTGGGGAAAAAATAGCTGATCAATAAGCCCCAAACGCGTTGCACTGCGACGCGTTTTGAGCTTGTACATCGGCTATTTTTGCTACAACAGTAATATGCAACGTGGCCCTCTGGAGTGAGAGTGGAAATATAGTGGACTGTGGAAATATAGTCTCTATCGTCAAAGTTGCCCACCCCCATTCTAAACACTACAACATGCAGAGGAGAAGTCATAACAGAACCATCTAAACACTACAGCATGCAGAGGAGAAGTCATAACAGAACCATCTAAACACTACAACATGCAGAGGAGAAGTCATAACAGAACCATCTAAACACTACAACATGCAGAGGAGAAGTCATAACAGAACCATCTAAACACTACAGCATGCAGAGGAGAAGTCATAACAGAACCATCTAAACACTACAGCATGCAGAGGAGAAGTCATAACAGAACCATCTAAACACTACAACATGCAGAGGAGAAGTCATAGCAGAACCATCTAAACACTACAGCATGCAGAGGAGAAGTCATAACAGAACCATCTAAACACTACAGCATGCAGAGGAGAAGTCATAACAGAACCATCTAAATACTACAACATGCAGAGAAGTCATAACAGAACCATCTAAATACTACAGCATGCAGAGGAGAAGTCATAACAGAACCATCTAAACACTACAGCATGCAGAGGGGAAGTCATAACAGAACCATCTAAATACTACAGCATGCAGAGGAGAAGTCATAACAGAACCATCTAAATACTACAGCATGCAGAGGAGAAGTCATAACAGAACCATCTAAACACTACAACATGCAGAGGGGAAGTCATAACAGAACCATCTAAATACTACGACATGCAGTCATAACAGAACCATCTAAACACTACAGCATGCAGAGGAGAAGTCATAACAGAACCATCTAAACACTACAACATGCAGAGGGGAAGTCATAACAGAACCATCTAAATACTACAACATTCAGTCATAACAGAACCATCTAAACACTACAGCATGCAGTCATAACAGAACCATCTAAATACTACAGCATGCAGAGGAGAAGTCATAACAGAACCATCTAAATACTACAGCATGCAGAGGAGAAGTCATAACAGAACCATCTAAATACTACAACATGCAGAGGGGAAGTCATAACAGAACCATCTAAATAGTAATACTACGACATGCAGTCATAACAGAACCATCTAAACACTACAGCATGCAGAGGAGAAGTCCTAACAGAACCATCTAAACACTACAACATGCAGAGGGGAAGTCATAACAGAACCATCTAAATACTACAACATTCAGTCATAACAGAACCATCTAAACACTACAGCATGCAGTCATAACAGAACCATCTAAACACTACTCTGTTCACCTCTAGTCGATTATTTATTCAGCCACGGACCACCATTGTGAGCATAGAGTATATTATGAATAGAGAAGGCACCCAGAGGAAACCCTGAGGCGAAATGGACATAGTGGCCGAATGAAGGTATTGCAGCCTGGCCCCAAACACATGAACGCGCTGGTCCGTTGACTATCATTGTGCACGTTCACGACGGCAGCACGCTAGCTAGCTAACGAACTAGCGTGCTTCACAGAATGCTTTGTTCCTACTGTGTTGTGTTCATATATGTTACTACTACTACTTTATAAAACCATGATCCAGTAGCTGAATGGTTAAGCCGATGGTATGTGAACATCCGGGCCCGGGTTCACTTCCCAGTCGATGACCGAGTTTATTTTCTTCTTAACAAACACAACACTGTTTGTTTGCATCAAGTCGAGGTCCTTTATTCATTCCGTATCTGAGCCACGGGACCACCATTTTTAGGCTCAAATACTGAATGAATAATTGACCTCGACGAGAAAAGCTAAAACAATTGTGCTAGTTTGGTAAGAATGAAGCTAACTCTCAGTCCTCGATGGGGACTTGAACCCGGGCCCTGTTGTCTACTAGGCGCCGAGAGACCATTAGGCTACTGGAACACGGTTTTACAGAGTGGCACGAACATAATATATAAACATCACAACAAGTTAACATATAAAGTGATCACAGATGTTTGAACAACAACAACGTTAAGTATTAAATAACAATGAACGTACCTGCTTGCTGCGGACACGACGACGACCGACATGGTGACGTGGCAAAACAACACTGAGCAAAACCCCCTCCACGCGTCTCTTCCGTATTTGAGGGGGGGCGGCACTTCCTTCCGGGTATGACGTGAGGCCACGTCCGCGAGGACGTGGAGCTTTCTTGATTTGAGGGGGGGCGGCACTTCCTTCCGGGTATGACGTGAGGCCACGCCCGCGAGGACGTGGAGCTTTCTTGATTTGAGGGGGGGTGGCACTTCCTTCCGGGTATGACGTGAGGCCACGCCCGCGAGGACGTGGAGCTTTCTTGATTTGAGGGGGGGCGGCACTTCCTTCCGGGTATGACGTGAGGCCACGCCCGCGAGGACGTGGAGCTTTCTTGAGTAAGACCCGGAAGCGGGTTACGTCACGGCTTATAAATAGTCAATACAGACATGAGTCCCCTTCCTGGCAGCGTCCTCAGTGGTCTAGCGGTTTAGACACCCGACTTTGAATTAAACTTTATATAACTTCACGGGTTCAAACCCCTTTGATGTTTTTCTCAATCATTGATTCACAATATACCAGAATGCACGTTTAATCATAATACATAAAGCAGACAGCCCTGTGATTAAACCTTCAGCATTACATTACACTGCAACCCCACTGTGGCTATACCTTTTTATTCACAATGCAAAGTTATTGTACTCCTAATAATATATCATGGTGTAGTCTAGCTCTGGTTTGATTGATTGATTTAAATATTTTATTAATAGTTTGTAGAATTACAGTACATTTCAAGCACAAACTCAATACAAAGACTGTTAACTGTGAGTGGACGACCCAATTAAGCATTACACTTGTTTTAGAGGGTCCACATTGTTCAATTCATCAAAAGTCCACATTGTTCAATTCATCAAAAAACAACATTATTACAAACCTACATTATGTGGGATCCTTTAGCTTACAAACGGAGTGACATTTCTGGCCACAACGTGGGTGTCGCTGGGCTGTGGCGCTGCCAACTGACTTTTGTGTTTCCCTCTGCTTCATGATCACCTTTTAGTTCCTTTATTACAGCGAATCAAAGGTGTGTGAAATACTTCTGTAATTAATGACTTGCTGACTATCTCGCGATTTTAGCCTGGATTTAGTGTTCACGCCACATAGGCTATACATTGAAGACCACATAGGCTATAGCCTACATGAAGACCCGACTCCAGCAGCAGAACTGACAGGTAGGCTACAGTACCAAAAAAAAGCCCTATCTTGACCACAGAAACGCCCCTAAAAGTATCCTACCGTCGGTATACGTGTAACATAGTGTGTATAAATTGGCAGATTTTATTTTTTATTTTGCACGTCACTTTCTGACTTTCCAAAGGAAACGTTTTAATGCCTTATTGCTGTGTTGTTGGTGATTTGTGGATTCGTTTTAGATCAATCAGGGATCTGTTAATAACGTAATACTGTACTGCAGTCTGCAGTTGTTCCCAAATCCACATTTGTTGAGCCAGACCCCCATTAGACACTACTTGATATGTATCAAACAAATTTGGCTAATAATAAATTAATTAACATAATTTCAAACATTAAACCATTTAAACTTCTTCACCTGAACTGACCAGCTCGGTGAAATAACTCAGTACTCAAAACATGTTAATTTATATCAATTTTATTTATAACTGCCAATGTCATGTAAATGTACAACGCACAAAATGTATGTCACCATAACCAAACATGTATTTCTACTTGATAAACCTTATTTATTGGAAGACGGAGCACTTGCAGCATGTATAGATTTTGAGTCTATAATTTTGTTCTAAATACCTGCAAATTGACAAATTGTACATAACTCCTGTACTGGACGCTTTATCGTATAAAGTAAAGAAAATAAAGAACCAGACCACGTGATTAGACAAAAAGTCTCTGCAAAAAAAAAAACAGTTTCTTACCCAAACTTACAAGTGAAACTTCAGTAGTATTTAACCCATTCTGACCTGAGATCAGATTCATACGAGGTTTCCACATGGACACACACTGGTCTGATTAACCCATTCTGACCTGAGATCAGATTCATACGAGGTTTCCACATGGACACACACTGGTCTGATTAACACGGTTCTGAATGTGAAAATCTGACATAACATTTCTATGTTCCGCATCTAGAGCCATACTGTAAAATAGATTCCAGCCTCACAAGAACTATGCATACATTTCACCTGGGCTGGTGGTGATTCACATTAAATGCCAGCAAAGCCATCCATCCTTTAATCACTTGAAACATGTGAAATTATCCTTTACAAATGTTCAAAAACAGCCTCACAATGCTGTGTTGTGAGTTTGTAGATCAGCCATTTTTACAATTGAACATTGTTGTGCGACTAAGTGTATATATTATGTAGGACTTAAGAGGTTAATTACAAAATGATGTAACAATAACTGAACGACTTCTACAAACATCTGTCAAAGGCATCACAAATTTAAAAAAATTGCAGAGTGTGGTTGCCGCAGTGGCTTACATATGCCCCTCCCACTAGTATTGCCAGCCAATTACAATTTCAAGTCACGCCTTAGATCATGCGTAAGTAATTCGGAGGGGATTTAACCCCCGAAATTCATGTTTTTGCGACAAACGGTTACATTTCTCGCATTTGCGGCGCCCCCTATGGATGAAAATGGAATTGCTTTGACATGTGATTGAAATGTGGGATGGATTGGACATTCCGTTCGTGATTTATGGCATTTTTTGTGATATAGGCCCCTCCTACTAACTTCGGAAGACGATTACGGCCGAACGATACGCACTTTCAAAATTCTGCAGTTCAGTTTTAATTGGATGGGTCCAGAGATCACGTGTGCCGATTTCTGTGAGATTTGGACAAAATCTGTAGGAGGAAAAGCAAAAAGTGTGTTTTGGACAAAATTCAAAATGGCGGAAAATCTATCATGGCGGAAATGGGCGTGGCCTATATGGGGAGATGCGTCATGACCCAAGGAACCTATGGTTCAAGAGTTATAAGCCAAAAGGTAAAGTGGGCTGTTATAGCGCCACCATGAGGCCGACCGATAAAATTTTAAGGTTAAATAATTTTAGGGATAATGTGGAATTATCCCTAAAAGTTTTGTAACTATAGTGATTACAGTCTCCGAGGAACAAATACTTGAATGTGAATTTTTGCCTTTTCCCATTCATGTCAATGGGGAAATTTAATTCACTAATAAATTCATATCAATTAAACTATACAACATTTCTCTTAACAAAATACAAGCACACGATTCCCGATTTTTCCGGTCAATTTGACATATGGCTCAAGTGCGTACAGCGTACAGTGTGGGAGGTATAAAGCGTCAAAATAAAGACTACTCCAGTGAAATAATAAAGTGTCACAGTTACAAGAGTCTGGTTGCCCATTCGGGCAACCACACTAACTACCAATATTTACAAGCAACTTTACAGAAAAAGAAGCCGCTTATAATAAACAGACATGGCAACACTCCAGCAGCCTCCCAGAGCCGCTCAAGTGTAAAATCAAACAGTGCTTTTTGCGTTTATGAGGTGGTCAGACCCACTCTAATCGTTATGCGCTGAGTGTTTTTAGGTCAAGGGGCTTAATAGCAAATTGCGCAAAGCGCAAATAATTAACATATGGACACTCCCACAATGCTAAAATATTCAGGAACGCCGTATGCCATATGTGTGTGCGTTCAACACGGGCCGATATACCTTTCATAATACGATTGTGTGCAGAGCGAGGGCAATTTATGTATTACCCCATTGTAAAACGCATCTTCAAAATCCAGCCCTCTATGTCTTCTGTCTATGTCTTCTATTTTTTATATTGCCTTATCCTGCACCTGCCGTCCAGTGGATGTGCCAGTTCTATTCTTCCAAACTGTTGAACTAACAGATAATATAGAAAAAGCAAGGACTCACTTTGTAATGCTCCAGGTTACTTTTATTCACGAACATTCGCATCAGCCCTTCCAATGCCTGGCTTTGTGTGTTCCGCCTGTGACATCATGTGTGTGTGTGGCCAAGTCTATGGAGTTTTTATGACGAAAAGTGTTCCTTACAAACTTTCAGGCCAAGTCAAATGACGTCATGTGACATACCCCGTGACCTCATCATCATACATGACCATCATGATAAAACCCACTACCCCATCTGTCTTTCTCTCTGTGTGCACCAGGACCCTCTGATATTAGGGACAAGTCCTGAGCACCTATACTGGCAACATCTTTCCTGAACAACATCACAACACTATGAAACTTCCCATTCTTCAAGTATAAATGCCCATGCCATTACAGTTATCAGATGGCATCTATTCCATACTCACTCAGAAACTTGTTGAAATATCTCACACCCTCTCTTCTCCAGGCTAGATTGTAACTCTCCATAACTGAATACAATGCCAAACTCGGGACACTCGTGGATGACCTGCAAGTGTACCTGCCTAAACCATTACTATATAAAGCAATACACAAGCTTGGCAATTGGTTTGTGTGTGATGTAAAACCAGAGCTATGCTCAGGCTATATAAGTGCTCATTGTATGGGGTACGTTAAGATGTTTTCAGACATTCACTTGCAGATGGACACCAGAAAACATTTTGCCAAGTTAACACCTAGAAACATGAATTCATGAAAAACATTGTCACTTAATCTCAATATAATTGTCTGGACCTCAGAACATGGTCGAGGCTTCGGCGCAGTCCGTCCGGGTGTCAGAGATTGGGGACCCGGTGGTACTGTTTGAACGGTACAACACAGAGGAGATCCGCGGCATCGAGCGCCAGGTCCGCAGCGAGATCGAGCAGAAGAAGGAGGAGCTGCGACACATAGTCAGAGAGCAGTACCGGGACCTGATCGATGCTGCCGACACCATCGGTGAAATGCGGCAGTGCTCGCAAAGTGTTGTCCGGTCCATACAGGACATGCACCAGTACTGCCACAGTCTGAAACAACAAGGGAGAACCGATGACTGCCAGCTGACAGAGGAGAACCAGTGGCAAGATAAATTCTACACCATGGCCTCACAGATCAAGCTTCTGCTGGAGATCCCTGTGCATATCTGTAGTGCCATGGAGTCATCTCAGTACCTGCAGGCGACACAGCTTTACCTGCTGTACTGTCACCTCCGCAGCCAGCTGCAGCTGGAGACCAACTCCACAGAGACACCTTACAGCCCTGTCCTAGCCCGCTTCCCCATCCTTATCCAACAGGTTTCCACCATTGGACACTTCAGGTCCAACATCCTCATGGAGAGCAAGTTACTACTGCGAGGACCGGCAATATCAGACCAGGCCATTGCTGAGGCGCTGGTGTCCACCATGCTTCTGGAAGACGGCTCAGCAAGACAGGCCCTGTCCGACTTTCTATTGGCCAGGAAGGCCTCCTTTCATCAGCTTCTTAGCCAACCATGGCACGTGACTGGAATCAAGGCCCAGGTGTGTAGCTTGGTGGAGCTGTATGTGAACACTCTCTTCCAGGCCTACACCATCTTCTACCTACCTCCAGAGGGGGCCCCACAACCAGTGGAAGGAGCCCCGAGCCGTGGCATGCTTTTCTCCACGCTGGAGAATGTTACCGCCAGAGGGAAAGGCTGGAGGGTTTTTCAGGACATGAGTGCAGTAAAGTTGTTCAGATACCTGCCTTCCTCTATCATACATTTCCAGCCCCTGCAGCGTAACTCCGCTCAGCCAATCCAGAGAGAGGAGCTCAGAGACACGTTGCAGCAGTGGATTGAGACCTGCAAGGAACATCTGTGTGGTGGCATCAGCAGCCTACTGGTTCATGTGAACAGCCTGAAGGGCTTGGCGTCTATCAGGGATGCTGTCTGGGACCTCCTCTCTTCTGAAAGTACCAGTCAGCAGCTCCTAGACTCAGAGGGTCCCCTGGCCATGTGGCAATACTTCCTGCAACAGCTCTTCCTTAACCGCCTGCAGGCCATCACCCGTGAAGACACTCAAGCCATTTCAGTCAGTTTCACCGAACACCTCAGCTCTGCCCTGAGGAACCTGGAGGTCCAGTCAGCCCAGTCACCAGCACCCTTTCCCGGTGGCAACCCAGATCCCAGCTCCACCCCTGGGGGAGGGCAGTATGAGGTGGACGTGGCTTCCTTCCTGTGGTCGGGGGACCTGCTTAGGGATGCTGCCTGGGAGAGCGTTGGCCTTACGACGCCCTGTGTCCAGAGCTTCTGTTGCTCCCTGGATGCCAGGCTGAGGACCAGGCTAGATGAACTGCAGTGCTACTTGTTGTCCCAAGACAAACCCTCCAGCACTGCATCGACCCCAGTCTCAAACTCTGGCACTTCCCGGGGCCCCACCATGTCTCCCTTCAATGTCTTCACCGATGCTGTGGTGGAC
Source organism: Protomyctophum parallelum (assembly GCF_964188405.1). Lineage (NCBI taxonomy): Eukaryota > Metazoa > Chordata > Actinopteri > Myctophiformes > Myctophidae > Protomyctophum > Protomyctophum parallelum. Next base: position 16,353,293 of record NC_139718.1, read on the forward strand.
AATTTACGGGAGAACTGCTCGGCCTGCATGCGTCACATTCTGTCCTCTGTCCACTCAGAACTGGTCCCAGGGCCAGAGGGCCCGTCCCACCTCAGCACAGTCCTGTTCTTAGCCAGGCTGTGCCAGTCCATAGGTGAGCTCTGTCCCAACCTCAGACAGTGCATCCTATGGGAAAGGAGTGGGTCAGTCACCCCAGGCCAGAGCAGGGAGCAGCTGTGCAAAGTGACAGCCCTTCAGGAGGTGACCCCTGCACAGGCTGAATGGGCTGGTCTGAACCAAGAACTGATTGGCTGCAGCTTGGAAGCATACAGCATCTGGACCAACGCCATCTCCAAGGTGCTGGTGGATTCATTTGCTACAGCCCTTCATGCAGAGTCGACAGGCTCCATCCTGACCACAGAGTCTGCAGGCTCCATCCTGACCACAGCCACCAACTGGGAAGAACATGAGATCCAAGATGGGGCTGAATCCGGTGGCAGCAAGACATCCAAAATTAGACTTCCTGTCCAGCCATCGTGGTTCATCCAGTCAATGTTGTTCCAGTTGTGTGTGGAGGTGAACCGGGTGGGCGGCCATGCTCTACCAAGGCCCACCCTGAACCTACTGCTACGAGCCTGCCTGGATGGAACCCTTCAACATTACCACGACCTTACACAGCAAGGCCAGGAGAGGGATGGAGTGTTCCTTATGACACAGAACAGAGCGTTGCAGCTGTTGTTTGACCTGCGCTCTCTTACTACCATGTTGGGAACAAGACCAGAGGAGGGCAAGAGCTGTCTGTCCAAACAAGACCCCAGGATCCAGCAGGTCTGTGACTGGTTGGAGAGCTACATTGACCCCTTTGACCTGGACGTCTTCACACCGCCTCTCAACGCTAACATCAAGCACTTCTCACAGAGAACCTCTGTGTTGCTGGGGCTGTTGATAGGCACAGAAAGTCAGTTAGTGTCACATAGCAGCAGTCCCCAGGAACAACACAACGTCATGCCACTGGCCAGCAGCCAGATCAGGTTTGCCTTGCTGCCTCTGGGCGCAAGGCAAAGTCATCCATAACAAGTACTAACCACATGTCTACTAGCTAATCAATCCAATTTAGCTAGGGGTAGGGGAATCATGAATGCAATCTTAACAGGTGCAAAAGCTTCAGCCTGAACATCTAGTGCCTAAAGGTTACTCATTATGTATAATAGAATGAATGTAACACTATGTAACATGACTTTTTAATATATATAATATTTGTATTACCATCTTTTGTTCTTGCTTACTGTAAAATGCTCTGGATTAAGAGTGTCTGCTAAATCCCTATAATTGTGTCAACACTGTGTCAACAGTGTCAACACTGAGCATTAGGTGCTCACACCTTTCAACAACTATGTCTTGAGCAGCAGGAAACAAGAATTGTTTGTACATTTAGTTAATTTCTTTGTTTGAACACTTTCCATCCAATGCATGGAAGCTACAGTATGTGCTTGTGTATAATGTACAGTATCTCTAGTGCATCTCCAGAACAGAGGTTATCAAACTTTTGAGGCTCAGGTCACCCCTATAAATACATTTTTCATTGATACTAACACCTTACTTACTTTTATGTTATATTACGGTACGGAAATATGTAAATCTCAACACTCGTGTGAAGTGAGCGGCGCACTTATCATCATACATCACATTCATATTTTTGAGGGGTACTAGCCTCATATGTCCAGCTTTGTGAGGGCAGAAATATGAAGACGGCAATTGTGATTGGCCGAACCACATTTGTGAAGATTTGATTGGCTGAGCACGGAATAATCAAATTAAATCTAAACATTCTGGGAACCCATATGGAAAGGTCTGTGTATACCGGTAGTCACACAGAAGATGATATGGACGTCCCCAAACTGTTACATTCTTAGGAGTTTTAGTAGGCTAGATGAGAAACTCAGCTCGAAAGAACACACTAATTTGCTCTAGACCGCTAGGTGGGGGGCATTGATATATATATATATATATATATATATATATATATATATATATATATATATATATAAAATAGTGAAAAATAATCTACAGGCTCACGTTTTATATTTTGCAATTTTTGTATTTCATACAATGGTGTGGTGAAAAAATAGTTCTCATGTTTGACATGGTAAAATGGTGCATTTGTATAGCGCCTTTTATCCAAGGCGCTTTACAGAGATTGTGCATTACATTCACCCATTCACACACCCATTCATACACCGATGGCAGCGGAAACCATGCAAGGCACCAACTAGCACATCGGGAGCAATTAGGGGTTCAGTGTCTTGCTCAAGGACACTTTGACACTAACTCTGGGGGAGCCCGGGTTCGAACTGGCAACCTTACGGTTACCATCCAGGCACTCCTGAGCCACCGCCGCCGCTATGGTAACCATAGCAACCTGATATAAACAAACATGGACGCAGGGCAAGGCCTTTTTAACAATTGGTAACTATAGTGACTGTAGTCATCTATCTGTGTCCCTAGTTATGCCCGTATATGGAGATCTCTATTGTCTATACTGCATTATATGTCTATCTTTCTGCCTGTGCCCCTTTATTCTCATATGCAGAGTTCCCTGATCTATAGTTCTCATCACTATCTGCCCAAATGAGCACCACATCTAGAGTTGGTGCGGCCCTCACATCTACGTCACATGGCTGAACCGGCTGATATGCCCATATATGGGGATCACTGGTGTCATCAGTATATGCCCATTTATGGGCATGCTGATGTATTTTGCGTAACTCTGTCTTACTGCCTTATGCTCATATATGGGTATACTCCATATTTGGGTGTAGCTGCATTGGGAACTACTTATATGGTTATGGCTGAGTCATGGTGACATGAGTGTCCGTCCAGTCCGTCCTCCCTTAAGCCATTTTTAATAGAGGATATCTGTACCCATCTTTAGGTTCGTGTCCCTTTTAAGAGAGAGGGGAGAATATAGTAAGCTGGCCTGTAATGGAGGCTTTCACCTCACCTAGCTTGTTCGATATAGGTCAACAAAAATTACCCAGAGTTTGGTGAGTCCTGGTTGTTATTAATGCTTTTAGTGGGTACACTGAACAACTACAATTCCATATATGGAGCTGACTGCAACATTTAGGTCTGACATCATATATAGACTCCATATTTGGGCATGGCTGACGTGTTACTCCATATATCGACATATAGCTGACTCAGCACTCTGAACTATAAATACAGAAATATAACATCAAAAATCAACGCTCCCAATAATCTCCAACTATCTGATCTCCAGGACAACGCTTTATAGACCTCTTCAAGATTCTACCTTCAAGAACTTCTGTTACCTACCATGACTGCTGCCATGTTATTGTTCCGGCGTCGGGTAAAGAACATTGTCAAAAACTACACAGAGGCTGAGATCAAGGTACGGGAGGCCACGTCAAATGATCTCTGGTATCCACAGAGCTCACTTATGTTAGAGATTGCCAACCTTACCTACAACAAGCTGGCCTTCTCTGAGATCATGCCCATGATCTGGAAGCGGTTGAACGACCATGGAAAGAACTGGCGACATGTCTACAAGACACTGATACTGCTGGACTACTTGATCAAGTCGGGGGCTGAGTCTGTGGCCATGCACTGTCAGAATCACATCGACATCATTAAGACACTGGAGGACTTCCAGTATAGGGACCAGGATGGGTGCGACCAAGGCGTCTATGTGCAGAGGAAGGTCAAGGAGCTGGTCACTCTGTTAAGTGACAGTGACACGTTGAAACAGGAGAGAACCAAAGCCCTGGTGACCAAGGAGCACATATGTGGGGGTGGATTGGGCTCAGGGTCCATAACACCTCCAAAGTCTCCAAGTTATCCCACAAAGGCAGCCCTCTATGGGGACGAGTTCAGCTGGTCCAGAGGTTCCCCGTCCTCTTTTCACTCTTCTTCCTATGGGATGAAGACCTCCTTCCACTCATCTTCACCTCATCTAGCTCGGAGCCCTGAAAAAACTGAAATGCCAGGTGGGGCTGCCATGGACCTGATAGATGTTTCCTCAGAGGGATGGCCCGAGGTTCCTGCTTACTTGGCCAGTTCAGACTCCTGGGTCTCACTTGCACAGAGAAATGTGAATGGACGAGGTGAGAGCAAGGCTTCCCACAGCCCTCATACCTGTCAGATCTCTGAGGCCTTTCTGGGGCCGACAGCAGCCTCCCTGGTCAACCTGGACAGACTGATCCCTACCAATCCCTCAGCTAACAAACCTTTTCTATCAGGTCTGAGTGCTCCATCACCCACCAATCCATTCCTCACTGAACAGCCCAAACCGACTCTAAATAAGATCTGTTCCAGCTCCAGTTCTATTGTGCCCCCATACAGTACCTCATTACTTCTACCAATGAGCCACCATCAGCCCACCAATCTCCCTTCGTCCCATAACCACCTGACCCAACCTAATTTGAAAATGCGTCAAGCGCTGTGGAATGCCCCGTGGAACAATGTCCCCAACTCAAACTCCACAGGTCGAATCTCACCCACTAACACAGCTGCTTTGGGGGCAGATCCATTCTCTGCCCAGCAGAAGGGTCCACAGTCCCCCACGGACCCCCCTGCCAATCCCCCAGCTAAGAACAACAACCCTTTTCTATCAAGCCTGAGTGCTCCTTCCGTCCATTCCAAGCGGAATGGATGACTTTTACCCCTTGAAATAGCATTCTAACTCACAATGTCTCAGCTCAAAATACAGTACATCTTTGGAAACATATTTAATACCTTAGTATTAGCTGTTTAGTATTGACACTAATTTATCCAACAAATGTATAATGGAGGACTACAGGCCTTTTTGTGTTATCCTTTTAGCCTTAATGTCTTACTGTACAACATGCTGTTTATTTCTGACTAATAAATATTCAATCAGTCAAAAAAGGATTAATAAACAAGTTCATTGCATGACCGAATTGTGTTCTGTTCATTGATTAAAACACCACAGACTACTTAATATGAAACCAATTTCATATAAGACGAGATAAAATGCAGTGAAAGGAATATAACTATAAATGAACTGATTATTCTGGGAATCACAATTCGAATCATTCAAGTAGAAAATCAGCGCATTAACTAATTGACCTCAGCGCATTTAAACCAGAAAGAGAAACTTTAAACTGAATTCAAAGAAGGTTTACTGGGGCAAACCCTTGTTTACTAAAATAAATTAAGTATAGAATAGGATTAGAGAGGTGATTTGGATTATGCCATTACTAATCTGCCCTCAATAAACTATTTAATACCATATGCCCATATATAGGCATAAAAGGGACACAGACAGACAAATGGGTACAACGGTTATTGCATAACCGGAAGGGTATGCATTCCCAATGAGAATGGCATTCATTGGCCTAATTATAGGCATTAGCCTAATTAAATGAATTACATAATATCACAAAATACCTAACCTACCTCAAGTCCAGTATAGTCATTAAAGGTCGGAAAACAATGAATCCAAAGATCTTTTATTCTAAGAGAAAATAATATAGAAATAAAAATAGAAAGTTCAGCAGAGAACTACTGGCAATGATATACTATTATCGGTGTTAGCTCGCCATTATCTTTGGACAAACTGCAAATGTGCCTGCGCAAATCAGTATTGGTAGGCATTGCATGGCAATGGTATGTGTTTTGTGTGATGTCTGACCAGAGCTGGAGTTGGCCTATAGGCTGACCAAGAGTCTGTAAAGATATAGGGTTAATCTATATTTAGATGATTAGATGATATATCTACAGCTGTATCTATGACCTATAGAGACAACATATTATAGCGAGTAAGAGTCACAAAGAGAGAAACATAATACAGGATATATAAAACAGCAAGATTAGCTATCAGGATGTGAAGCCTCCAGCTCCGCCGGGGACTCTCACAGGGCTGGAGGGATCAGATATGGAGCTTGAGAAAATACTGACTGATGAGAGGATGAGGTGTGAAAACCTCAAGCATAACTACAAGGCCTTGCATGCTGAGTACACCAGTCTGCAGAATGTGTTAACCCAGAAACAAGTAGAACTGAAGCAGCTGCTGAATGTCAAGCGGTCTCACCAGGAGAACCTGGCGTTTCTGCTGGCAGAGCTACAGGACAGCAGCAGGAACCTGGAGGAGCTAAAACTGCAAGTGATGAACCCTCAGTGGCTGGAGCGACTCAGGGCCCAGTTGCAGCAGGAGATGCAACTGGGGCCAGTTAGAGAGCATTTCAACAAGCTGGAAGAGGAGATGCAGAGGTACAGAGCAGAGTACAATAATCTGCGTTTTGAATACATCTCCCTTAAATCGCAGTTTGACCACAACGTAGAAGAAAGTGAACGAGTACTCAACGAGAGGAAGATCAATTTCAATGCAGTGATAGTCAATCTGGAGCGGGATAAGGAGGATCTGGTGGCCCGGTACAAGTGCTTCGACCCGTCTCGTGATAAGAAACGTGTGGAGGCTCTGCTGAAGGAGAGGGTCCAGCTCCATGTGCGGCTGAAAGGACTGGAGGCGGGTGAGCTCTGTGGCCAGAGAGACAACAGGGGCCAGCAGGTGGAGAACATGCAGCGCATCCACATCTGCCAGATGGCCGAGTCCCAGTTAACGGTTAAGTCTCTGGAGGCAGAACAGCAGTCGCTGTGTCTCCCATTAGATCGCTTAGAGAGAGAGCTGCAACACAGCCACAACCAAAACACCCAGCTGACTGGGCGACTGCACAAGGCTGAGAGAGAAGTGAACTCTCTCGCCTTCCAGGTGGAGAGCATGAAGCACACACACAAGCTGGAGATGGCCAACATCAAGCTGGAATGTGCCCGGTATAAAGGAGCAGAGAGGGACACGCTGCAGATGCAAATTGATGGTCTGCAGTCTGATGTGGAGGTTTTGAAAGGGACTGTGAAAAAGCAACAAGAGATGCTGGCTGAGAAAGACAGGGAACTCCGTAAGGTGCAGAGCACCCACAAGGAACAGTTCAACAAAACTTCGTTCAACAACTGCCTGGCAGAGAAGGAACAACAGAGGGTTATGCAGAGAGCCCACCCGGGGGAGGAGTCGGCCCACAAAGAAGTGTTAAGCCTGAAGACCAAACTACAACAACAGCATCACTCACATCTGAAGGATCTTGAAAGACAGAAGGCAGAGATAGATCAACTAAAACAACAGAATCAAAAGCTGGGTGTGCAGCTGGGGACGTCGTCTCGCTCTCAGAGCGATCTGGTGGAGACCAACAAGCATCTGAGGGAGAGGCTGGACAGTGTCCGTGAGGAGTTGAGGACGACTAAGGTAGAAGCTGAGAGGAGCCAGTTTGAGGCTGAGAAGCTTATGGAGGACCACCGTGTGCAGTGGCTGGAGGAAGAACGCAAGGTTCATCAGAAGGTTGCAGAGGTGCAGAACAAATATAGAAAAGACCAGGATAGATTGCAGAGTGTAATACAGGCCCAGGAAAAGCGCCACACCGAAAATGAGAAGAGCCAGCATGAGCCTGAGAAGCCTGTGGAGAACCACCATGTGGAGTGGCTGGAGGAAAAACACAAGCTTCAGCAGACAGTTTCGGAGCTGCAGAACAAATACAGCAAAGCCAAGGATAAATTGCAGAGAGCAGCACACGCCCAAACAAAGCGAGAAAGCCACAAAGAGAAGGAAAAAAGACTACAGGATAAGATCCAGCTGCTGGAGGCCAAGACTGCAGAGTTGGAACTGGAGGCCAAAGCAGCTGAAAGACATGCGTCCTACTCAGAGGATCACTTCAGTGGTCAATTGAAGGACCTCCAACGGCGACACAGTGAGTTCCAGTGCCTCCTATTTGGCAACCCGGTTCCTTCTGGTCAGAGTCCTGCCTTCACGACTTCATCCTCCAACCCCCTCCACATTCCTGGGTCTGAGGGAACTTCAGGACCAGGGTCAGAAACAGTTGGTGGACCAATGGACCATAGACCGGAGGAACTGCATGGGGTGCAAAAAGACCCCTCTTGGTCCTGAACTCGGACACCTGCAGAACTAACCGTGCTTTTAAATTGAATGAATCAATTCAATTGTGCCCTACTAGAATATAGCAATTAATATGTTTAGATTTTATAATTATATTATTTTGATAATATATAATAAATAATTATAATAAATATGCTCAGGAGGCACTAATTGAAATTGTATCGCTGCATTTCTAGCGTTACTATTTAGAGTTGTTCCAATACCAGTATCGGAAAAGCTGCCAATACTGCCTAAAATGCTGTTATGCCAGTCTATTCCATTATGATACCATTGTCATTTATCATTATATTAAACATTTACAGTCATATTTTGGTTGCTTCAGTTGATGTTGCACAACTGTTCTATACTGCCACAATAATGGAATTTGTATTTATTCCTAGATCAGTATTCAGTGGTTCTCAAACCTTTTAATTTCAAGGGCCCCCATAACCTTGAGTGTACAAGTGGAACCAAATGGACACATTATTTGGTTCCATTTGTGTACTATCATAGTTACAGAACTAAAGGTAAATTTTCTAGTATAATTTTGTAAATGGTATTGGTAGATTTTTATTACTAGCATTCATTCATAGAATCATATGCTAGCTAGTTTTTTGTTACAGTTTTCTATTAAGCAAACTGTAGTCACGTAAAGGCTACTTGGATTTCTGAATCCAAGTAACTTACTCCCTGTTATGTTACCCATTATGGGCGGGAACCCCTTTTTGTAACCATATACCTTTCAAGACAGGAACCCATTTTTGTACAGTATATATATGTACAGAACATAGCAATACATGTTTTGTAATTTATGAATAAACATTTTAAGTTTTTCAGAAAACTTGGGTAGGGATTTAGAAGGCGTTTTTAGAATCGGCCTCAGTCCTAAAATGGGTTAAGAGAAACCTGTACTGAAGTCAAAAAAGTTTGAGAACCACTGCTCAAAATCAAAAAGACATCTGTAACTTATGAGACTGGGTATGTTTGGGTGAAACAGTGGGAAAGGTGGGATTCCAACCGATTAAATAATTTGGCCTATTTCCATGTTTTTGTTTTTAATCTCATTCAATGCCATGAGCTGGCAGAAACAGGGATGTGCAGTTAACATAATTTATTACCACAAAAGCTTAATTTGAAGGGGAAAGGAGCAATTGCACTATATACAGGTAGATTGATTGATGATAGATTGATGTCACAAAATACAGTATCTAGAGTCTAAACTAGGGACGGAGACCACCTCTACTGCAGAATCACGCTATATACCGGTAGTTATGTTGTATTATTAACATGCTCTTTAACATCTGCATTGGTTAATAAAATGTTTTTTTTCAGGTGAAACCGGACTAATGAAAGCTCTTGAAATGTAGAGTTGTAGACGACATCTAACCTGACGCTGCCAGATCCAAGAAGCTTGCTACACAAATTTGTTTCACAGCTTATTGGGATCTGGGATCTCGGAAGCAAATTCGATGACGGGGCTGTTCCTTTTTTTCAAGAACGGAGACAGCGCCTTTCACCTGACACATTACTATGTAGCCTAATCATTTCTTGTTTATTCATTAAATTAAGTATCAGTATTGCAGCTTTATCACAAAGGAGGCCTTTTACTATATTCCCCACACAAACAGCCCATGGTGCATTTCTCGTAAAATAAGTGCTTTTACATAACTACTTGATTGGACAGGTGTGTAGCAGTGGGCCGCCAATGAAAACAAGAAGACAAAGACAAAAAAGAATCCGGCACGATTTGATCCATGAAATACGTTTGGGTGGCACTGACCTTCATCACCTCTGACATACCTGATGAAGGCCAGTGCATCCAAGACACATTTTCTGTATTAAATTGTTGTTGCAAGACTTTTTATATATATAGTCCACAACTGCCAAAATGTCAGCGTTTAACCACCTAAAGCCCTACATACTTCATTGACCGTGATCCCCCAGGGCTCTATACTTGGTCACCTACCAAGTCCTATACAGCACGCCATAACGTGACCTGTAGAGCTTCCATTTTTCAGTCAATGTTTGCCTATTTAATAGACCTTGGTGTGTTCTCACTTATCCGAGAGTGTCGAGTGTCAATAACAACCTAAAGCATCTGAATCAGGGCCCACTTGAAAATCTGTAGTTGAAAAAATACAATGTCATGCCGCGGTGGTCACGGCTCACACATGTTTTTACCAACCACCGTTTTCTGTGGTGAGTAGTCACCTAAAAATGTCAAACTGGAGTATGAACAGGCCTTAACCCATTTAGACCTGAGGTCGATTCTACAAATATCTTCTGAAACCTGACAGTTATCTGAAAAACCTATGTTTCTATGTCAGTGGTTCTCAAACTATTTTATGTCAATTAAGGAGCCCCAGAATTATATGTATTTGGCCGCTGACCCAGAATATGTTGTTCCACGGACCCCCAAGAAGCAAAGATTTGAGTTGAAAACGTTCACTCTGAAAGAATACATTCAAAGATCTGCGCCACATTTTCACAATTTAAAAAGAATGGTGCCGCGCTATGAGCTTGTAGATCTGCTATTTTTTAAAGCTTGTAGATCTATTATTCCAAAAGCGAAATAACGCCAACACCAAAAGGGGTTCCCGTCCGGAATGGGTAAAAACCATACATTGTTGAGCAGAGTCCCTCAGGGCTCTCTATATTGTTTTCTGTTTTCGCTCTACATCAAAGACTTTCACTGAAAATAGCAAATCTACAAACTTTTCCCAGGATGGGACCTGCCATGCCAGGTGTCCGAATTCTGGGCAGTTCATTATAGACCAAGTTTCAAGATCTTACTTTTTTGTGTTCAACATGGTTAAAACAAACAAAAAAACTTCAAAAATAGCAAACATAGCAGATCTACAAGCTCGTTCTATTTCTGTGTGAAGCAGACATACACAACTGTGTCTTATTCTCAACACAAACCGCACTATAAATCATATTTTTTATTTTTCAGTTCCTGCTGTTTACATCTGTAGGGCATAAATCTTGCCTGTATGTTTACCTCATTACACTTTGGTCGTAAAAGGTGTCCAGCTCAAATTGCTCAAATACAACGCATTACAAAAATAATAAACAGCTTAAGTATCCACAACCTTAATCTATGTGATTCATCACACTTAAATCGAGAGCAGGAAACCAACAGCTAGTTTAATGCTTTGCCCTACAGTAAGTTACTGTTGATACTCATACTCGTACATACCTGATCTACAAGCAACACGTCAGACGTGACATGTTGTGAGCTTCTACGTCTGCTATTTGTCATGCTTTTGGCAAGTTTAAATCAGGAAAGTTGTGGTTTGTGCATAAATGCTATAAGGATACGAGGAGGGCGCTTTAATGTGTCCAGCAAGGTTATTATAATTAATACTAACAAAAAAGCTAAATGTGGGGTGGGGGGGAACATGTTCAAATATGGAATTAAAAACAAAAGCTAGGCTTTGCCAAAAAAACGTAAACTACGGTATATTGAGTTTACAAAACTAGTATTTCATACACAAGCCTAGTATTTTGGGTGGATATGAAATCTATGTTACAATTTCAGATGTGCCAGATTAACTGAACACATTTTAGTATGTTTTTATTACAATAAAATCCCTCACAAATGCACCGTATTACAATAAAAAAAAGAAATATATATATGTATAGAAAAGGGCATTTCTGGCTCTGGCTACCAGAAACTACTAGGGCACATTTGACATCTCAAGATTAACCTAGACTTGGGGTGGGGGGCCTTTACGATTCTGTCCCTATTGGAACGTAACTCAAACGGCACCGAGTCAGCTGAAGCGTACTTTGCAACATTCAGCACGGCGACTCGCTCGCCTAACTCAATATAAAAGGAGATTAGCGTTCCACCTCGCTGGTACCGCTCATTAGTGAGCAGCACCTACCCTGGTAAACCATCCCGGCCACGTGAATTCACGAGTCTTCTGCAGACACACGATAATGTGAAATCACGCGACCCGGATGGTTTACCAAGGCTAAGCAGCTCCTAAGACCATGGAGCCTGAAGTTGGATATCACTGAAGAGCAGCAATTGTGCTCAGATAACTGGATAAATAAAAAGGTAAAAAGCTGATATTATGTAGACTCCAAAGTTAATGCTACAAGCATTTTATTCAATATATTCTACATCATTAGGGCTCATTTCTACTCTAACAATGTAGGCACCTGGTAAACATGAGTTGGTGTATTATGGGATGTACATGTACCAGCCACTGTTGCAGGTAAACAAGTTTCCTTCCCTGATCCCAAAGTAATATAATAAAATATAATGAAAATAATTGCATCAGTTCTACCCACCGCCCAATACAAAAAAAAAAGTAATTTCCTTGACAAATCCTCAGTTTAATAACACATTATTCCTCCATTGAAGACGTCTTTCCTCTGTTACTACTAGAAAACCCCTTTTTTAGGTCCCAAACGGCAGATTGGGATTGATCCTAAACTGAACACAAACGCATGAAGTTTCAAAACTAGATGGTTTGAAAACGAATGAAGAGAAATGTACGAGAAAGAGTTTCATTTCAAAAATGACCTATTTCCCAGTTAAGTGTCCATGTGGCTGAAGACACCGTCCTGTAACCTATTGGCTCAGCCTTCTATTGCAACGACCATTATGCTCCTAGTCTCACGTAGCCACACAACTATTCCACAATCTCCCAATGCTATATAGTCTGGAACTACACCTCCCGAAATCCGAGTAAGGAAGCTGCTATTTCCGTTCACGAAAAAATATATTTAAAATATCTTTACATTTTATTTTTTATTTCCTTTTCTGCTAAGCAACAAGCTATATATGCTTAGATGTTTTCCATTAATATTAGGATAAACTTGCGCGAATGTAAAGACGAAACGGAAGTGGGGAGGAGGCTCCACTTCCCCTTTATGTTTTACTCATGATAGCTTTTCGATTGCTCCAGACTGTATGACGGAAGCATTTGGAAATTGCGAGAGGCAACAGTCTGGCAACGCAAGACTAATATGCTCCTAGTGAGTGCAAGGAACCGGGATAAAATCTAATAAATAAAAAAAAACTTAAAAAATAGGTCACGTCTAATTTCTGCCTATGTACATACATCAACAGCCCAGTGTGTCTTTGAGCTGAAAAGAGTGTACAAATGGAACCAAAATGGTCATCTGGAGTTCTGTTGGAAAATTAAGCAAACAGAGTTGAAGCTCAAGCTACAATAATGATCCCAGCCCTGATCCAAACCCGAGAAGAAATAAACTAACAAACAAAAAAACTTAGCACTAAGGGATGGTGATAGATGAGAGAGACCATCACGTTTATGGTCGCGTGAAGTCAATTTATTTGTAAAGCATATTTAAAACTAACCAAGATTGACCAAAGTGCTGCACAGTGTACAAATGAAACATGTGTTGCATTTATTTAACTTCTTATGTCAGACACCAGTTCTTGCAGGTGAGTTCAATTGTGACGGAAACTATTGCAAACCAAAATACATGTAGTGTAGTGTAGTGTACATGGCTTGATATTTTGTCCATCTGGTTCTGAACAGTCTAAAAATAAGATTAGTGAAAGCCCAATTTTAGAGAACAGATGTAAACAGGAAGCATTGCAGCATTTTGAAATGAAACTCTTCAAGCAGCAATATACAGTTAGAACAAATAAAAACAATTCTTCAACAGTTGTCACTATGTCGACGTGGGTGTGTGATGACAGATGATGAATGGCATAAAGTGCCGCTAGTATCCCTGCTTATCAATCACTGGACAATAATTCAATCAAATGATCAGTGTCCATAATGGATTTTGACAGTTGGTGTTGGTCTCAGACCAGTCAGTCCAGAAGCAATGCGTTCAATATCAAACACTAAAACCCTAATAAAATAATTAAAATATGATTCTTTGTTTACCTGACATTGATCATTTACTAAAGTCAATCAAGCAACCCTCCATCATTGTAGATTAATGTCCGTTTGTCTTTCCATCTGTAAGCCTTCCCGTTTTCCCCCCCATCCTCCAATCTTCCCATCTATCCGTTCGTCTGTCTGTCTGTCTACCTGTCTCTGTGTCTACCCGTCTCTCTGTCGGTCTGTATTTGGTGTCAGCTGTGGACAAAAGGAGGGGAGGAAACTGGGATTTGTAGTCCAACTTAAAAAGGTCAGCACGAGGATCGCAACAGGAAATGACCTCTGGGAGGTGTGCTAATGTTCATAGGTCAAAGGTCATAGCTGTTGGCTCCTCATATCAAACAGAGAGAGAAGAGAGTAGCGATGAGGGGAGTGGATAAATAAGAGTGGGTCCAATCCAAGATGGCTGTCTCAGGAGGCAAGAGGCTTCTGGGAGTCCACTGGAGAGGAGGAGTCCTACACAGGATTAAAAAACAACAGTAGCACTGAGTACATTGGAGTCAAAGTCAGAGTAGAACAGAATAAAGTACATCAAAGCAGAGTATAATAGATCAATTGTTTTTTAAGTCTCCAGGACACTAGCCACAAGGCCAATGGTTTCCATTTATACGCTCTGGTTTGAATTAACATGAGGATTTTACAGTGTAGATTGGTAGAAGAGAAAACAAATTGTAGGCCTCATGCAACTGGGAGTTCTTGAAATTCAAAACAATTAGAAGCACTGGTTTAGACTAAAACATAATCGAACAAAGAAATATAGTGTTTATGCTCCCTCCCTCCCTCCTCCTCACCTCCTTTTGCTCCTCTGGGGTGTCTGGGGCCACGGCCCCGCCCCCAGCCATGGCTCCACCCTGCTCCTCCGGCGAGGAGGTGGGGATCACCTCCATCTTGTCGTCCTCCGCTCTCCCCGTCTCCATGCCGTGCTCGGCCTCCCACTCCTGAAGGACCTCGTCCAGGTTGAACCGCCGCCTGTAGTTGACGAAGAAGTTCTTCACCTGGACCACTGACTTGTTCCCGATCACGTCTGAGATGGCCTGGAAGTCGCGACCGTACTTCCTGATGGCTGTGACCAATGGGAAGAGTTGAAATTTGAAACTTCCCTCGGGCACATTCATACTTTCCTCTAGACATTTTCAGGTTTTGACAGAGGCAACTGAGGTCACTCATGTTGACATTTTAAAAATAACATGCATTCGTATGGTTTACCTTGTACAGCCAACAGCTGTTCATCTGTGGTCCACCTGGTGTTGAACTTCTGGTTCACCTGACCACAACAATGGCATCATGAAGAAGACTGTCTTTAGACTGTTTTTTTTCTCTCTATTACAGGGCAATGAAGTATTCTCTTTGTGTGTGTGTAAGTGTGTGTGCGTGTGCGTGCGTACCTCTGGTACTCTGAAATCTTCCAGTCCTGGGGTGAGTTTGTCCTTCAGTGCACTGTTGCTCTGTTTAATGGTCTGTATCTAAACAGGAAACACCATATTAGGAAACGGACAGCAGAATTAAAGGGAAAGACAGCGCTACATGACACACAAAAGGGAGGGACACGCGCGCATAAAATCACCACTCCAGCTCACCTGTCTCTTAATTGTGACAAGTTCACCGTCTAGTTGACGTATGACCCCTATGGCAGCGGGGGCGCTAGAGGACATGGCCGCTACGTCTGCCTGGTTGAGATGCATGCCTTTAGGAGGTTTCTTCTTGGCTCTGTGAAGACTTTTTCCTGACAGAGGCTGGACTTCCTTCTTCACGTGTGTGGGCTTCTCTGGTACACTGGCACTGGCAGGCTGGAGGGGAGACAGACACAACACACACTACTGAGGAGAAGATCTTTTAACCCATTCCGGACGGGAACGCCTTTTGGTGTTTTAAGGATTACGTTATGCTTTAGCAATTGAAAAATAACAAATCTATAAGCTCATAGCAAGGCACTGAGTGCCGCTTTACGAGCTTGTAGATCTGCAAATCTTTGAATATATATTCTTTCACAGTGAACTAAAAATTTAAACTCAAATATTTGCCTCTGGGGCAGTCCCCGGAAGAACACATTTTCAGATGGGGGTCGGTGGCCAATTTCATATAATTTTTGGGGTCCTTGAGATTAATTATTTGAGAACCAATGACATAGAAACATAGAGCTTTTCAGAAAACTGTCAAGACATTTTGTAGAATCGAAGAGACTAAATGCGTTAAATCAGTGGTTCCCAAACATTGTAGCTCAAGACCCAAAAAGGGAAATTAGAAGGGACCCAAACTAGTGAAAATAGCAGATCTACAGGCTCAGTGAGCTTGTAGATCTGCTTTTTTGTCTGTCTGTTTTGTCTTTTTTTTTAAGATATTTTTTAAGATATTTTTTTGCGGCTTACGCCTTTTATTGATTTTTGAAGGGACAGACAGTAGGCTGACAGGAAACGGGAGAGAGATGGGGGGATGACATGCAGTAAAGGCCGTGTCGGGTCCGGGAGTCGAACCCGCAGCACACTGCGACTGGATTACCAGTCCGGTGCCCAGACCGTTACGCTACGGCCTGGGCTTTTTTTTTTTTTTAATGGAAATTGTATTAAATACTTTAGAAAAATGTTGGAATTGTTTTTAATTGATGAAGTTTCTTGTTTGAACTTTTGAAATACATTTTTAAATGTAGAAAACCAAGCAGGGGACATTTACTCGCGACCCTTAACAATTGTTCCGCAACCCAAACATGACCCACTGTCAATGTCACCATAGCTTTACAGTACATGCTAGAAACAGCTATACTGAGAATTGATAGAGAGCTGGGTTTTGTTAGTTAACTAACAAACATACATTTAGAATGCATAATTAAGTCATGCTTTCTTTCAGCATACCTATTCCACTTCTACAATAAGAAATCAAGGCTTTCCTCCTAATGATAAAAAAATCTAAAACTAGGCCTGGGCCGGCCGAGTGGTCCAGGCGCCTAGGCTGGTGATCCTGCCTGACAGCGTGTAGCGTGTTTGGGTCCCGATCCTGACAACTTTTGCTGCATGTCTATATTAATCAATGAATAAAATAATAGTAATCGATCCCTACTATTACGTTTCAAGAAATGTCCAAAACAGTTCCAAATTAGCCCATCTGCCATTTTCACTATATTTGCACGACACCATTGTGCAAAAGGTAAATGAATGGAAAACAAGATGAATGATTAGTAGTAGAGGTTTACCTTCTGTCCTGTAGCTGGTTTGGTTTCTACCTTCTCTGTACCAGAGCCCAGCTGGAACAGAAATAACTCCATTAATGAGCAGGCTGATTTCAGTCACAATAGAAATTAGCACATTAAAGAAGGCTTCTGCAAACGATACTGTATATGCATATCGTCGCCGTTGGGTGGAACCTGTGTTCCAATGAATCCAATGCAGTTATTATGTAGTCACAGTTTTGTTAATACTTTTTTTCATTGATTCAATACTTCAATGAAGTACTGAAACACACACAAATAAAAGCAATTCGCTAAAATAACCCATTTACAAGATCACAATGTGTCACATTGCGATGAATTGTGAGCATGTCATTCGGCTATTGTCACTCCTTTTGTGCGACGCTCTTATACGACAAAGTAGAGTATTCATTTAGGGGACAAAATGATGAGGATACAATGTTTCTGCCCGACAGCAACATTGCCATTGGCTCACGTTTTCAACAGCCTTTGAGATACGTTGTTTATTTATGTGGTACATAATAATACACTAGTGTACATCCCAGAGGACACCACATTAAAGTGTACTTACTGTATACAACTGTCAACCTGGTGTCCCCATTTTGGACACGTGACACGTCATACAATGCAGTATAAATTAGGGTTTACTCTGCCAACAACAGGCCATGAAACCGTTTGTTACTAACCTCCTTTTTGTCGTCCTTGCTGGGTTCATACTCCGCGTCACTAGGAGGGCGGGCAGCATGTTCCTCTACCTCATCCTCACTACACACACACACACACACACACACACACACACACACACACACACACACACACACACACACACACACACACACACACACACACACACACACACACACACACACACACACACACACACACACACACACACACACACACACACACACACACACACACACACACACACACACACACACACACACACACACACACACACACACACACAAGCTTAGGAAAGGAACAAAAACTAAACAATTCAAAGAATAAATGACATTTTCCTCCTGTGTTAATAGCCAAATTGGATATTTTAACATCAGTTATTATGGTGGTTCTTGGAGAGACAGATTTTCTGTGGTGGTACTAAAAAGGGGGGAGTTGCACCACTCAGTTCACACAGGTGTGATTTTTGTTTTTTATTGTGAAAATGTGCCTCAAATCTTTGAATATAGATTCTTTCAGAGCGAACGTTTTTAACTCAAATCTTTGCATCTGGGGGTGGGTCCCTGGAACAACATATTTTCAGATGGGGGGCCCTTGACATGAAATATTGAGAACCACTGAAATAGAAACATGAGGTTTTTCAGAAATGTGTCATGACATTTTTTTTAATGCCTAAATGTGTTAAGGGATATCCTCACCTCTCATCTCTCTCCCTCTTGTGTTTGCGTGCGTGTCTGTCCATCAGGCTGGTTTTACTGCGCGTCTTCTTCCAAGAGTAGTAGAATCTCACCAGACTGGCTATGGACTTATCTGGCAGCTATAGAAGAATTAGCACATTAGATAGATACTATCTATACATTAGATAGATACTATCTAATGTTATCTAATTAGATAGATACTATCTAATGTTACTTATATCACTGTGCGTGTGTGTGTGTATGTGTGTGGTCCTACCATTTGCTGTATGCGGTGGAATGTCTTTCCATGGAAGCTGAAGCCTTGTTCAAATAGAACCCTGTCCTCCACTGTCCACTCGTCAGGGAATGGGGTGAAGTTCGGAAGGTCAGCCAGAGATTTCTCTATGTTGTGTCTGTGCCAAAACAACATCCCCAGGGCCTGCACACATACACAAACAGATGAATGGCATGAATGAGGTAAATGCATATATTAAATGAATATATAATAAACCAATTGCAGAGGTTGTAACTTCAGGTTAAACAACACAAGAATCCCAAAGGTCACTGGTAGATATAAAGGACTGGAAAGAAGTCAGAGGCAGAGAAAACAGAGTCAGAGACGAGTACCATGTTATGTTTGTATGTAAGAACACTAGCATTATGAACTTCAGACAAAAATACCTGCCAATTTATTTTATAAAGACTGCTACTTTCAGAAGAATTTGCATATAATGCCATTCCCAAATTTGGGACACCAAGTTGAAAGTGGTTAAAGAATGGGCAGGTGTTTTATAGTGTTATTTAGGATTGTTTTGTGTTCAGACTACAGTGAGGGTTAAGCCTAATTTATGCTCCGTCGGACGTCATGTGCCGGAACTTCATAGTGCGGTCACGTCACATCTGCGACACGTCATGAGGTTGTAGGTCTGCTATTTCAACAAATTATGAATGTACCTGTTCCATGTTGTAACCGTGCTTCTCTTTGGCAATGGCGATGTATTCATCCACTGAAACACACAAACACACACACACACTTTAATTTACAAAACACTATTATAATACATTATTGCCCTGTACTTGGTCAAAACGGTTTGCTTTAAAGGTTTTATGACATTCATTTTAATTTATTTATCTTTTTTCTTTTAGGTTTTATGACCTCAATTACACCCAAAAAACCTGAACTTTGAACATTCAGTGGATTTTCTGTGGTCTGAAGTTTTCTTTGGGGTTTGGAAGCCTTTTGAGCTACAATGAAAACAGGCAACACAGTGAAAACAGTGACATCTGCTGGCAAATCCCATTGACATATATGGGATTTGCAGGGTCTTACATCACTTACTGCCGGCAAATCAGAGCACCTGTTTGAGCCAGAAAACCCCAGATCACAGAAAATCTACTGAATGTTAAAAGTTCATGTTTTTTGGGTGCACCACCAGCCCTATAATACACATGACTTGATCATACGATGAAGAGTTCAAATAAATAAGGATTTGTTTTAATGAATTGAAATGGTCAAATACATCCACATGATATGAACATGATCATGAACATGATATGTGAAAATAAATAACACATAGAAAACAAAAAGTGATTTCCTTGTCATCTTACGTTTGTTGTCGGCGAGCGTCAGACTGGGAATCCAGACCAGCATGCCTAGGTTGTCTCTCTGCTGAGCCACCTTGGCCACCTCTGGGAACACACAGGATGTTAGGACGCACCGCAACAGGTACAGCAATATAGCCGTCCCAAATGCACGCTACAGACTAATCGGTATGGTATTTTGGAACATACTGTTGGGTGCATTCACAAGAGCAGCTTTCATTATGGACATACTATTCACATGATGTGCAATCAAAGAAATAATTTAAAAAATATGCATTTGTAATCTATGTTGTCTGCCCTTATTACAGAACAAGAACTCATGAAAGCAATCTGGGGAGGGCAGTGGGTTGTAGATACTGTAGATAAGACCTTTACAGAGCAGACAAGGGAAAAGTCACTTGTAAACATTGCGGGTGGCCCCCCTAACCAATCACAACTTAGAAGTCTTACACTCACTCTACTCACAAGTCACCTGAAACTAAAATGTTAGGGACTAGTGGACAAGAGATCCAGTATAAGTCATTTTACAATTAGTCAGTTAACAGTCATTACGACAGCATCAAGGGCTGCCAAAATACATTTTGTTCGACTAAATAAACTGTAGATCTATTCAACTAAAATCTTATGATATTTAGTCAAATAACTAACACTAAAACATTCCAGGTGACCAAAATGTGACTAAAACTAAATTAAAACTATTAAAGAGACTATGACTAAAACTTGCTGCCAAAAACAACACTGGTGACAAACAATTGCACAATCAGTTTTCTTACACTGGTTCCCAAATTGTCTCAGCTCAAAAGAGACATTTTGTGTCTCTCTCCAAATTAGTGAAATAGCCGATCTACAAAGCTTTTAGAGCTGCTATTTTCAGTTTCACTACTTCTTCACCCCTTCTTTCACTACATCACTTCACCCCTTTTGCAACCAGATCTTATTTTAATGATGTTTGGGAGACAAGAAACACTTTCCTGGGGTTTTTATGTGGGAAATATGTGTTTTTAGATATTTCAGTATTTCGAAGTGTCCATGGACTCCGTGATGTCATGGACACTGTGCTCACTTACTTGTGAGTCACGTGACTGGGCTGCGCCATGACACTTTCATAGGAGCCAAACTCACACCGGAAGTGCAATGAATACATGGCAGTGAATGGAGCCGGCTGGACCAGCTCATAACAAACATTATTTATGAACAATTGAGACCTTTGTCATATAAATCGGACATATCACAGGTTGTTTTGTAATCACTTGCTTTTCGATGTGCACAGTATATCATTTTATTTGAGGATCTAAACAGCAGCAGGTATCGTTTCTGGCTCGGAGGTATCGCGAGATTTGACTGACAGACAGGAAACGATGGGAAGTCTCGCGATACTTGGTACGTTCAGAAAGGTGCTTTGTGCTCTTTAGATACCATACCTCTATAAAATGACAGTGTACACATCGAAAAGCAACACAGCAGACAATAATGTGTTATATGTCTTCTGTTGTTTTCCAGAAACAATTACTTTACAAAACATCTCAGTCATTTAGAAATAGTGTTCATGAGCTGGTCACTGGGCTCTCATTGACTCCAGTGCATTCTGCAACTTCCGGGTGTGGTTTGGCTCCCATGAAAGTGTCATGGCGCAGCCCAGTCACATGACTATTTCCTTTCCTTCTCAAAGCTTCCTTGGTCTCAATTGCACATGTTTCTTTCCTTCCAGGGAGCAACATGGAGTCTACCGTACGGTCTTCGCTTCCTGTCCTCATTTAATAGTCCTTGGACAACATGTTGTCTTAATAAGACAGCCCTCCCCCTATCCACAAGGAGGAGCAGTGGGCCAAAGCATTATGGGAATTGTAGTCCAAGGACACTTTGAAATACAGAAATATCTAAAAACACATTATCTACATAAAAATCTCAGGAAAGTGTTTCTTGTCTCCCAAACATCATTAAAATAAGATCTGGTTGCAAAAGGGGTGAAGTGTCCCTTTAAGTTTTTATTTCATGAAATGTAGTATTAATTTATTTTGTAGGGTTTTTTTATGGATCTTTTGAAATAATATTAAAGAAGGAAACAAAACAAAAAAGACCCCATTAAATAAGTCTGTCTCTGTAGCCCAAAAATGGCACCCAACCCACTGGTTTCCCAGGAAACACTGGTTTAAACTGTCTCCTTTGAGTGACTGCAAGCCTGTCTGCCAGGTGTGTGCGCACACACACACACACACACACACACACACACACACACACTGTACAACAAATTGATGCTAGGATTCCATTCCATAGGGGTAAAGAATTCCTTATCTACTGTATACATTTATTCGTATACAAATGTAGACACAAACTAGAACTGCACTCTGTCGAGTGCCTACTTGCTTGTTGCACACAAGTAGGCCATAAATGGCCTACTAGTGCGCAAGCAGAACGCGCAAGTACGACCGCTACAAACTGTCAAATCTCAGTGAAGAACATGAAGGTAATTCTATTTATTCTCATTCATTCTTTCGTTACGTAATTAACAATCAATTACATAATGTTGTAATTACGGATGAGTGACGGCTTTCGATGGTGACGTATATGTCGATCAGTGTCGGGTGTATTAAATGAAATGCCTCTATGTATATGTAATTTGTAAGTTGATTAGCGGTATACTGTGGTTACTTTGCGTATGCCCCGTTTCGTAGCAGCATATGACGTCAGGGTATAACTGGTAACTATAACTAGCTCTCAATGATGACGTAATAAAGTAGTCATTACGTCATACGCTGGCACAGCGCATACAAATCAACCGGCGACATACGCATCGAAGCACTGGACGAAAACTATTAATTGTGCGCTCTGCTTGCGCAAGTAATAAGTATTAATAATACTTTTGGTAAACCGTAGGATTCGCAGTAACTGCTTTCTCTGGCACTTTTGAGTTACAATTTGAATAATGCTGCCTTCTATTCTATGAATTATATCACCGTCTGCAAGGTATTTAGACAGTGAATGAGTTGTTGGGTAATTTAGTATCTGTTGAATGAATTCATAATGTTACTGTTAATATCAAATAAAATATTTCATTCTAGTTTTCTGTAGCTGGCTTGATTCAGGCCTAGTTGTTTTCTTCAGACCCAGTGACTATTTACAAAAAAGGGAACTGGACAATGGACAGAGAAATCTGCTGAAATTATGAAGGAACTTAAAACTTCTACATCAACTGAAAGTTGATGTAGAATTATATAACAGTATGTTAGCTTGTAGGCAACATGTGTGAGAACCCATTGCATATCTTATTACTTTCTCCCTTTCTTAGAATTGCAAATGATGCCATCAATTACAGGAATCCCACCTGCAATATTACATCACAATCAAGAGCATTTGCATATGTATTTCAAAATATCCCGTTGGGGACAATAAAGCTGCAAGATTGACCAATCTTGACTCAATTCGTTAAAATATTAGCAGCTATAATTCAGCCAGTAGAATTAAACAAAGTTAAAACTTCCACTTTGGACATATATATATATAACAAACGGATGAAGTGAAAAAGATGGATGACTGGATTCCTTCATTTCTCCTCTCAACTCGTGGACTGTTCGAGGCTACCAACTGGCTCTGAGGTCTGCTAGTATATAGGCTTCAGCAGTTTGCAATAAATCTCACCTGGATCGTAATCGGGTACCACTGCTTGATACTGAGTCCCGACCCGCATGCCGCCGCCTCCTAGACACACAGAAACACACCTGGGTTTGATGCTTTCAAGGACCAAGTGTTCATGGAGTAAGTAAGACAAGAGACCGAGGCTACCCACCATGTTCATCATCACTGCTGGAGCCTGAACTTCCTTCCTCCCATGAATTGTTGCTGCTCCCGTTCGTGGCAGACAAACTTTTAGTGTTTCTGGGGTTATCATGGTTATTATTATTATTCACCGAATTCCTACCCCTTCTCTTCCCGGACATCTCCGTCCCGCTTTTCTCCAACATCGCCGGCATGGTCGGTCGTTGAAAAAAGATGGGGAACTCGGAAGAACTACACACAGCGGGGGTAGCCTTGTTTTAGCTTAGCAGGCTAGCGTCGTTAGCCCCACGTCCCGTTAATCCCAATGGGGTCGGTGTTAGCACCTTGCTAAAAAGCTAACGAGGCTAACTTTCAACCAACAGCCCCGAGGAAAGTAACCGTAGCAGGTTGGCCAGCAGTTAGCTGCCCGATGTATCTCTACTTAACTGAACAAATTGGAATTGACCCTTTCAATAAATCTTTCGGAATCAATGCGCCTCTTTAGCCAAATAAAAAACATAATCCCACCCATAAAAGCTAATAAATAACTCCCTGGATGTTTTACAACTAGATCTCTTATGTTGCCAAAGAGCCAGTGAGAAGTCTACTCTAGTCTGGACTATCAGGGATGCATCAGTGACGTCACAATCAATCAGACGTGTGTGTGTGGGGGGGGTGGATCACTTCTCCATGCAGATTTCTGCATCTGCTCTTGGTCTAGAGCGGAAACGGAAATGCCGAAATGGTAGGTGCATAAATGTGTGGGCTTTAATAACCGGATACAGTAGGCGGGATCTAGACCGGATTACACTGATCGATTTGGAATAGAAACCAGGCTTTCCACAGGTACTGCGGAGAGTCTGGTGACGTGGGTTATAGCCTGTAGTTTTTCCATGGGGCTGTTTGATTAGTCAAATATTGTATAAAACTAACAAAGGATAATATATATAAGTATTAGTTTACTAAGGTTTAACAATCCAATTTAATCCCAGAATATGAAATTTGCACAACATAATACCTATCGGATTATTATTTTTAAACCTATTGATTTATATTATTATATATCAGACTTCAATCAACAAATACAAAATAATAAATAAACTAGCAAAAATGTACATCTATGGTATCATTATTGCAGTGTTCTAACCACTGGTTTTCAAACATTTTCATGTCAAGGACCCCCATATTAATATTTGGTTGCCGACCCCATCTAGTCCCAGTGCCAGGGACCCCCAGATTTGTTTAAAAAATACTCAATTTGTCCCCCCAAAAAGTGTTTCAAGACTACAAGCTCACAATAATGCACCGTCCATGATGCATTTGTGAGCTTGTAGATTGGCTATTTTCAAATAGCCAAAGTATATGGTTAAAATCGTTGAATTGATGTTAATGTTATATTAACACATTTTGCTGCAGACCCCTGGAACCCTGTAAATTAAATGACTACATTTCCCAGTAGTTTGTGGGTAGCATACTTTACCTAATGATGTGGCCTTGTCATCACATCTGTGAAACCTCCATCCCCATACATTTGTAGCTTTTACAGTCATATTTTATTCAGTCTTCACTCAGCCACATTACCAACCACATTAGTTACAAAGCAGCTCCAATGTACACGTACACAGCTAGCTGCTTTTAGTCAGAGCCTTAGATATAGACAGAGTTACGCAAACTGCGTTCACTTCATGGGGCCAGTCCAATGGCTTCTATTGAGAATGGGGACAACCAACTGGGACAAGTCCTGGACCGGAAGTAGGCAGAAATGCATTGGACTCAGGCAACAGCCCAGCTTTAATGATAAATACCTTTTTATTTTAGATAGTTTTGTAGTAATAGTACCACATAAACATTAAAGAGACTTTAGTTGTTACTGTATAATACTTCAAAACAGTTGTCATGTTGCACATCTTAAAATAGCTCTTATTTGCGCCGCCCTCATTGAAAACAATATGTATTTCCAACTCCAGCTTGTCTCAGTTCAGGCTGCATGAACAGCGCTCGGTTTCTGCCCCCTCAATATCATAACTCTTCTATTAGATGGCTGTAATCCAAACATCTCTTCCTTAGTCTGCCCGGGGGTCTCCTCCCAGTGGGACGTGCATCGAGGACCTCACTAGGGAGGCGCTCGAGAGGCATCGTAACCAGATGCCTGAAGCACCTAAGCTGGCTCCTTTCCAGGCAAAGAAGCAGCGACTCTACTCGGAGTCTCTCTCACATGACCAATCTTTCTACCCCATCTCTAAGGGAGATGCCAGCCACCCGTCGGAGAAAACTCATTTCGGCCGCTTGTATTCGTGACCTTATTCTTTCGGTCATGACTCACACTTCATGACCATAGGTGAGAATAGAAGATTGCTCGGTAAACGGAGAGCTTTGCCTTCTGGCTCAGCTCTCTTGTCATCAAACAGTGCAGTACAATGACTGCAATATCGCCCCTGCCTCTCAGATTCTCCACCACACTTCATGACTATATGTGAGAATAGGAACGAACATTGCTTGGTAAACAGAGAGCTGTGCCTTCTAGCTCAGCTCTCTTTTCGTCACAACAGTGCGGTACAGCGACTGTAATACCGCCCCTGCCGCTCCGATTCCTCGGCTGATCTCCTTCTCCGTCCTCCCCTCACTCGTGAACAAGACCCAGAGATACTTCACCTGGGGTAATGTCTCATTCCCTACATGGACTGCACAATCCATTGGTTTCCTGAAAGCTGTCCAACAAGCTTGATGCTAAAAGCAACATCTTCAAAACCCAGGGCAAGATCATAATCATCATTTATACACTTGCCTCAGTTGCCTGGATGAATGTCTGACAGAATACTCTCAGGCAGTTAGATATCCAGAAAAAGGCAAACTGAGTCATTGCAGAACAGATGCTGGCATGCTGTAACAACTGTTCTTAAAATATATATAGATTCACACTCCCAGCTGTTCAGAAGATCTGAAAGCACTGCTACCCCCACCCTAGTAGTCCAACCACCAGGAGGCAGAGGCCTCCTTTCAGCCCTATTTTAAAAATACCTAATATAGCTGATCTACAAGTTCACAACAATGCAATGCAAAAATAAGGATGCGATGGAAATGTTTGTACTTGTATGGTTGCAGACAAGAACAGGTGGAGAAAATATGCATCAATGCAAATGCTAGGGGGTGGGTGGCATTTGCCCTCCCCCAGGACCCCAAATTAGGCCTACACCCCTGCCCAGAGGCGATGACCAAGGCATAATACCTAATGCCTTGACAGGAATATCTTCCATTCTGCATAGCGTGTATGTCTATTATTTTGGAAAGGGGCGCCACATTACGAGCAACATATGAATGACCAAATCTTTGTTTTATTACGCAGTTCATATAGCCTATTTAAACTAAATGAGACTCACCAGTCACCATGCAATCTCTCTCTCCCCCTCCCCCTCTCTCACTTTACGTGTTGGAAGCTGCCGTGACAAGCAACATAATGGGAAAAATTCGCCATGTACATAATGTAATGTCACAGATGATACAATCATCTTAAAACATATTTAAAATATGCCAAGTATAGCTAAAGTTCGATAGATGGTGGTGAAATAAGCATGTTTGTTTAATTTCGAAGATCTTATATTTAAATTTAAGATGAGACTCCCCACAGTGTTGTGCTATTAAAGAGGTTAATTATAATCGGTGCATCTCTGCTCTCGCATTTTGAAACAAGCCACTATAAAAAAATCAGACCAGTCTGAACTTTGAAGTGAGTGGTACTGTACTGTACTGTACTGTACTGTACTGTACTGTACTGTACTGTACTGTACTGTACTGTACTGTACTGTACTGTACTGTACTGTACTGTACTAGCCCTCCTCCATGGCCTGTGTGTCTGTCTGTGTGTTAGGCTGTGCAACAGTGACACTTAGTGGTGAACAGACTCTAGAACGCTATTTTCGTGCATTGACAGACAGACACATGGACACACATAGCTGTCTATAGGAGTGGTTGCACCACTCAAAAAGAACAGGCAAGATATGATATTTCAACAAGATGTCTGGAGCTCTGCTAATCCCTGAATCCCAGCTAGATCATGAAAAAAGGGGGTAAAGAAAGGGTATGTGCAGTCAGTTGCCAATACAAAAGGTTCAAAGTTAGTTAATTGTCAGCATTATTTGGCCCTTATAAGGAAAGTTGCGTGGAACAATCGGTTAAGTTTGGCATCGCTTGCTAGGGTTCTCCAAACGTGCGTACACTACACCGTGGTGTGTTTGGAGAGATGCGCTCACGGGCACTAGGCTACGGTGAAAGGGGCATGTTGTGGAAGACCGCCCCTAAGAACCACACACCCCATGTTCTCTTTGGGAAACCCGGTTACCCGACCAAAGGCAGTATGGATTTATTAAGCATTTCACGGTCTGAATACAGTCGTATGTAAAGATTTGGACACGTTGGCCTACCACATTTTGCTGAAGTGAACTGATTCACTTGAGTAAATGTATAAAAGTATTGGCATTAAAGTTCAAATGTATATACTGTACAAATCTTTTGAAAATAGCCGATCTACAAGCTCACAATGCGTACCATGGTGAGCTTGTAGATCGGCTATTTTCAAATGGCCGAAATGTATATAGGGCTGAAGTGGGTAATGTATGTTCTGTAATAATAATCAAAATCTACAAAGTAACTATAGTAGTAACTAGAACTGCACTCTGTCGAGTGCATACTTGCTTGTTGCACACTAGTAGGCCATAAATGGCCAACTAGTGCGCAAGCAGAGCGTGCAAGTCCTTTCGACCGCTGTAAAATGTCAAATCTCAGTATCTCTGTGAAGGAACATTTGAAATGATTAATGTTTAGATGTAACTATTTGCTACCTACTTTATACATATAAACATCTAGTATTATTAAGTATGATTCAAGTTTCTATCTATATAAGAAATACTGTTTTATCGTTGTAGATATATTCTGGATCCCTTTTTAGTTTTTCAGAGACAAATAAATCATTTATATGTGTTGAAAAAAAAGGTATATAAACTGAATTAAAATATGTTATACAGTATATTTTTTCTGTAAACGGTGGAATCTCAATATCTCTGTGAAAGAACATTTGAAATGTCTAATATGTATGTATACGTATATAGTATATGCCTATATACTATATATATACTATATATATTTCTCACGTCATCATTTAGAGCTAGTCATACGTATACTATATACATAATCAGTACAAAATAAAATAGCAAATTGTGCCTGATCTGCTGGGACCAGAGTACGTGGTGTGAAAAAAAAACATCAAATCTGTGCCTGTGTTGCTGGACCAAATGACCACAAATGACCATATTTCTTACGTCATTATTAAGAGCTAGTCATACACATACACACCACGTACTCTGGTCCCAGCAGATCAGGCACAATTTGCTATTTTATTTTTTACTGATTATGTATATAGTATACGTATGACTAGCTCTAAATGATGACGTAAGAAATATATATAGTATATATATAGTATATAGGCATATACTATATATGTATACATATATACTCTATACTCTACTGTATAAAGTGTGTAGTTGTAAGTTGATTAGCGGTATACTGTGGTTACTTTGCGCCAAAAACCGTGACAGCTGTTCCGCCATTTGAGGCTTACGCAGAAAAACATCAAATCTGTGCCTGTGTTGCTGGACCAATGATGACGAAATGGCCATATTTCTTACGTCATCATTTAGAGCTAGTCATACACATACACACCACGTACTCTGGTCCCAGCAGATCAGGCACAATTTGCTATTTTATTTTTTACTGATTATGTATATAGTATACGTATGACTAGCTCTAAATGATGACGTAAGAAATATATATAGTATATATATAGTATATAGGCATATACTATATATGTATACATATATACTCTATACTCTATATTGTATAAAGTGTGTAGTTGTAAGTTGATTAGCGGTATACTGTGGTTACTTTGCGTCAAAAACCGTGACAGCTGTTCCGCCATTTGAGGCTTACGCAGAAAAACATCAAATCTGTGCCTGTGTTGCTGGACCAATGATGACGAAATGACCATATTTCTTACGTCATCATTTAGAGCTAGTCATACACATACACACCACGTACTCTGGTCCCAGCAGATCAGGCACAATTTGCTATTTTATTTTTTACTGATTATGTATATAGTATACGTATGACTAGCTCTAAATGATGACGTAAGAAATATGGTCATTTCGTCATCATTGGTCCAGCAACACAGGCACAGATTTGATGTTTTTCTGCGTAAGCCTCGAATGGCGGAACAGCTGTCACGACGAAGGAGACCGGTCGAAAATATTACTTGCGCGCTCTGCTTGCGCAAGTAACTAAGTCTACAAATAGTTGTAGTGAAGTAAAAGTACAATATGTCTTTCAAATGTAGTGGAGTAGAAGTAAAAGTACTGAAAATTAAGTAAAGTAAAAATACCTCAGAATTGTACTTAAGTAAAGGTACTTAGTTACTTTTTTCCACTACTGCATATCAGCAAGCAAATTGTGATAACACACACAATAGATCCATACTGCCAAAATATAGGGATGCCGGATTTAAAGTGTTTTTCTTTTTTGAGGGGCGCTAGCCCCTCCTAAATTCAGCTATAGTGTAGATTATTGTCCTAACAAACATTAAATGCCATTGACAATGAATGGATGATGTCCAATAAGAGCGCACCCCTCCCTTCACACGAGTGTGATCTCCTCCAAACAGACAAGGTATTTGACTCTGAGAGTGAATACTTAATCACTTATATTCCGAATACTTTCCCTTTTCTTTTTTGTTTGTAGCACGGAATGTGATGATTTGATTGGCACATGAGTGTGATTTTATTTCTATCTTTTTTGTGACATTTAATTGTCTCAGGCAGGACACAGTGGGGTAGGGCCCAGGCCTTCTGACATCACAGCTGTGCACATTGTGCAAATTGACTAGCAAGTTCAAGAGTCAGGTTTTACCTGCTTCTTCTGACGGTTTCGACAGACCATGAAGATTAGGAGCAGTAGCATGATGACACCCATGGCCACTGGCAGTAGAGGGATGTTGGACAACAGTGTGAGGTTTAAAAGCAGCGCTCTCATCTTGGACGCAGACTCATCATCGATGGTTCCTGTCATATTGACAAACATGATGGGGAAAATTGTCTCTTTGATGGCATTTGTTTTGGGGAAGCCTTCCACTTTTTTCAGGAGGATATTTACCTGGCCTCTAACACAGGCACGGATTGGAAACCCTGTCATTGGCTGAAGATCGAGGTATGTCTCATGTTCCTCCTTCCTGGGGTTCAGCCCTTCAACACCATTGATGTATTTGGGGTCCGCCTGATAGAAATGGGGCAACGACATCACGACGGGAGCACCTTTTTGACAACTGCTGACTTTGAGCACGCCATTACCCAGGCAGTCGCCGGCAGGCACACAGAAGCCCTCGTTGACAGGGTTGTCTGTGGGACTCATCAGCACGTCCACTGGTGGGGAGAAGCGGTAAGCCTGGATGCCTTTCACCTCCACATCTTCCACATAGCCCAGATGGATGGACCTACAGAGTTCAGCAGCAAAGACATAGAGCAGCTCGTTCCTGGAAATCAGTGGGTGGAAGAGCGTGCCATCTGTGCCATTGATCATGTTGCTCTCTTTGGATGACCAACACGGCATCTCCCGCAGGCCCTTCCACGTGTCAATCTTGCCAAAATCCATGTAGTCGTGCTTCCCAGTGTGGAAGACAAACTCTTCGTCATCATGAGTCCCATTTTTCATCCACATCAAGCCAAAGTGGTCATCCACCTGAGGCCTCACGGTGTGGATAAGAGACAGCAGGGGGTCCTTGTAGCCCCACAGCACCTCATGGACGGTACGTGATATGAAGAAGTTGATGCCCATCCTGTCCATCCAAATGGACACTAACCTACGGAGCCAGAACGGGTATGAATTTAGCTTATTCATCACAGCCACATAGGGAATGTTGACAGTCCTGACAATGTCAACCTCAGGGTCACCGGATGACTTCTCGGGGACAAAGACATAGGTTTTGCGGATCTGGGTGAAAATCTTTCTGTCGTTTTCCAGGAATTTCACGTTCTCCTTCTCACTGTATACCCTGTAAATATAGGGACCTATCTGTCTGACAGCTGCCTTCCCACCAGCTACAAACACCTCAGGATTGGTCACGTTGAAGAAGTAATGCTCCCTGTAAACTGCAGAGGGTATGTTCTTCCACAACTCAAACACTTGGCTCTTCTCTGTCAGAGTTATTTCCTTTTTCAACTGGTTGTGTATCATTGTCTGGAAGACTTGTGTTAGAAGCAGAGTGATCCCCACACTCAGGAAGATGGTACACACTATCCCTGTGGTGTAAATGGTACAGGCTCTCAGAGCCATGACGGCTATCTGAATTAAACCATACTAAAACCTATGATAATAGAAGACAGACATTCCCACATTATTATCATCTTAGGGAGGGATGATGAATCCTGTTTTATAGACTGATCAGTGATGTGGTCTGACGTCACACACAATACAAAACGTTGCTGTGCCAGGTAACAACGTCGATTTGCGCAGGCATCTTTGCAGTTCGTCCAATGCTACGTTTGCTAACAGGTTCTGTTCCGACCAACTGTTTATTTTCTGTCTTCTTTTCCACCCCTCTGTATATTATAGTATATACTCCAACGTGAGTGACACCCACAGCCACAACACTAGAGGGAGTAACCATATATATGGTACCACCCAAATTTAGAACAAACATGGGAATTGTCTACTACTCTGCCACCAAAATGTGGAATGCCCTGACCACCAACAGGTGGACCACTGGTGGTCCGTGAAGGTATTGCATATGATCTCTTACTTAACGTGAGGATTTTGTATTTTCTTCCACAGAATGGTGCACTAACTAAACGTTTGTGCACTGGTCCATGAAGTGCGTCAATGTTGTCAGTTACTGGGAAGTCTGAGGTTAAGAAATTCCACAGAAAAGGGAGTCAGAATCTCAAGAAGGGATTGACTCAACATTAGGAAATGTGCCCACATCATGTGTCTGCTCTATCAGTACTGTATATCAGTTAACCTGAGTTTAATGGAAGGTTGTAAAGTAAGAATGGAATAACGGTAACCATGACTGGTTCTCAACCACCATCTCATACCACTTTAAGTTAAATCATGCAATGAAATCAAGCCCTTAACAGTCATGATTTAATTTCAATATTTTCAAATATTTTATTATTGGACTTTTGAAATACTGTATTATTTAAACATATTTTAATACATTTAACAAAGGCATTTCTATTTTAAAACATTATCCCATGGACCACCTGCAGGCCATGACCTAGTAGTCCGTGGACCATCAGTTGAGAAACAGTGGTATGTATAGGCATGGGATGCATTGCATAGCAAGTATTGTGAAAGCACTATAGCCCATATCCCATCGCAACACAACAGTGGTCCCCATGTTGATTCTTAGTCAAGATTCACTGGTTCACAATCAGTTGAAAACCCCTGCTCTATAAACTACTTGGAAACATTTTTTTCAGCAGATTTTGGTTTAGTCTTTTGAATAACAGCATTAGTCTAGCCTTAGTCGACTATACAATTATTCTGTTAATTTTGCCAGAAAAGATTTAGTTGAATAATACACCAGTTTTAGAAGGATCATAAATGCGTGTAGTGGAGTTGATAGCAACTCCCAATATGGACGCGAGAGATACTACAAGAACTACATGAAGAAGATTCGGCCTTGCAACTCGATTAGCATTACAGTAGAAGCTTCGGCATCCCGGTTTAAGTTCGGATTGAACACCACTGCAGCGGGCTCTAACGAGACAACCAGCACTGGTTCGAGCTATTTAATAGGTAGTGATTCACACCGAGCTGCACGAACTTCACTCTCCCACTTGGCAAACCGATGCATAACCCACCATGCCAAATCATGTGTGATTTTACACTTCGTGCCGAGTCACTCATGATCTTGTAGATCTGCTATTTATTTTTAAACTGTGTTGTTTGCAATTGTTGCAAATCTTTTAATATATCTTTGCTTCTGGGGGTTAAGGTTCGGTTAAGGTTCAGGTTCTTTATTATTTGTCTCCCGAGGAAGAAATTTGTCTTAGACAAAGGGCCTGCATGAGGCAAGCAAGAAGGGTCCCTGGAACAAATATTTTTAGATGGGGTCGTTATATAGTTTAGGCACTTTAGGGGGTCCTTTACATGAAAGAGTTTGAGAAACTGGTATAGAAACATACGTTTTTCAGAAAACGGTTACGATTTAGAAGACATTTGTATAGTCGGCCTCAGGGCTTAATGGGTTACCATTACCCTTTTTGTTTTGTTTATTTTAATTATCCATTTAGTTGGTAGTAAGGACATTTTAGGCATGATTTGAGTTGTTTTCATATTGGCTTGTTTTAATAGTTTTCTCTCCATCTCTGTTACAGTGTAACAGGCCGGGTCCGTCCCGCTGCACACAGCACTTTCTTCTCCTGTTGGGACTGCACTGTAGGACCTTTGGGTTTTATTGGTGTGTATTTGTTAACCCCCTGCACTGCATGTTTTTATTGATTTCATTGTTGTATTGCATGAGCTGTTTTTGGTGCTAGGCCTGTCCCCTTTCTTTCCCCAAATTATTTGAGTTAGTCAACTGTGTGCACGGGCCGACCCGCACTTCTTTAGGAGAGCTAATTATACACTTGTTTGTCACTTTATTATCTTATCTGCCTCATTGAAGTATTGCCCTAACTTTTTAATATATACTGTGTAGTTGCATACAAATAAAGTTGTTACGTTTTCCACAAGTGCCTCTTATTAATTGTTCCTTTTAAGGGCAAATTGGTCACAGTTCAGTTGAAGTGTTAAGGTTTACACTCTAGGGGTTCCTCCTGCCCCCCCTCAACAAGCGGGAGGTGGAGTAGTCAGGCTATTACCAGTTACTACATGTATAATTGTACGTCTTGTTCTGATTCATTGAAAATGGTAAACCCTATTGGAAACAAGTGTAATGCTTTATGGTGTCGTCCTCAGTTAACAGTTTTTGTATTGAGTTGTGCTTGAAATGTACTGTAATTCTGCAAACTGTTAAAAATACTTCAATCATTTCAGAGGGATGTGAAACACTGGTTCTATCACAATTGGCCTGAAAAATAAATAAACAATAAAAGAAATCCCATCTTGTTTGTTGTGTTTGTATTAGTGGTTGATGAAATTTCAAATTAGTGTTAATTTTTTAGATGTTGATTAATTTAATACATAGGACCACAATGTAAAAAGGTTGTGTGTTACCCTTTTAGCCTTAATGTATTACTGTGTGCCACGCGCCGTTTACATTCTGTCTAATCAAAGTATTCAATCAATCAATCCTGTATGCTTGGAGAAAACGATTTAACAAAGTAATCACATCATGTGACCACCAGGTGGCTCTGTACACCACCTCTTACGCTCCAACGTACAAATCAGTCAGTAATTTACCAGTAATCACGCCATTACAACAGCTCAGTTGTGAAGCCAGGAAACCTTGCATTCCTGTTGTTGTCACGTGTTCCTAGCTGTCATAGTCGGCTAATTAACGAGTCGGAAGGATGATTAAAATGTAAACGGTACAGAAATAAAGTTCTGTGTAAACAGCTAAAAACGGCTTCGAGGTGGTAGTATTTAGCCTACAGGTAAACTGGAAATATTTTCATCAGAACATCCAGTTGAAAGTTTGTGCCTGTTATTTATGAAATACTGGAGGGAGGGAGTCGAGGGACAGAATGTCACCTCTCTCTCTTTCTCTCAATTAAATTCAAAGATGTATTGGATTATTATTGGCATGAGAACACAACACATGTTGTCTGCATTGCCAAAGCAAAAAAAAAAAAAAAAGTATGTATGGGCTAAGTCTACAATTAGACCGCAATTAGCTACAAGAAAGTGCAAATAAAGAAATGTGTAAACAGAGCTGTTCTCTCTGCGGGGTGCCACGGCGCAGTGCAGCGGTCTCTGTTACATAACATGAACTGAACACTGGCAGCAACATGCGCGCTTTGCTGCAGCAATAAAGCGCGCGCGCGCACACACACACACACACACACACACACACACACACACACACACACAGCCAAGGGGACCTGCATGGTATGTTCGATATGCGGGGCACGGGGACACGGACACACGACACGGAGTCACGGACGGATGGTTATGAGAACATCTCGTCGTCCAAAACAAAAATAATGACAATTAATCATGATGTGTTTTTGCTTGTCTGCTCAAATACCGACAGTGCTGATGCCGGGGGTAAACAAATACAAATAGCCCACATGGCGCCATATAATTATATTACACAATAATATCATTACGTAACCAGGCTATAGAGCCAGCATAAAGCAAGAAGAGTTTAAAAGACTTTATTTTTTAGTGTACATTTGGGACGGCGCTGTGTGGTTTCACCCATCTAAGGTTTCACCACATTATCTTTAATCCGGATGTTTTTATATAGTCGCGTTTGTTTGTTTGGCAACTGCTCCAATCCAGTCGGTGCAATCTACTTATTAGCCTTGCACTGTCCACTATTATGACTGCTCACTGCAACCACCACTGTTGATATTATTGAAGAGGAGTGTGTCAGAGTGTTTGTGTGTGTGTGTGTGTGTGTGTGTGTGTGTGTGTGTGTGTGTGTGTGTGTGTGTGTGTGTGCGCGCGTGCGTGCGAAGTGCGTGCCCTGCCTCTGCATTGCAAACACTCTTGCGCTGCAAATATGGGCAAAGTTAGGACGGCACGCGGCTCACGGCCAGGGGACTTTGAACGGGGGGAGCTCTGACGTCACGCTGGCTGCCTTTGGAAACGAGCTGCCGTTCCCCCTCAGCCAATGAGGCGCTGGGGGCGGGGTGGTGGCTGGTGTGCAGGGGGTATAAAATACTCCCATGGAGTAGGAGGCAGGGGTTTGAACCTGCAGCATTGGGAGTCCCCAGGGACAGACAGACAAACACTGAAGACAAGAACAGGAGTCTCTCTCTTTTTTTTATACCCCTCTGAAGCCGCTGTTTTTTCTCTCCTGCCCTTACAACTTCCATGTGGTGTTGTGTTATGCAACTCCTTTATTGTGACTGTAACTGCAGCTGATAGGTTTGCTCTCCTCTCCTTGCCTCCTCTTCTCCATGTCATCTGAGCAGTGAGGAAGGATATCATTTATATATATTTTTTTTTGAATACCAAACAAATGGTCCACGGTGGAAGCATTTAAACACAAACAAACAAACAAAAAACAGATTTGTTTTTGTCTGCTAGAAAAAAAAAACCCACCCTAGCCATTTAAAACCAGGACACCAGGAGGAGCATAAGGGGCGGAGCCATGCCGTGGGATGTGGGCGTGGAGCAGCAGCAGTCGTGGGAGCGCCACGCTGACTACCGGTCGGAGAAGCAATGCCAGAGGAGCTCGTACGCCTTTTACTGCTCGGTGCGGGACCTGCTGCCCGTCTGGGCCCTGGAGGACATGCGCACCATGGAGGTGTTCCACTGGGAGGACGACGGACGGGCGTGCTCCTTTACGCCCTCCGAGGCGCTGCTGTACGCGCTCGTGCACGACCACCAGCAGTACGCACGCTACCTGCTCAACAGGTAAAAAAATATAAAATATAAAAAAATGTGTACTGTTGAATCCATATTACTTGTATTACAGTATTTTGACAGAGGTGTGTGCATGGTAGAGTATGTTAATACAATGTAACTACCGTAATACAACTGCACAACGGTTGTGGGTGTCAACAGAACCTGCTCTTCTATTGTATCCATGTGGGTAGGGCCAGTACTGGTTGACAAGAGTGCTCTCACAACACTATCCATTCTCTAATAATGGGCTTTCTATTATAGTTCAACTTAGAAAATGTGGCGCTCGTCCGGTCCAGTAGACCTATAGGTTCGAATTGTGGGTATCACAAAGACACAAACTCCTCTTGGAGGCATGAATGCGTCAGCGTGCAGATCTTGCCATCAGCTCACCCTTTACATTCTTCCACTGGAGGTGTGGAGATTCTGTGTGATGTCACCAATCCCACAAACCTATCATTGTCCGATATGCAAATTAGCCACATGCTGAAACTTGAAACCACTTTGCTTTGTGCAGCAGACTGTGAGGCCTGTGACATTTGCACGTTTGAATATTCATAGATCCAGAATTTCTAAACGAGAGTGAAAGACTAGATTCCAGACTCTTTTTCAGAGTTTTTATTTTATTTATCATTAATATTTATGTAGGAAAACCATATTAAACTGTACTGTACAGAGTATTTTAGGTTCCTGGGGGGGGGGGGGGGGGGGTTAAGGTGCTTTAATCAGATGCTGACAATGTCCCACTGATGTCTAATTCACACACATAAACACCACCTTGTATGTTATCCACAGGTACTCAGTGGGAGCATTGGAGATGCCCAGTCGCAGTTTCTGCTGCTGCCAGACCCACGCCGCTCCGCCACACCTGTCCGTCGCGGTACGCTACAACCGTACCTCTATCCTGAGGATGATGATGGCGCAGGTGAAGGACTTCTCCACAGAAACAGAGCGCCGCGTCTACCTCAACAGCCGCGGTGGGTGCGCTCACAGCGCTGATGCCGGGAAGACCCCGGTGCATCTGGCGTGTGACCTCGCACGCCCCGAGTGCTTGTTGCTGCTGCTCGGCCACGGGGCATGTCCCTACCTCGCCGACCACACAGGACTGAACCCCCTGGACTGCCTGCTGCACCACATGTGTCACGCCCCGTCCAATATGGCCGCCGACGCACGCAGGATGCGGGAGTGTCTCGGCTACTTGCTGCTCTTCATGCCCAAACCGAACTTCCAGCTCAAGGACGAGCTGCTGAAGAACCCACAGCTCTGGCAGCGGCTGGTCGGAGAGGAGGCTTTTAATTGGCTGGCGGGTCTGACTCCTCCCTCCTTATTCGTCCAGGCCATGCAGAGCCTCACTCAGTCCATCCCGGCGGAACAGATGGACGCTCTGCCGGCCTTCCTTAAACCTCTGGACTTCAGACTTCAGAATGTGTAAGCAGCCCTGTAGGCCAAAACATTCTGCCCCTACAGATGTAAACAGCAAGAACTTGACTACAACCATTAGCATCAAACACAGCCTGGGAGGAGTGTTGTTCTGGTTTTTACGGGTCACACTCTCTCTCTCTCTCTCTCTCTCAGGGAAACTGCACAAGACTGAA
Organism: Protomyctophum parallelum; assembly: GCF_964188405.1. NCBI lineage: Eukaryota > Metazoa > Chordata > Actinopteri > Myctophiformes > Myctophidae > Protomyctophum > Protomyctophum parallelum. The sequence continues at coordinate 16,392,160 of NC_139718.1, forward strand.
ATGTCAGCAACTGAAATGTCCCTGCTCTGCTGAACTCTGGGTTGTTAGAAGTTAGGGGATAACCACTTAATCCCCATGTACTTTGCCGTATGACAAATAGAGCTTGTGAGTGTTCCAAGGGTACTTACTTGCTGTTCATAGTGATGGGGGTTGGAGGGGGTTACCTTCTTCAATGCGGTCCAACGATGACAGACAGCAGGACTATTTTTAAGTTCAAATGTCATCACAGGGTTTGAATCCTGAATGAATGAACGTCACTATGTTCAGCAGAGGAGACAAACAGAGAAGATAATTTTCATAGCCTTCTGTAACCTTTCTTGAATCTTGCAAGACAGAACAGTGAGCGCTCAGATACAAGCTGCTATTATTAATTTACTTTCTTCTCATTTACTGTATCTGAACACACAGACAAGCTGTTAGATAGACAGATTGATCAGAAGATTCTGAACATATTGATAAAACCTCCACACTGGTGCATTTATAGAGAATTTTAGGTGAGATCTGGTTAGACAGAATGACAGACTGTTAAGACACATATAGACAAACTGACAGATAACTGTAAGGTGCCAATCAATTGATCACTGAATCAATACACCTTCAATCCAATCAGCACAACATGTCAACAGAAAATGAGCCACTTGCTAATAACAAACCACTAAATGTCAGTTATGTAACTATGTAATATAATATATTTGTCATGAAAAAGTTGCAACAGTTTTTGAAGAAACGGCAGCTTATAAATCCTGACAGAACCGAAGGAAGGAGACGGTGTGCACGTATGTGTGCAGACTGTGCACATACCACAACACCAGAGTCGTATGTGTGCAGACTGTGCACATAGCACAACACCAGAGTCGTATGTGTGCAGACTGTGCACATACCACAACAGCAGAGTCCTAGTCATTCTCCTCGGTTCTTATCTTTGTCTGGAAAGTTCTAACCAGCCACTGTGTCAGGCAGCCATCATGTGACAGCTGTCATCACCGCCGGACATCCCGGTGTGTCCCTCCCTGGGTGAGACAGATGTTACTGTATATCACTGTATCATATCATGAATGTACGGTTACTGTAGCATGAAAATGTACTGTAAATAAATAGCAACAACAACCTCTGAAGGGTTTATGCACTTTAGACTAACTACTGTGAATGAGTTGTGTGTGTGTGTGTATAGAGATGCGTAGCGTGTTTTGTTGATATAATTGTAATGTAAATAAACCATTTCATGAATGAGTACCCTAAAGTTGTTTGGCGTTCCATGTTGTTACAGTTTGACCCCAGGTCTGGTTCTGGAGAATCTGAATGATGCTGGTTCTCTATCTATTCTAACACCTACAGTTAAATCCTCTGTTAGTTTGGTTCCCATGTCCACATTATCATTATCAGAGTTACAAATGGATACATTTACACTACACAGGATTATAATTTGTAGATTACTTATCGTTGCTGTCGGGCAGAAACCTTGCATCGCCATACGTCGTCAGATTAATGCCCTACCTATGTTGTTATACTACAGTATCACACAAAAATCACATGTTGTAAGCATGTAGGTCTGCTATAAAAAAAAAAAAGAAGCAGTGAAGTCTTTGCGGGTTTTAAGTATTGAATCAATTACAATAATACTAAAATAATAACTACATTGGATCGATTGGAACGCTGGTCATTTTTCATTCAACAGTTTTGGACATATGAGGTTTCCACCCGTCAGCAATGCTATCGTTATGTTCACCTGGTGTCCAATGTTTAAGCCATTAGACATAGACGGCTACCAGAATACTGACCAGCAGTAATCTCAGTCTTCAGGACCATAAATGAGAACCAATGTCCCTGATGCTTACAGAGATAATCTTGTGTACAGGAAGTCACAGATTTGATCTCTGAGACAGGAGCCAATCGGAGAGAGTAGCTTTCTGTAAAGATCTTTATTGAAGGAAGTTGTTACCGAGAGAGGGAGAAAGGCATATAAAGAGTTTAAAACAACAACAGAAGTCGGCGACTGTATCGACCAAACGCCTCCTGCTCAAAACAACTGACATTAGATCAGCGATAGCTTCACGTTTTTGCCGTGATTTACAGGACAGGTTTGTTTTGACTATGTTTAAGATAAAGTTTTATCAGTTGTGTTGTTTGATAAATACAGCCCCCTCCTCCCGAGTTACCCAGGCAACTTTACACTAGCGACACGTTCTTATTGGTCAGCATGACCAGCGTCTTAACCAATTACAGCTTAGAGATAACATGATAGCTTGTCTATGGGAGCAGCCAGACAGCAGTATGTATGGAGAGTTGGACACTGTATTGGAGGCATATTTACACAGGCGTCACTAAAAGGAGATACTGTAGGGAGGTCTGTTGTTCAAAACATCCCTCCATTTCCCCAAGAGGGGGAAGGATAACAACGATAAATTACTGAGTGACAAATTCATTACTGTGAATTAACTTCTATTATTAACCACTTTCAACCCGGTGTCCCTATTTTGAGCATGTCAGTATAGGCAAGAATTTAAAAAAATAGCAGATCCACAAGTCACACGTTGTGAGCATGTGGATCAGCCATTATTGAAACGTTTTGAATAGCGCGTAAATGGTTAACATGGTCAATGTCAACAGACCTGGAGGAAACACGAGCCGAAAGCTAGGAGTCAACGGACGTTAAAACATAGTTTATTTACAAAGGAGTTATTTCTTTGTACCATCGAGCATCGACATGTCAACCGTCACAGGCTCACTATGGTTGGAAGAGAATAAAGGAAGGGTAAATTAGAACTAAAACCGTTTAAAATATCATTAAAAGCACTTAAACTGCTTGATTTTTTTTAAATCTTAATGAAAGCCTGTGGTCACACGAACAAAGCATCTATCCTTTTAGTATGGATCGTTTTAATGCTAGATATTCCTATCAGCTCCTTTCCTCTGGCAGGTCTGTGAGTTCTAGATGCTCACACAGAAGGTACAGTCAGTAACAGTTAGTTTATGTTAAACATTTACATCGTTCAGCTGTGATCTGTACAGTAATCGATACAATATTTACAGTGTGTGTGTGGGTTTCCTTGTCATCTTATACAATAGCAGAATGGTTCTGGACTGGAAGGAGTTCCCACAAGCTGACTGGTTCCAGTTTTAAAGAACCACACTAGAAGGCAGAAGCAGTCATTATTTAGCAGCTTTCCAATGATGAAAAAGATAGATAATTTCACGTGTTTCAAAATATACAAAATCAAATTGCCATAAATATACTTTTAGTTTGTATATTCTTTTTTTACACCATGGCCCTCTCCATAGGCCTAAATATTTTATTAAAATAAAAATTCTGGACCATTTTGTTTGTATATTCTGAAACATGTGTGTTTTTGAGTCTTGGTCTGTTTGCTGCTGATATGATGCACCTTCATATAGACATAAACCATCAAACAACAGAATACATCTACTGGTCTGAGATACCAATAAAGGTAATAATCAATCACACTGATCGCAGTCATACACCAACACTCATCACATTTCGCGGCACAAAGTGACGTGCTGTGAGCTCGTATATCTGTTATTTATTGATATTTTCTGTGCGATCGGGTTGTCTAAATCCTAACAGTTTTCTGAGAAAACGTATGTTGGTACATACAGAAAACGTATGTTGCTACATACAGCAAACGTACGTTGGTACATACAGCAAACGTATGTTGGTACATACAGCAAACGTATGTTGGTACATACATATACTGTAGCAAAAATGACACTGATGCTTTCACGGTTTAAATGGGTTCACGCAAATGTATAATAATGTATGATGTATAATGTATAATGTTAATGTATAATGTATAATCAGCCAATCACATGGCTTCTTTAGACATGGTCAAGAGTCAAGACCATCTGCTACAGTATAAAGTGAGCATCAGCATGGGGCAGAAATGCCTTATTTTCAGTCAATTACACAGCCTTGAATTCATGGGGACCTTTTTTGTTTTTGTCGCATTCCTGAGCCAATAATTCAACCGTTTACTATTTGAATTGCATTAGGGAACGTACACATTGTTACATTATATTATTTGTCATATGGTGAAGTATTGTAGTGCAGGTAATTGCAACGACGACTGAAAAGTCAGGAGGATTGAGTACTCCCAGAGTCCCACTGGTCATCGAGTTAATGGCTCAGGAACGGGCTTAATGGGTTGTGTAATTGATAGAAAATAAGACTTTTTTGGGGGGAATGAACTACTCCTTGGTGGCTTTCAAAGTGGCTTTGAATATGGCATTAGGATTTTCATGCACAACCATCTGTAGGGTTTTTGCAGAGAATAGTAAAACAAACAACAGGTTTGAGCTGACAGAAAAGGGCAACTGTACTGCAGCAGTACAGTATCCCTGAAAGAACAACATGTCACACCTTGAGGCAGATGGTCTACAGCAGCAGAAGACCACACCAGGTGCCGCTCTGTCAGGAAACCGAGACTACAATTCACATTCAGATGGTAGGGTCAGAATTTGGAGCCTACAACATGAAGGAATGAATACATCCTGCCTTGTATCAACATTTCAGGCTACATTCAAAGCCAATTAAATCAGTTCTGTTCCCCATTCTGATATCCGGTTTGAACTGCAGTAGATCATCATGAGCATGTCTACAGGCCTAAATGCATTGAGTTGCTACCAATGTAATTTGATCATTAGAAATTAGACAAGCGTACCTAATAAAGTGGCCGGTGAGTGTATATCAGCAACCAATCATAATCATAAGATCAATCATGTTGGCCTGTCATTACAATCAATCATATGGATCGATCAGATGAGCGAATCAAGCTTAACGTTAAGTCATACAAACCTACAATCGTATTGATCGGTCAACTTGGACAATGTTTTGTAGCAAAGGAGAACTGAATACAGATGTTGGGCAGAGCTGTTCTCTTGCTTTTGTGGCGAGTGATTGTAATTATTATGATCTTGTCTGTGTATTATTCTGCCAGTGAAGCCTGGATATGCTTGTTTTGTATACTTGGTTGTGCGCTGCGTTGAAGTTCACAATTGCTTGTAGATTGGCTGTTTTCGATGCACAGCATCGGTGTGCAACTATCAGGCCTTAACCAACACGGTGACACAGACACGGACCTAAACAGGTCAGGAGAGGGACAAACAACAGCTAACGTACCGATCTAGAATCAGAGCACAGAGCACAGCAATACAAAGACAAATAATACTAAGTGACTGACTGAGTTAATCTGATGTTCATTCAAGGTGTTTTTGGTACATAAGTGGATAGAATGGTGTTTTCTTCTGTTATTTACTCATAATAACTACTCTTTACTTGTATACATACTGAACCCAAGCCATAACCTATCCATGGCCCTCAAAAGCCCTCTGTAAATAGTTTGTTTCCCGTCCTGTCTCAAATAGGACAGTGTAGACACTTAAGACAAGATGCGGGTCGGATTCGAACTCCAGGTCCTCGCGGTCACTAGTAGGAGCATATGGTATTTGCACTAACTGGCTGAGCCACCAGGTCCCTCTACAGCTGTTATTTTTACTGAAATGAACTCTAAACCCTAACGGTGACCTGTGACCTTTAAAACATGCCAAAAGTAGCTACGGCTGTATATAACTACAGTACACCATATGTCCATACTTCCTGCTCTCGCAAAGCAAACACACTACAACCACAATCTATTCATACTGAGACTGCAACTTCTAAAAATGTACTGTACTGTACTGTACTGTACTGTACTGTACTGTACTGTACTGTACTGTACTGTACTGTACTGTACTGTACTGTACTGTACTGTACTCAGTCCTGCAAAGTGTTTTACTGTAATCTGTTCACACACTGGTTGTCTATGGTTGTTATGCCAGTGGTTAATATAGCATCTAGCATTGTAGGTAGCACTGAACCACAATGTACAACATATATATAACCATAACTGTGTGGGATTAAGTCTAATAAACTGGGAGAATATTACATGAACAAAATGATAGAAAGAAAGAAAGAAAGAAAGAAAGAATAAAGAAAATCACCCAAATTAAGAAGTTAGAACAACATCCTGTCCCTTTAACTGTCCCTGCTACAGAAGTCTCTCAGACATGTTGGCACTGCCACAATGTTCAAATGCTTCTGTCGACCAGACCTGTCTGGTAATTCACAAGGTCTGAAAATAAGTAATTAGCCTTGTGCATTCACGTAAATAACCCTGACTGGAAAACAAATGAGCTTAAGCCTAGTTAGCAAGCTTCTTAGCAGAAATGGAAATTCCTAAAGGTATTTTTGATTCAACTCTTTATGAACGTGTCGGACGATAACCTTCCTCTCTGGAATTACAGCCTTTAAAGATAGTGGAAGACGAAGGCTTGATTTATACTTGGTTGCACACTGGTGCACCAAAAAGCAGATCTAGAAGTTACACAGCGTCACACTGCGACATGTTGTGAGCTTGTAGATCAGCCATTTTCATATACTGCTAAATCAGGCTAGTCTGATTCTGAGTGTTACAACAGCATCAGACCAGTCTGCAGCCAGACTAATGTCTCAATTAAAATTGCTAAAGTGCTACACAAAAAATAATTATAACTTACTTATAACTTCCTCCAACAAGATGCAAATAAAAAACATAACAGTCTTTACAACTAATGAGGTTATCAGGTGAAAGACTAATAATATTGAATATTTAAAAAACAAAAAAGATAAAACAGAGATGGCACCGAGGTCAGTGGTTTGAATTTCACAACTTCACAAAGTGCACGTACACGCACGCACACATACACACACTCACTCCTGTACAAACTCATACACCAGCAGAAACATGTACATTGGTCCTCCTGCCTTTCACTATATACAGCTCCTATGCATTTAAAAGGAGTAAAGTGCACCCTCGTAAAATCTACATCCCTTCTTCTTGTCATTTAAAATCCCAGAGTTTTAATCCGCTGTCCATTTTGTTTCCCTTCTAATCTGTATATAGTGATTCAAATGATTGGGGATCCCACGTTAGTGCGACGCCAAGAAACGAGAAAGGGGGATAATTATGAATCTCGCATCACCACCAGGCTTTCCGCAGTGTGTAAAGCCTGGTTTCTGCTCAGTGTCATCAGGTCTAGAGTCTGCCTACTCCATGAAATGTATTGACCAAAAATGTATTAATTGCACAGGGGAAAAATACCCCAGTGCGTTAGTACTTTTGTTGCTGTTCTCCCACATAATTGCCAAAGGGAGTATGCTAATTTTGTCAGTCACTACAAGTTATAGTAAAACATGGACAAACCAAATGAATTGTTCCAAGTAATAGTAGCCGGATTCCTAAGATCAGGTCTTCTCAAACATCAACCTGTTTTGTGCCAGGGACCCCCAGAAGAGAAGAGTTGTGTTAAAACATACTTTCAAGATCTTTTAAAATAAATGTTCAAAAATAGTAGCGACACTTGATGCTGACACTGAATCTTTGTAGTAGGAGTAGGCGGGCTCTAGACCAGGGGATAAGCAAACTGATCCCAGTCTAAGGGGGAATTGGGACGACGTGACAAACGTGATGTCACAGCAACAACAATGCAAAGAGTGGGGGGTGGGAGGTGGGAGATGTCACACAGCGAAGCGACGACGTTAACAAAACAGCTCGAGTCAATACAGCGTTCTTAAATAAACACGGTTAGCTCAATAATGCAGCTCAAATAAACGACCGCTAGTGCGTCGACTGGGACCAGCGTTCTAATGCATTATTTAATACGCTACAGCTTGTAGATTGGTGAGCAACACCACCAGGGACACCTCCTGTCGCCATTTCTGCAGTCCCATGAGTGTCCACTATTTTCAAATAGAATCCACTGGTCCCAGTGCTATAGCCCCCGTGCTCACTGGATTCCTGGGTTTGTCGGAACTTGGAAACAATATTTCCATGTCACCGTCTCAATCTTGTTTTCCAATATGGGAAGTGATGTTGCTGGCTAGTTGAAAGGGGTGATTTAATTCAGTGATTCTCAACCATCTTCATTTCAAGGACCCCCAGTTTGATTTGCATCACGCCAAGGAACCCCATTTGATTTAGATTTTTTTATCTCTGGGACCCCAATGTGCACTGCAAAATCGTCAGTGTATATTTCACTCTTAGAGCGCACAAATGGAACCAAATGGACCAGGGTCCATTTGTACACTCTAGAGTTACAGGACCTATAATGGTCCGTTTGGACCTCTGGTCATTGAGAAACAGTGATTTAAGTCAACACGTTTCCTTCTACTAACCTTTCGCTTTGTTCAGCTTAATTCAACTGGGGATCCAAAATGGTAACTACAGTAGAGCAGGATGTGTTGTGGGGAGGTTAGAGGATGTGATGTGATCTTGCTGGTCACTCCCAGACGTGTTGGCTTTGTTCATTCTGCTTATTAACACTGTCAAACTGTAACTTTATAAATCCTCTAATAATCCATGGAGGCAGGAAGTGACGTCACCAATGTTTAGATGACCTCCCATTCGTCGTCGAAGTCGTCCGCGCCGAGGGAGCAGGTGGAGGGGAGGGGCTTGGGAGTGTGGGGGAGGGACTTGGTGAGGCGGTGAGACAGACCACCCGACACCGTCACCGCCCACAACTCGTCATCGGGAGTCACTGCATGGCAGACACACAACACACTGTAAACAGCAACGCTACACACACCGTAACAAACAGCAATACACACACAATATAAAAAAACTACACAATGTAACAAACAACAATCACAGTTATCACACACTGTACTACACTGTTGAATAACTGAAAAAGACTAAATGCTGCAACATACTTTTTTTGGAAACAAAGTTTTGCCGGCAACTTCAGAGTCTAAAAGCCCTATGAATGGCCGCTAGAGGTTAGTTAAAACCTCCATAACTGTCCTAAGTAACGTAATGTATTAAGTGGTATAAACCAACCGAACAACACCGCCACAGAGGAAAGTCCATGGGGAGTATGAACATGAATATGTACACAGTAAGTTCCATGGCAAACTAGCAGGTAGTTTTCAATAGACAGACAGGTACTAATGCCATTGATTTGGGCTAAAAATTTAGAAGTTCTTAAAGGTGGGGTCACAAATAATACAACTGGATATGATCTTTGAGAAGAACAACGTGAAGGTTGTGATAGTCACCAAATTCTAATAGGTGATGTTAATCGTCAGAGCAAACAAGATAAAGCCATGTCATCATCTTATAATTCAGCATCTACATTCTACATTGCATCAACAGCTACGTAATCATATGAATACATTTAGATATCTGATTGGTCACTGATGTTTTAACACAAAAACAACCATAAAAATGGTAATATGCCGTTAGACAGGCATGTGTTCATAAATATTAAAAAAAAAAAAAAAGTGTTATGGACTTGGCCGGAATTGGCCTTAACCAATTATTGACCAACAGTGGACTGTTTACGGTTTTATCCGTGTTTCATAATGGTGATTCATAATGATTTGACTGCCTGCTTCTTACCAGTCAGCCAGTGAGCTGCTCCAGGGATCTTCTTCCAGTAATCTCCTGCAGGGTTTTTGTCAGTGATGCCGTAACGACGAGCCATCTCCCCACTGGGACAACGAACCCAAACTGTCCGCATACTGACCACCAGCTGACTGGCTGAGAGACCTGCACATAGAGATAGAACACTGACCACCAGCTGAGAGACCTGTACTGCACATAGATGTATGACATAGACAATACAGACTATCTAGTATACGACTATTAATAGTAGTGTAGTATTATACTACAGTACGTATTACATGTTCCCCGTTCACCCCTATTATTAGTATTAATGGTAGTATTAGTATAGTAGTATCAGTACCTGGTACGTGTTCCCAGTCTGTCCCTACAGGCATCTCGTCACTGATCGCAGTCCTGACGTGGACACTGCCTCTGTTGTCCACTCCCCACAGGAGACGGTCATTAGGACTGGTGTGGACACTCACGAAATGGATGCCCACCGGCTGAGCAAAAAACAAAGACAAATACCAGTAGTAAAGTCCCAATTAAGCCAGAGTTATGCTTCGCAGATGTGACACGTTGTGAGCTTGTAGATATGGCATTTGCGTACGACGGCACATAAATTAGACATCACTGTGTGTGTTCTACCTGTTCTGGAGGTTCTATACAGATCCACGCAGGCAGCATCATGCTGGGGTTAAATGGCTGGGTTCCAACCCGGAAGTAGACCATTCCGTGTGCATCCACGGCCCACACGTTCTGACTGCCACATGAAAGACTGACCAGACGGACTGGACCTAGCAGAGGACAGGAGAGTATAAAACAGAACATGAACAGAATCTTCCATTTCCCTCCCAGGACCACCACCCTGACTAAGAATCAACCTGAATGCTTTCGTAACACTTGCTATCCATCCCATGTCTATACATACATACCAACGGTTTCTCAACCGATGGTCCACAGAGGTGGTCCATGTGAAAATGTCTTAAAATGTAAATAAAATGTCTTTGTTAAATGTATTAAAATATGTTTAAATAATACAGTGTTTCAAAAGTCCATCAACTGTAAGAAAATATTTGAATTAATAGCTAATAAAAAGATAGAAATTAAATCATGATTCATGACTGTTGAGGGCTTGATTTCATTCATTGCACGATACTAGTGCAACAAATTATATCAAGCCCAGGCATAATTTAACTGAAATATACGTGGTCCAGAGCCAAAAGATTTTTAGATTCCTATCCCATGGTTACCCTTATTCCATTCTCTTACTTTACAACCTTCCATTAAACTCAGGTTAACTGATATACAGTACTGACAGAGCGGACACATGATGACATGATAATATAGGCACATTTCCTAATAATGATGACTCAATCAGGCAAAGCGAACTCCCTTTTCTGAGGAATTTCGTGACCTCAGACCTCCCAGTAACTGACAACATTAACGCACTTCCACGGAACAGTGTACAGAAGTTTATTTCACCGTACCGTGGAAGAAAATACAAAATCTTCACTTTGCTACATTACTAAATGGTCAGGGACCACATGGACTAACTTCACGGACCACCAGTGGTATATAATAGTTCGTTCCTTCAATAAGGTAAGCTACTGCGTTGCACATCAGTTGTAGCCTTGAAAGTGGGGCAGTAGCTGTCAAAATCATCTTTCCATTCTGTGTGTGTGTGTGACTACCGGTATGTGTGTTCATAATAATCCTGATTTTGCGGAGATAAAGCTCTCTTCCTAATAGCTTGTACTTGAGCGCAAGCCTCGTCTTTTCATTAGTTTTCTGTTCATTCTTTAGACGGCAAATGAATAATTTTACAAACGCAACGCATGTGAATTGTCATTCACACCGCTATGGTTCAGTTTGCCCCACAACACGGCGAGGGGGAGGAGATCAGAGAGAGGGGGCTCTCTATGACGAGACGTTGCTGGAAACTATACACTTGCACACTGTAAGTTGGTTTGTTAATCAGTCCTGACCCCCAGTTTGGGAACCAGTGGTGTAGGAGAGACAAAAGGCGACAAATCTCTCGTGGTGAACAGTAAATGTTCTGATTTATTTTACTTTTCCTCTTCTTTTTCCAGATAATGTTAATTTACTAGATGGAGAAATGTTTTGCTAACAACCACGTTGAAGCTAATGAAGCTAAGAGAAAAGACTGACATCAAGTAAGCTATAGAGACAAATAGTAAACAAAATGATGGTTTATTATGTAAGTGATCGACAAGCTCACATTTCACCTGTGACCTTGCAGACCGGATATTTTCGGTACACGACACCATCATATGAAGGTGTATAAGTTAACCACATTAACCCTGGTGTCCCCATTTTATTTATTTTACTTTGTTTATTGGTTTTTTCACAGAAGCATTCAAAACTGGAGTTGAAAAAAATGCTTCTCTTAAACCCCACAAGTGTAATGTAAAAGAAAAAACACATTGAATTTTCACCCCAAAGAGAGTTGAAAAATAAAAGGAAGACAAAAACAGACACAAAACAACAGTACAAGACATCCGACAAACAATTACAAGTACACAATACATCCATAATCCGCGTTACATCACAGCACTCCAACCACAGTAGACTTTCAAATCAAAAGTCCAGCAGACCTCACACATCCTCAAGCAGAGCCGGATTCAATTTCTGAATGAATTGAAAGAATGGACCCCATATCCTCCCAAACCTATCAGAAGAACCATTTAATGAGAGTCTAATCTTCTCCAGTTTTACACAGTACAAGGTGTCCCTAATCCAGTGAGTGTGAGAAGGGGAAGTAGGTGATTTCCAGTTGATCAAGTGTATCCCCAGAAGGTGTCCCTAATCCAGTGAGTGTGAGAAGGGGAAGTGGGTGATTTCCAGTTGATCAAGTTTATCCCCATTTTCAAAAGTAGATCATTATAGTGCATCTACAAGCTTATAACACGCTGCAATGCAAATGCTGTGAGCTTGTGCATTTTCGCTATTGTTATTTGGTAGGTTAAATTAAGTGATAAACATAAAATACACAGTAGCAGCTGGGGGTTGTTTGGGGATTAGAACCGCCAAGCTTATGGTCACCTCACCTGCTCTGTAGTGATTTGATTTGGAGAAAATGGACAGACAATCTGCTAATCTGGCTGACCCATGTTTACACTGATATCACAGACAGACTGCTGACCGGTGTGTAGTTCAGTCATGTGTTGTGGTTAAAAACAGCTCTGTCCCTCAACCAGGACCTCACTACCCTGTATCATATCACACTATGACGCACACACTCGCGCAAAGGGACGTACACACACACACACACACACACACACACACACACACACACACACACACACACACACACACACACACACACACACACACACACACACACACACACACACACACACACACACACACACACACACACACACACACACACACACACACACACACACACACACACAGTTCAAGTGTCCACTTGTAGTCAAAATGTCAGTAGTAAAGAGGCCAAACGAGCACACATCACTTGTGTGTTTGTGTGCGTGTTTGTGTGCATGCGTGTATGTATGTGTCTGTGCATTTTTGAAGGTAACTCATACATGTCCCAGCCTAGGGGGGACCCTTCCCTTCCAAGAACAAATTGTAAATATAGGAGTGTGGAGCAGTGGGACATCATGTCTCGTCTCCTCAAACTCAACTCAAACTTTATTTAGAAAGCACATATTACGACACCCAAAAGGTCGACCAAAGTGCTGTACAGGTTAGAGACCGAAAAAGACAAAGAAAACAGATTGAGACAAGAAAACAAAAAGAGGGATAAAAAATAATACATTAGAGTTATACAATTTACACAATCAAACCGTGTCAAAGGCCACAGTGAAAAATAGTCTAGGAGTTTATAGTTAAGGGACGCAATAAAACATTATGTAGTATCTATCCTACAATAACTGAAATGTGTTGCAGTAAGGTTACAAAATCAACCGTGTGCTTTTCAAGGCTGAATTAACAGAATCTGCATCCTTTAAATCCACTGGTCGTCCTGACTCAGGACCAGTCACTGTGACAGTGTCAGTTGCATTTAAAAAGAATGATGATGAGGAAGATGTCCCCGAGTCCATTCTCTGAGGCAGCCCTTCATTCTCTACTAAAACAATAGGAGTTATGTAACAAAGACAGCTTGTGCAACTCCAGCAGTCTGTTAGCCATGTGTTAATCAGGGCGTACTTGCCGTCACCTACTTGTAAAAGTTTATTTGTGCATGAGATGTAGTGGAATTCAACGTAGGTTTTAGCCGCAGCCATACAACTAGTATATATATATATATATATATATATATATATTTTTTTTTTGGGAATAATAAGAGGGCTAATAAAAGTTACAGGTATGGTGTGTGCGATATTAATTGTGAGATTACCATAATGACGGTAATCATTAAAGGACCACTTTTCAACCTATCTTCATATAATAGGTCCTCACTAATAATCATGATAAAATGTCACGTTTTTTTCTACTCAGTCTGTGTCACATAGGAGGGCTGTGGGCAGTTCAGAAACCCACCCAACAGTGACATCAATGGAGAATCCAAGCTAATAGAAACTGCAGGCTTTCTAGTCCTGAAAAGTTCATTTTAAGTATCAAGTATCATTTTGTACACTATGCACTTCTATAAAGCCAAAAACAGGAAATCATCATAAAGGAGGTAAAAACGTATACAGTGAGGGGGTTAAGGGGTGGGTGGAGTCAAGGGATTTACATGTCTTAATGACAGTTGGTAGGGCGTTCCACATTTTTGTGGCATAGGAGTGAAATGAATTTAGGTGGACCCTCTTGTAAACAAGTGTCCACTCGCAGTTAACAGTCTTTGTATTGAGTTGTGCTTGAAATGTAGTGAAACTGTTAATAAATATTTAAATCAATCAATCAATCCTTGTTTGTGCCGAATCTGGGTTGCACATGGTTTTTTGAACTCCCTCTGGTGTTGTTGTGTTGCTGGCATGATTAGACTGACTGAGCGTCACTGTTTATTATGATACACTTTTCATTTTTTTTCATTTTTTTTTTTTTAAACCACGGTAATGAACCCGATACCACGGTATGTGTTACATACCGGCGGTATGGCGATATTGCGGTTATTGCACCCAGCCCTACCAGGGCGGTCCGTATAACCCTCATATTATTGAAAGTGGATTGACCCAGTCTGAGAGGAGCACACTGCGCAGCACTCTCTCTGTGGCTGACTGCACGACTGGCTATTGCACGACTGTGAGCGACAGCCAGCAACATTACTGTTGTTTTGCTTGACCGGGCCAGTTCAGCCTGGAATGGAATGGACCATCCGCAAATTATGCTTGGTTATTGGACTTGCATATACTTAAGTTCTGACAGCAAAAGTCAACAATCTTAACTTAACCAAGGCCACACCTAATTAATGCTCCATCGCAGAAGAATAGCTCACTGTGCATTGCATTATGAGCTTGCAGCCACGTCATCTATTTTGACTTCCCAAACCTTGCCTGCAGAAGGTCATCAGTGACCGAAACGTTGCCCACTTCAAATGAATTGTCTGCTCTCTTGTAGTGAGCAGATCAACAGTGTGCGGGCGTATTTTATTATTGATGTGCACTTGCCTACGCACCTGCTGCTCATAAGCACTTACTCTAGGTCTAGGTTGTGAAAGTTTTTCTCAACAGACAAATCATCACAGACAAAACTGTGAACACAATTCTGTGCCCAAATGAACAAAGATTAATAAAATGATTACAGTTCTGATGAATTGAATATGGAAGGACCCCAATGGAAACAAGCCATAGGCTTTGCAAATCCTGTAATTTAAAGTGGCTAATGCATTGCAAGATTAAAATGCATTTCAATCTTGCAATGCAATGCATTAGCCACCTAAAAGTAAAGGCTCTTTATTTTTCTATAAGTGCTCATTCCTCTCTTTTTTCTAAGCCATAGGCTTTCTTGGGTTTTAAATCATCTTTGCATACATGGTATTGAACTGTAAGATGTAGCTGAAAGACTGTAGCTGAAAGATCAGCTACAGTGTGTGATCTGATCACATTGCCTCAAGTGTCTCAAACTAAATAAGATACCAGTAAGGAATAAAGGATGCATTCCAGATAATATAGAGTGCTACGTTCATACCTAGATGTGCAGAAACCTGTTGAGTAATTGCATGGTACAGCACGGTATAGCATTCTGTACACGAACATTCATGCACAAATGCAACAGCCACGTGAACGGCAAGACTCAATTCAAGGCAACCTTCAGGTCCTGTCCCGTTGAAGCAGTCCAGGCCCCCGAGATATTTGAAGTCTTCGACTGCCTCTAGCACTGCAGTGGGACGCCAAATATGCTTATCAATATTTATGCTCAATAAATAAAGATATTTGTTCAATCCAAGAGTTGTCTGGCTGAAATATCTCAGTCTCAAGTGGTGACAAATGTCACTCACTGATGTAACGCTTGCTATGTATAGCTGTAGCCTGGAGAACGTAAAAGTTACAAAATGCACGCACACAAGCACGTCTCGCGCGTGCACACACACACACACACACACACATACACAGTACACACACACCTCAAAGGCATTGACGCAGGGATTCAAGGACTTTTTTTATCAGGGAAGAAATACACACACACACACATACGACAATGCTGTCACATTGTATTAGGAAATAAGTGCATTTTGCACAGGTCATCTGGTCTTGTGATCGCACACGCACACACGCCTTGCTGCCTTGACCTCTGACATCTTGAGGTCAATTACTGGACTCTTACGCAAGGACCCGCTGTCAATCCAACTAAAATAACGCCTGCACCCATAAGCATTATACATGAGAACCCCCCCCCCCGCCGAGACACACACATATACAGAGTTGTGCCCACTCCAGCAATGTGTGTCTTCTAGGTAAACCGAACTAAACATAAACACTCTGACCTGACAAAACCACTGAGCTATCTACAGCTGGACTACAACTACACCAAAACAACACAATACACAACACTAGGACTACACAATACACAACACTATGACTACACGATTAACTAGAAAGCTGTGCTCAGTAAGGCGCACCAGGAGGCACACCCTGACCCTACCTCCCTCCGTTTCTCCGGAACATGTACTCACAATGTTTGTGTTTGTGTGTGTGTGTGTGTGTGTGTGTGTGTGTGTGTGTGTGTGTGTGTGTGTGTGTGTGTGTGTGTGTGTGTGTGTGTGTGTGTGTGTGTGTGTGTGTGTGTGTGTGTGTGTGTGTGTGAAAAGGCACAGGACAACAGGGGAAGGGATAATAAAGGAATGTTATTACATCATTAGAGTGAGCGGCTGTGGTGACCACAAGACATTTTGTCATCGTCACTCACTAGGACAAACATGCCGTTACAATGTTATATGTTCCAGTCTGACCTGGCAGGGGCAGGCTGGAAACAAAAGCCTTGGAATTGTCATGTATAAATAAACCTGTATTCAAAATCTTGACTTGAGGAGTACAAAAAGTATTGGCATCAGAATATATTTTAAGAACCAAAAGTGAACGTACCCTGTAACACATAATTATTATGTGTTAAAGGTAGGGTAAGTGATTGTTTTTTGGTCAAAAGATTAAAGCACTATATTCTTAGAGCAATCATAGCTATAGGGGGTTTTGTTCAGTCTCCCTGTCTCTCCAGCTCTTTAATAACCAGAAAATACATTTTCAGGTGGGTTGCAAAATGTCAGCCAATCAGGAGAGAGAAGTACCAGTGTGCGTAAATAGGGCTCCTGTCCATACAGTATGTAGGCCAGTTGGTGGACTACATACCAGTATGACATCACTGAGGAACTGGGAATGTTCCTATTCTGTCAGTTTACTTTATAGTAACAATCCTCTGTGTTTGAGAACCTGCTCTAAGGAAGTACTGTACTTAATTTATTTCCAGATACATGGCTCACTCTAGTGACTCTACATGTTCTCAAAGTCCACACAGTGTTAGGAAGATCTACTTTCTTTTTTACCATGTCGTACTTGTACATACACAATTACACATAAAGCTTTAAATACAAAACAATAAGTTTAACAACCCGAACCTCTAGTATGGCTTGTTTTGTATCCTATCAGGACCTCTAGTGCTGCTGATTGTGTATACTATCAAGTCCTCTAGAACTGATGGTTGTCAATCACACCAGGAAGACTTCTAGTACTGCTGGTTTTCGAGGCTATACAGGTACCTCTGGTGGAGATACTGAATGCTACAGAACTGGTGTAAGTGATCCTGTACCAGACACAGACAGACAAACAGACAGCTTGGCGTGTGGCCTAGAACTGGTCTGGTCTGAGGAACACAGCTGTTAGAGGGGAACTGGACACTATGTTCTGTTTAACCCATTGGGACCTGAGGCTGATTAAAGAAAATGTCTTCTAAAACAGTTTTCTGAAATACATATGTTGCTTAACTTGCTTATATCAGTACCCCCATGTATTAGGCCGCAGACCCCCATCTCAAAATATTTTGTTCCAGGGAGCCCCAGAAGCAATGATTCAAGTTAAAAATGTTTGATGTAAAAAATATTATATTCAAAGATTTGCACAAAATGTCATGATTATCAAACAGCAGATCTACAAGCAAGATGTGAGCTTGTATATCTGCTATTTTTGAATAGCCAACGCTAATAATTAATCTAAAATTATACAGATGCTTTTCTGATTTGAACGGGTTAAGTAGGGCAGACATGAAGGCTAGCTCGCAGACACAGGTCAATCGAAACACTGATAAAGTGTCTTTGTCCAAACAACTCTCAAGGAGTTTGCCAGCAAAACAACTTTTTACAAAACAACTCAAGTGTACCGTATCAAGTATCAACACCACCACCCCTGTTGGCTTGAAAAAACTAAACTATCACCCAACTGACACTAAAAGTATCTGCTATTATCATGAAACTTCATGTGTGATGGCTTCTTTGTCAGAAGTGTCCCACTTTGATGACATTTACCTTGGTGTACATATTTTGGGCATGTCACAGGTGAAACTTTTCAACAAGACACTGGACATGTTGTGTATTCAATTGTATTGTAGTACAGTGTTGTGTACTGGTGTGTATTGTACTGTAGTGCTGTATTGTAGTGTATATGTGCAGCTGTGTGTCCTACCTAGCTGGTTGAGGTCCAGTAGGGTCCACTGCAGGCCTGTAGGACAGGTGGGAGACAGGGTGCGGATGTGGACTCTACCGTGTGTGTCCAAACCCCACAATGCATCAGCACACGATGCCAACTGAACCAACTCCACCTACACACAAACAGGTTGGGGTTCTTCAGAAGTTCTTTGCGGTTGTTGACGTGCTTTATAGCAAGGATTCCCAAACCTTTCAGGCCACGACCCCACAAAATAATCATTGAACTGGGAAACCCCCCCCCCACTCTGACAAGCACTTGGAATTATAGGCATTACATTTAGGTTGACTCAGTGCCACAGATAAAGCTGACAAACTGACAACGCTCACTTATTTTCACATGTCCTGACTTTTTCTTACGTAATATTTGGCAACTTGCCCAATTTGTTGGGCAAGTTGCCCAATTAAAAAGATCTTAAAAGTAAATTGAATTGCAACTTTACAAATGTGCAGATATGCTGTATACATACATACTACATACTGTATGTTTGTTTACTGTGCATTGAGTGAGAAAACAATGGTAATTTGACTCCCAGTTTGGGAATCACTGAATTCACATCAGCAGCGTTAATCCGCAATCAATGCATTGTCTATGGAGAGGAGTGACCACCGCTCAGTTGACTTTAGTAGTATTGTGTGTGTGCGTGTGTTTGTGTACCTCAGGGGGTAGCTGTACAGTAGTTGGTCTTAGTTGTCCGTCCTGGTCCCAAACACAGAACAGATCTTTCCTGCTTTGAGCGAGCCACAAGAATGTACCTACACAAGCATGCATGCAAGCGCACACACACACACACACACACACACACACACACACACACACACACACACACACACACACACACACACACGTCGTGTGACATTCTATATCCCAAATGATGACACTTTCTGTGTGTGTGTGTGTGTGTGTGTGTGTGTGTGTGTGTGTGTGTGTGTGTGTGTGTGTGTGTGTTACCTTCTTTATGAAGTACTGATGATGAAGTAATAAAGACCCATCTGGTGGCTGATACCGTTCCCCTGGGAACCACGTTCTGCCAGAATGTACCTAACACACACACACACACACACACACACACACACACACACACACACACACACACACACACACACACACACACACACACACACACACACCTGTAAATCAAGCAGTTCAGAGTAATATATAGCTCTTGTCTGTTCTTTTCTTCTGGTGCGTGACCCAAACATGGGTCGTTTTGGAAACACTGTTGTAGACAACCACATGTCTCCTCTGATACACATTGGCTTACAATGTTAGACCAAGATTGGTCCGTTTTGAACGACATGGCCAAAGCATTTCCGGGGGTCCACAGCAGTACATGTATGGAAAGCCAACACCTTAACTGCTAGAGTGGGGTTTTTAAACAAACTAACTAACACATCTAAGAAATTCCAGAACATAGATATTAAGAAGTCGTGAAAATAGCCGATCTACAAGCTCGCAACGCGGCACGAAGCGATGCGTAGTGTGCTTGTAGATGTGCCATTTTCACTAGTTTGGTTCCCGGGCAAACGTCTAATCTCTCTTTTGGGTCACGACCTGAAAGGTGTGGGAACTACTGGTCTAGTGGTTAAGATGTTTGCTTTCCACACGGGAGACCCGAGTTCGAAACCCGGGTGTCGCGCACGCACACACACACACACACACACACACACACACACACACACACACACACACACACACACACACACACACACACACACACACACACACACACACACACACACACACACACACACACACACACACACCTATGAGGTTGCCCTTGGCAACGTGCAAGTGGTTCCGTCCCGATGCGATCCACACTCCAGTGCTGTTGGCAGCGAGCAGACTGGGTTGGCACTGGGCATGCTGGGAGAGGAAAGCCACGCGAAGGCACTCCGCCACACGCTCCACGGGCGCACGTGTAACCGTGGCAACACTCTGCGTCGCCGCCAGCAACGTCTGGAACAGACTGCCCTGGTCGAACACCACGTAGTCCGTGATACTGACCTACAGTCAGACAGGATGTAATAGATCTTTATTGATCCCACCAGAGAAATTCAGTCACCACAAACGGAAACTGAGACGTCAGACACAACAGAACTTCTACTGATCTTCAGTCAGACAGAGATACAGTCATCACTCAGTGTTCATTTAGACAGCAAATTCTGATTTAGTCTTCTGCATAACACAACATTTATTTTGAGTCCTCTGGAATTGTTTAGTCTTAGTCTAGCCTTAGTCAACTACGGTAAATAAAAAAATCGTAGTAGTCTTGTTCAACAAAATGCAATTAACAGTCATACTGTCATACAGTCAGGTAGAGAAACTGTCAAAATATGTTGATGCCTGGACCAGAGTGACAGAGAGGTGGACATTGATAGGTAGAGATAGAGACATATACTGATCTACAGTCAGACACAGAGACAGGTAGACAGGTATACAGATAGACAGGTAGACACACAGACAGGTAAAGACAGACAGACAGAGCAGCCTACCTGCCACCAGTGGTCATCCTGACCCTGTGGTTTGTCATGAGAGACGCCGGTTCGAAACCACAGACTGCCGCTGGTGTCCAGGGCCCAGGCCGTTCCGTTCTCACCCAGTGAGATACAGATAGGCTCTAACCCCTGAGCTTCACTGGACACACACACACACACACACACACACACACACACACACACACACACACACACACACACACACACACACACACACACACACACACACACACACACACACACAGAGGTTTGTCCATACATATTGTAAATATAAACTATTATATGACCTGTTGTGAATGTGATACACAGTATATGGTGATAAATGCGATGCAGTGCCGCAAACAGATAGATAGTCATGGAGCGACATCACACTCCACCCATTTGCTAACATGGAATGGGAGTGAACAGGATGCCTCTGTTACAGACGAACACAGTATGTGTGACCGGTGTACCCATAACCTCTCTCTGCTTCTCGGTTCTCGCAGCCATCTTTGGTTTGCTCAACATTTTTGTTATCTAGTTATTTCCGCACCATTAATATCTCTCTGCTTCTCCTCACAGGCACCTTTTGGTATGCTCCTGGTTAGGGATGTCCCGATCATGTTCTTTTGCTCCCGATCCGATTTCGATCATTTGATTTTCCGATATATTAAATTTTTATAGAACACTTATCCAAAATCACAGACAATATCATTTTATGGATATAATATTGATACTAGGGATCATGTTTTTTGCTCCTCTTCTGAATAATTTGAAAATGATGTGATTGGCTCTGATTTCCACTGACGTGATCGGATCAGGACAATCCTACTCCTGGTATTTATTTTGTTATTTAGTTATACTTTCATCACTTACACTCGGGGCTTAGTTTGAAAATTATTAGCTACTAATTGACACCTGCTTTGACATGAGGGGGAGAGGGGCCTTTGCGTTATTTGCTGAGAGCACACGGCTCAGAGGCGCAACCATTTTTCTAACAGCGAATAAAAACGTGATTACTGTGACGATTTACAAACTCAGTTTAATTTCATCTATGGTCCTAAATAAAAACGTAGTGCATTGAATGTGAATCTGAGGTGACAGAACACCATCTAGAGAGGTCCCGGAGCGCAGGATCCAGGTTCCGATCTCTGTCACAAATTAAGCCCTTCCTTCACTCACACTTTACTGGAACACTCATGTTTGTACCTGATCTTGTCGTATTTCCACATCTCTCCTTCGCTGCAGTAACTGGTCAGTCCTTCTCTGTAGAACACGGCTCTCTGCTCGCTCAGAGCCCACACCACCCCCCCGACCGCAGACACCTGAGAGAACGCACAAGGACACTCCACCTTCACTGAACGAGCGCACGGACGGTCTACTGACAGACCTACAGAGAGACACAGAGAGAGAGAGAGCATGAAAATAATGAATTCAACTGTTCCAATACATCTGTGTCATTGCCATACTGATAATACAATTTACAATTTAGGCAAACGCTCTTAATCCAGAGCGACATACAGTAAGCAAGAACAACACAAGGTAATACATCAAAAGCATAGAAATAGTCATCAATGATCGTAAGCAAGCTAAGAACCTAACATCCATCTAACAGTAGAATATCTGTACAGTGAAATTATGAGTATATACTATAGGTTGCTATGTCTACAGAATAGACTATCTAAATTACATATTTTAGCCTTTGCATATGCCTGCAAAGTCGTCGAGGCTAGGGTAAGTGCTATGGCAAGTGCTACGTTAAGTGCTACTATAAAGGGTAGCTATATTAATTAAAGCAATTACTATACTATACTATCTAGGGATGCACCGGTCGGAGATCGGAGATCGGCGCCGATCCACTCTAAAATTCTAGATCGGGTATCGGATCGGTGGCCGATCCATTATCCGATCCGATCCGATAATTATGTGTAATTACAGTATGAAAACAACTCTACCTCCTCTGTGACATAGCAGTGTAGTATTGACAGTATAACATGTGGAATGCAGCCAGGCTAGCCTGCGCACACATTAACCTGGTCTAATTTTTGCACAGTTATTTAATAAATAATTCAGTGCATTTATATCTGTGTTTGTTACATTTTGTTTTACAAAGTTGGGAAAGTAATGTTTAAGTCAAGCCTTGATGTTGCCTTACACAAAATAATGATTCCAGACTCCACACAGTGAGGCATACAGCTTAATAGGTTATTACGTTTCTTTGTGGGGGGTATCGGATCGGTACTCTGTATCGGCAGATACTGGACCCCCATGTATCGAAATTGGTATCAAATGCCAAAAAGCCGGATCGGTGCATCCCTAATACTATCATAATATAGTAATTTAAATCAGTGGTTCTCAAGTTGTGGGTCGTGACTATTTATCTGTGGAACCAAGTCAAACAAAATGGAATGCCTCAGCCCTGAACTCCTACATTCCAAGTGCTTGTCAGGGTGAGGGGTCCCTTGTTGAAATATGATCGTCTTAAATTGGGGGGTCACGGCCTGAAAACCACTACTTTAAGTCACTATTATCTAATGTGCTCTATAAATAGCAGGGGCAATACTGCGCTGGGGGACTGCATTAGACATTAGTCAAGGTCAGAACAGTCTAGGGCGCAATTGCTTTCTGACTTGTCTCACTCCACAACATTTAGCCAACAATTCACCAGACCACAGCCACATTTAGGATCAACCATGGGTGTACAGAAGGGTACAAATAAATGTGGTACTTGGTATGAAAACTGACCTAATATTCTGGAAGTTTGAGTTTGATTCAAGAAAAGGCCCTTAAGTCGAATGCTGTGTAGTCAAGTGTATACTCCATATAGAAAATTGTGAAAATAGCTGATCAGAAAGCTCACAAGGCAATGCTATGTAATGCATAATCGTGACACGTTGTGAGCTTATAGATCTGCAATTTCCTTTCCATTTTGGAATTTAAAAAAATGTAAGATTTAAAAATAAAAATAAACGGTTTTATAAATTGGGACTTCTGCTTGCCAAGGCATGCTCATATTTTTTAATTGTCACTATTAAATAGTGAGAATATTTAAAAACATGAAATAGTAACGTTTTATGTGAAACTACTAACTACTAACTAATTTAGACCCATTAGGAATGTGTATTGAGACTGAATAGAAAGATACAAGCTTCTGCACAAAATGACACATACAAGTCCATTGCTTATGTTATTTCTTATTATGTTACTTGAACGACTACAAAGCGTCAGAACTGTAATTGTATTTAAGAAACATTTTATTACTTCTATTCTTTATTGCTGTTTAACCACTTAAACCCATTTCTTTAAACATTATTACTGATGAATTGAGCACAATGGAAACTCGTTTGTGTTATCCTTTTAGCAGAACCTTTGACTGTGTTTATGTTTAGTAGGGTAGATATTATGAGTAGTTCATGTTTGTGTGTGCTGTGCATGCATCTGTGCCCTCAGTGTGTGCGTGAGTGAGTGCCAGAGACTTGGTTTGAGCTTCTGGCTGTAGAGACAGTTGTTTTGATGTAACTGCTGTGAATACCCTGAAGCAGTGGTTCCCAAACATTGGATCGGGACCCAAGTGTGGGTCACGTGCATTTTATTTTTTGTTTCCTACATACTATATTTCAAAACATTTTCAAAGAACATTCCCAAAAAAGCTAAACATTTCATGAATTAAAAACTAAATTCAGTGATTTATTTTTTCCAGAAACTTCATGAAGAAATCAAAGAAAAGTCCAAGAAATTCCATATATTAGAAAACAAATGTTTAAAAATAAGTGAAAATAGCCTATATACAAGCTCACAGTGTGGTGCGAAGCGCTGCGTTTTGTGCTAATGTCCAATTTATCTTTTTGGTCATAGGCTAAAAGGTTTGGGACCACTGCCCTAGAGACACCATCAAACACACACACTTACACGGTGCGCGTGTGTGCCTGTGTACGTGCGTGCGTGTGTGCGCGCATGCCTGTGTACGCATGCCTGTGTAGTGAGTATGTGTGTGATGCCTGGTGCACAATCTACATTTTGTTCCATGTCAAAGTCAGAATCTTTGGTCACGGGCCAGAATTGTTTAATGTGACCCGTTAATGTGACCAAACACGGTGACAGAGAAATTACATCATATCATATCTGACAATGAACAACAAAGACATATCATGCTGTACAATATAACAACAAACTTATAAGACAGTGGATAGCACACTGTGTACCTTGTCATTTGTGTGTGTGTGTGTGTGTGTGTGTGTGTGTGTGTGAGAGAGAGTGTGGGTGTGTGGTGTGTGTGTGTGTGTGTAGGCACAGGGTGGATCAAGACAGCTGCTCCAAGTCACCCTGCCTTCATTAGTTATGTAAGACACACACACACACACACACACACACACACACACACACACACACACACACACACACACACACACACACACACACACACACACACACACACACACACACACACACACACACACACACACACACACACACACACACACACACACACACACACACACACACACACACACCTCCTTATACAAGCAGTACTGTAATATCAGTGCCAAACCCAAAACACAACCTTTAGCGGCGACAGCAGCTGTCTGATTATGAAACAAAGCTCTGATTTACAATGGATATATCTGGGAGTTACATTCAAAACATAATAATATACCGGTATCAGTATGTGACCTGCTGGCAAAGCTACGATACTAAAGCCTATACTTAGTTGACCGCCCTATCTTTGGGTGACTGAATTCCCAAGGGCTCTACCCTAGATATCTTTGGCGAAAATAGCCGATCTACAAGCTCATTATGTGTCGCAATGCATTCAAGTTGCAAAAAGAATATATAATATGTAAGTAACTGAAACTTGGTGGACTTAACTCGATTTAGCTTGGCTTTCATAATTTGTATATATATTGTAAATATATAAATAAATATATTGTCACTCAATTAAAATAAGATTTTTTAAGTGTGTAAATGTAGATGCAGAAGTAGTTGAGAAGCTAGCACAGATTTATTTCTTATAGTTGAAAACCTAGTACATATTTTATTTTAACTTTGGTTGTGAAATTGCTGAGCAATTATCATTGTTATTAATACCAGTTGTAGTGGTAATAGTAGCAGTAGTAGTGGTAATAGTAATAGATATACTGTAGCAGTACTTAGCAGCAGCAGTAGTTAGTAGTAGTAGTAATAGTGGAAATAGTTGAAGAAGTTGTAGCAGCAATGGTATTTTTCAAGGACAACTTGAACTTTAAAGACTCAAGATTTCGATTGTTACATTATATACAGGTATAGGAGAGTAACATTCTTGGATGTTGTGTTCTTAACAGCAACAAGACATGTAGCTTGCGTGAATTTCAGTTGGACTCATTGAGACATGTTTGTGTTTGGTGTTCCTTCTACCATTTCCCTAGCTGTGGCCATCCAAGGTCGTCCAGCTTTTGTTATGGACCAGAGGAGAGCTCTGAGGACCCCTGCTGGTCGCAAAGACACATTTCAACAGAAACACTTAACTGGAAGCAATGTTTGTTTGTGGTCTCTTACTCTTTCACACGCACGCACGCGCACGCACACACACACCCTTATACAGTCGTACCAGTCTGTAGGTAGAGGTCCCCGTTGGTCCTCACGATCCAGGCAGTGTCATCACTGAGGGCAACGAAGGCGGTGTGCTCCATGGCCTTATACCAGTGACGCTTCCCCTTGATGGTCACTTTCCCACAGGCATACGCCGTCATGGACCTCTGCTCCACCTTCCACAGCAGCAGGCCTGGGTGGGAGACAACACGTCACTCAGTATTAATAATACAATGAAAACACAGAAATGTCCAAAGTCTCCAAACTTCCCATTAAGACCGGAGGCCGATTCTACAAATGCCTTCTGAATGAGTAGTTCTCACGCTTTCAAAAAAATGTTCAACAATAGCAGATGTACAAGCTCGCAGTGTGGCAATAAGTGACACGCTGTGAGCTTGTATATCTGCTATTTTTGCACAAAAACCGTGAAATGAGACAGTTGCTTTCCTGGTTTTAATGGATTGATTGATTGAATACTTTATAAACATGCATATTAACAGTACAGGTATAGTACAGTCAATGGATATGCGATAGTTTTGCCATAACCATTTATTTTGCCATAAATTAGGTAGTGTGGTGTATTATGAATAATATAGCATATTCATTAACTACCTGGTTACTCATAATTGTACATAACTTTAACTCTGTATCTCTCCCTGATCTCACTCCAGTGTCTCACCAAAGTGCCTAAAACTGAAGTCTATTTGCATATCAATTGTTCCACAGGCAGGAAGCCAATCTCGGGTTGAAAGACATGAAAGTCATTCCAAATTGTAGGTTTTACCCTTTGACTTCTCAAGATAATTCTTGGTGAGTGATCTTTGATCTGATATTATCTTTAGGGTCTCTTTGAACATCTTGTATCACTCAAGATGCTTTCAAAATAGACCATCTGGGGCTTTGGCCTTCCTGTTTGACTGATAAGTGACAGAGCCATTCTTTAGGGTAGGAGGCTACAGTTTGTCTCTATGCATTTTATTACACACACACACACACACACACACACACACACACACACACACACACACACACACACACACACACACACACACACACACACACACACACACACACACACACACACAGGGACAAAGGTGACACCCACTGCATGTTATAGATGTATAAAGAGATGAGACACAGAAGTGTTGGGGGGGATTGGTTGGGAGTTAGAAAACGGAGGAGACCATGATGGACAGGCTTGGCCTGGCCTTAATGTACTATACTATGGAAAGATAACTTTGTTATGCTGGTAACCTGATGTAACTATATGGAAGATGCCTTGTTTGAATAAATGATGGACTTTTCCTGGGAATCGCAACTCATTTCGTGCTACATTAGGAAAATAAGGAAATAATCCACAGACCCCTGTAAGAAAAGATACAACAGTAGCTTTAAGGTACAGCCATGACAGCAATGGTAGGAAAAAATATATATAATATTAATCATATTCGGATATTCGGTTTTCGGCCAACTGTTTCCTATATTCGGTTTTTGGTTTCGGCCAAGAATTTCCCTTTCGGTGCATCCCTAATCCCTTACTACACAATGAGGAGTCTTCAACATTTTTCAGGACAAGGACCCTTTAGCTGAGAGAGAGATGGAGCAGGGACCTCATTATGTTACATACTCCATAATAAATAACATTTAAAACACCTTAAATATGTTCTTTATTTTAGAAATATAATAGTTCATATTTTACTAAAGGGGGGAAACAAGTTGATGATGTCATTTGTGGTCCAGCCTTATGGAATATACAGAATGCATGTGCTAATAAAAACATATTTAAAATATTGTTTTGATACTCATGCAGGCCAAATATCAGATCAATTTATTGATAATGCAGCCTTGATTATACTGTATCTATCTGTGTCACCTGAGGGGGACAGTGCCATCTGGTGGACGTTGTCTTCAAACTTCTGCCAGTTGAGCCCTCCATCGGACAGAGAACTGCAGTACAAACCTCCTTTAAAGTCCAGACACCACACATACCTAGAACACAGAGAAACCAGTCACTGCACCACACATACCTAGAACACAGAGAAACCAGTCACTGCACCACACATACCTAGAACACAGAGAAACCAGTCACTGCACCACACATACCTAGAACACAGAGAAACCAGTCACTGCACCACACATACCTAGAGAACACAGAGAAACCAGTCACTGCACCACACATACCTAGAGAACACAGAGAAACCAGTCACTGCACCACACATACCTGGAGAACACAGAGAAACCAGTCACTACACCACACATACCTAGAACACAGAGAAACCAGTCACTACACCACACATACCTAGAACACAGAGAAACCATTCACTGTACCACACATACCTAGAGAACACAGAGAAACCAGTCACTGCACCACACATACCTAGAGAACACAGAGAAACCAGTCACTGCACCACACATACCTAGAACACAGAGAAACCAGTCACTACTACACCACACATACCTAGAGAACACAGAGAAACCAGTCACTGCACCACACATACCTAGAACACAGAGAAACCAGTCACTGCACCACACATACCTAGAACACAGAGAAACCAGTCACTGCACCACACATACCTAGAACACAGAGAAACCAGTCACTACACCACACATACCTAGAACACAGAGAAACCAGTCACTACTACACCACACATACCTAGAGAACACAGAGAAACCAGTCACTACTACACCACACATACCTAGAACACAGAGAAACCAGTCACTGCACCACACATACCTAGAACACAGAGAAACCAGTCACTACTACACCACACATACCTAGAACACAGAGAAACCAGTCACTGCACCACACATACCTAGAACACAGAGAAACCAGTCACTACACCACACATACCTAGAGAACACAGAGAAACCAGTCACTGCACCACACATACCTAGAACACAGAGAAACCAGTCACTACACCACACATACCTAGAGAACACAGAGAAACCAGTCACTGCACCACACATACCTAGAACACAGAGAAACCAGTCACTACACCACACATACCTAGAACACAGAGAAACCAGTCACCGTATTGGATAGAAAACCAGTAACTATATTGGACATACAGTAAAGCCATTTGCGGACACGAAACCAGTCACCCACCATACTGTACAACCAGTACAACCACTACTGTAATACAACCGGGGCTGTGCCTTGTGTTTATGAACTTAAATCAAATGCTATGCTATGTTCTCATTGCCTTTGTGAATAAATAAGGCTATGACTACAGTATATGACTATGTAGATATGTGACAACCAAATTATTGCCCATCATTTTTTTCATTGCCCTCATTATCCAACCTCAGGCTCATCTGCATTCTGCAAGGTATGATAATATGGCCCTCGGTTGGATGACCTCGGCCCCGGTGATAATTGATAAACTACGTACGGTATAGACAGTACACTGCAGTGCACATACTACTGTATTTGCAATATAGACATATACATTGAAATCACTATGCATTTTTTGTAAATATATAAGCTGATGGATATATGTGATTAGAGTGATGACCCTAAACTCATGCAGACCTCTGACACATGACCAAATTCACTTTCTGACACAATTGGCATTTATTGTACTGTACAACAGTATAAATGACAGAGGTTAGCACTAATAGTTGCCTCTGACATTAAGGACTGGGAAGCAAGCAACCTTTTTTGTTTGCTATTCACACAAAATGAGACAAAGCCCATCTGTCAAGGCTGAACATCCTCGCACTCTGTTCAAAGGGCTCTCTCTAGATATCTCTTGCTCTTCTCTCTCCATCACTGACACGCCAAACATGTACCAGCTAAGCAACGTACACGAGGGAGAAAAGGTTTGAGCTGTGATATATTTCACCCCTAAAACCTTCATTTGATGCATCTGTAATTGAGTGAGTGTTTGTGTGTGTATGTGTGCACATTGTAGCTTGATGCAATCCTTTCCTCGCCCAAGGCACTAGTTAATTTAGTTGGTTCGGGCGAGTCTTGACACTAGTATATATACAAGTAAGACGCGCAAACGTGGGAAGCGAACGCAGCTGTGTGTGTGTGTGGTTGTTTGTGTGTGTGTGTGTGTGTGTGTGTGTGTGCTACAGCTGCGCCCTCTGGTGGCGGGCGGGTGGTGTCACAGCGGGACAGACACACAGACACACACAGACATGATCTGCAGGGTCTCATAGTTAGTGCTCAGTGCATTCGCAATCATGATAGTTTAGTGTCATTCAGACAATATTTAATCAAACAAGTCCTAGTATGTTATTTCCACCTATTTTGCCTACTGACTGTGGCACACATACTGTATTACTCTGATAATGGTGAGCTGCTGATTTTTGTTGTGCTCAAGGAACCGAAATCAAGGGTAACATAACATGAATACAATTTCACTCCCTCAAATTAGTAGCATGAATTCGTTTAATTGAATTAATGAGGATAATTGAGAGACTTACCGGTCTGTCACCTGTAGACTCAGAATGCCACAACCTGGACCTGAATAACCCATCCAACTCTCTGCCAGCTAGGAGAGAAGAGGACAGATGCTATCACTACATAGTTCACAACACATTGTCTGCTAATGACGGCACGCAATCTGTCAATCACACAGGTATTCCTAGACGTAACCTCAGTAAAACTATGCCTAACCTAGCATCAAATGTTGGATGAGTGAGAACTTTCTCAAGCTAAATGAGGATAAGACAGAAGTTCTCATGATCGGTTCTAGTGAGCAGAAAGAATCAATAATAAGCAGACTTGGCAACCTGACTGTAGAAAGTAACAGCACAGTAAAGAACCTGGGGTTTATTATTGATTCTGAATTGAATTTTAATTCATACATTAATCATGTTACAAAGATTGCCTTTTTTCACCTTTATATATTGCACGAATCAGAGCCTATTTGTCCTTGGACGATGCAAAAACGCTAATCCACGCCTTTGTTTTTTCTCGGCTTGATTACTGCAATGCACTTTTTTCAGGACTGCCTAAGAAAACAACTGACAGATTACAACTTGTCCAAAATGCAGCAGCCAGAGTTTTAACTAGAACTAAGATGAGAGAACATATTACTCCAGTTTTGGCATCACTGCACTGGCTTTCCGGTTGTTTTTAGGATTGATTTTAAAAATATTTTACTTGTCTATAAAGCTCTCAATGGTCCTTCCTACCTACATGACTGCCTGCCTAAATATGTCCCAAACCGCCCCCTAAGGTCTTCCACTGCTGGCCTGCACGCTTTGCCTAATAAAATGGCAACTAAAAAATACGGGGAAGCAGCTTTTGCTTCTACGGGCCGTCGGCATGTAACAAGCTCCCACTGTACCTTCGTCAGGCAGCCTCTGTAGACATTTTTAAAGCTCAGCTCAAGACCCACTTCTACAACATTGCTTTTAATTGATCTTTTATTTTTTTGTTATTCATGTCCTAACTGTATTGCATTACTGCTTGTTTTTTAATGTCGTTGCCTTGCTTTTCTTTTATTCTCCATTGTTCTGTAAAGCACTTTGAGCTGCATTTCATGTCATGAAAGGTGCTATACAAATAAAGTTTTATTATTATTATTATTAACCTAATCTTAACTTCAGTAAAACGGTGCCAAAACATAACCTTATTCCTAAACTTAACCTGAGTAAAACTATGCCTAACCCTAAACTTATTTCTAACCTTATACTCAGTAAAACAAATACAACGCTGGGGGTGAACGTGTTTTGTAGCGAGCGCTCCGGTTACCATTATCACCACTACATACGGGATAATTCTTCTGACCTGGTCTGCTTTGTGTCTCGTCTTGTCCTCCTCCGTCTGTCTGTCTGTCTGGAGGGACAGGGAGCTCAGGCCGTCTCCTACGCTGACACTAGTTGGCACTGCAGAGTGCCCGTAGATGTCCTCCTCATCACTGGAGACACTGCTGGGCCGTCTGTCCAAACAGGACACAGTGGAGTAGAACATCTGCTCAGCCACACCACTGGGGGGCACCATGTCCTCATCCTGGACACAAACAAACAACAGCATCAGTTCACTTTCAGTCTGACTTCGCACACATGCACGTGGGCACGCAAGCACGCACACATGCATGCAGCACGCACGCACACAAACAATAGTAGATGTGCAGGTTTGGGAAACTCAAAAACAAGTGTTTCAGGATACAGATCACGTCATCACGAGTACAGGAAGCATCACCTCATACTTATATGGCGACTGCCCAATTATCACAGACACTGAACATCATTTTGCCAGTGCCTTTAGCTCTTGGCTTGGGCATTCCTGCAATCTTTTATGGACATTACCGAGGCTCCCAAATATGAACACGAGCAGTTTACATTTGTAACCGAGGTGTATAATAGCATCCTTAAGACATTGGTACTTTAAGCACCTTGGTAAGGAATGCCTCTTCCAGACTGTGGTTAAATGCACATCCCACTTGAAACATTGTTATCAAAACCGCCACACACACACACACACACACACACCTCATCCTCTTCATCCTCTGGACCAATGAGAGGGCTCAGGAACTCATCCTCCTGCTCTTCCATTGGTTGCAGGTCCTGGCCGTCCTGCGTCTCCTCAGAGTTGTGCATGTAGGAGAACGTGCACTCCAACAGGAGGTCCACGTCTGGGGTGGGCGGCTCCCCCGCCCTGCTGTCTGCCATGGGGTCTGATAACAAGTGAAGAGGGAGGGAGGCTGGTGGAGTCTCAGAGCTACACACACACACACACACACACACACACACACACACACAATGACTAAATAGAGAATCAAGAGTCATTTTAATATTAAATTATAAACAATCAGATCATGTGGATCCCGTAAACAACATGGAAACGGCATCTTGGGCTTCATGTGGCCTGCCTGTGACGTGACATATCTCGTATATGTCATATAACTGCGTATTTGGGCAAGGCCTCAGCCCGATCAGTCTCATTGACTCCGGCTATACAATTTCAAAGGTACCGTAGGGTAAGTGATATTGCTTTGTCTCTCCAGCTCGTAAACAGAAAATGCTAATTCCAGGTCGGGATACAAATTATATCCAATCAGGAGAGAGAACTCACACACAGATTCTCGGAATTCTCGAACATTGATGCCAATATCTTCAAATGCTGTCATCATAACATGACATGATATTTGACATGTAACATACCATACAGGTTTCCACCAAATGTTGTGCAAATTAAGTTGGGCTCTGACAAAGGTGAAACTAGGTAAACAGCTATCATTATTGTCTGATGTTTTCTGGCTGTCTGTATTGACCAATTGTATACGCACAAAAGGAAAGATGCATAATTCATAGAGACCCCAACCTCACCTCTGTATATCTAGGTCCGATTCTGCCGGGTGGTCCAGAATCTGTTGGTCAGAGCGGTCTTGGTTACTGTTCTGGTCCAGGTCTGGCGAGTCCTGGCCGTGCAGGTCACTCAGTGGCGTTTCACCGCTACACCCTCCATCACTGTAGCAGCCGCCATCTTGGAGGCCGAAGTTGGACTCTGACCAGCTGCTCTCTGACAGTCGGTTACCACTGGAACTGTCTGTCAAATACACATATGACCTGATATTCATTATGTCAGATACATATCTGGTGAACTGTTGGATATGCACATATGACCTGAAATCATTGTAATGTCTTGATGAGACATTACAATGTCCTTTATATCTTTCATATTCACAAAGAACACTTTATCATAAAACATAAAAGGAGATTCATACAGGGACATCACTGGCCAATTGATTATCCAACTAAATGACCAACTGACTGACCAGTTGAATGACTGATTAGGTCGCTGGTTAGCTTATTGACTGTGGCTGGTTAATTGTATAACTGACTGGTAATATAATTGACTAAGTGACTGGAAGGTTAAACAGCTTAGTAGTTGAATAATTTATTTAGTGGCAGGCATGTTAACTGCCTAACTAATTAAAAAGAAAACCTGACTGACTTAAATGACTGCGTCCCACCTTGTCGTCTCCTCTTGGCTTTCTTCCTGACTTTAATGGCCTTGACCACCAGCTCCTGCTGTAGCTCCTCGTGTCCCAGGGGGGCGCTGTAGCGACTGGCGTTCATTTCACTGTCCCAGGAAGTGACGGAGCTGCTGCGACTACGGGAGTCGGTAGTGACCAGACTAGGTCTGTGGTAGAGACGCTCAGAGGCCTGGAGGAACAGACAGTACATTGGTCAACATGCCTGAATTATGCCAATATGAGATGAACATGATTTCCATGATGTTAGAAACACAGTGAAACCA
This sequence comes from Protomyctophum parallelum, assembly GCF_964188405.1. Classification (NCBI taxonomy): domain Eukaryota; kingdom Metazoa; phylum Chordata; class Actinopteri; order Myctophiformes; family Myctophidae; genus Protomyctophum; species Protomyctophum parallelum. The sequence continues at coordinate 16,426,961 of NC_139718.1, forward strand.
CCTCATATATGTGGAGAGGTGAAGACATAGAAAAGTACAGAACATAATAGCCAATTATTACTTGCGCAAGCAGAGCGCGCAAGTAATAAATTCGCCCGGTCATCGTTCATCGCGACAGCAACCCGCCATTTTATGCGTATGCCAATAAAACAGCAAATCCGTGCCTGGTTTGCTGGTACCAGATCACATAAATGACCATATGTCTTACGTCATAATTTAGAGCTAGTCATACGTATACTATATACATAATCAGTAAAATAAACAAGCAAATTGTGCCTGATCTGCTGGGACCAGAGTACGTGGTGTGTATATGTATGACTAGCTCTAAATGATGACGTAAGACATATGGTCATTTATGTGATCTGGTCCCAGCAAACCAGGCACAGATTTGCTGTTTTATTGGCATACGCATAAAATGGCGGGTTGCTGTCGCGGTTTTTGCCGCAAAGTAACCACAGTATACCGCTAATCAACTTACAACTACATACTCTATATAGTATATGTATATGTATACGTATGTCTTACGTCATCATTTAGAGCTAGTCATACGTATACTATATACATAATCAGTAAAATAAAATAGCAAATTGTGCTTGATCTGCTGGGACCAGAGTACGTGGTGTGTATATGTATGACTAGCTCTAAATGATGACGTAAGACATATGGTCATTTATGTGATCTGGTCCCAGCAAACCAGGCACAGATTTGCTGTTTTATTGGCATACTGTACGCATAAAATGGCGGGTTGCTGTCGCGGTTTTTGGCGCAAAGTAACCACAGTATACCGCTAATCAACTTACAACTACATACTCTATATAGTATATGTATATGTATACGTATGTCTTACGTCATCATTTAGAGCTAGTCATACGTATACTATATAATCAGTAAAATAAAATAGCAAATTGTGCCTGATCTGCTGGGACCAGAGTACGTGGTGTGTATATGTATGACTAGCTCTCAATGATGACGTAAGACATATGGTCATTTATGTGATCTGGTCCCAGCAAACCAGGCACAGATTTGCTGTTTTATTGGCATACGCATAAAATGGCGGGTTGCTGTCGCGGTTTTTGGCACAAAGTAACCACAGTATACCACTAATCAACTTACAACTACATACTCTATATAGTATATGTATAGGTATACGTATGTCTTACGTCATCATTTAGAGCTAGTCATACGTATACTATATACATAATCAGTAAAATAAAATAGCAAATTGTGCCTGATCTGCTGGGACCAGAGTACGTGGTGTGTATATGTATGACTAGCTCTAAATGATGACGTAAGACATATGGTCATTTATGTGATCTGGTCCCAGCAAACCAGGCACAGATTTGCTGTTTTATTGGCATACGCATAAAATGGCGGGTTGCTGTCGCGGTTTTTGGCGCAAAATAACCACAGTATACCGCAAATCAACTTACAACTACATACTCTATATAGTATATGTATATTTTTTTCACATATCAATGATTTCTTTTTCTTTGAAAACCTAAAAAGGGATCTAGAATATATCTACATCGATAAAACTGTATTTCTTATATAGATAGAAACTTGAACCATACTTAATAATACTAGGTGTTTATATGCATAGTAGGTAGGTAGCAAATAGTTACACCTAATAATTTTACATTTCAAACGTTCCTTCGCAGATATACTGAGATTTGACAGTTTACAGCGGTCGAAAGTACTTGCGCGCTCTGCGTGCGCACTAGTTGGCCATTTATGGCCTACTAGTGTGCAACAAGCAAGTATGCACTCGACAGAGTGCAGTTCTAGTTTGTTATGTTTTTTCTTCTTCTTCTTCCAGTTTAGTCATTATGCCAATTACCCCTGCCCACACATTTCTAGTTTGCCAGTGAGGAGCCCCCACCAGGAGGACATAGCGCCTACACCGAGACACTTGTTCAACACCCCTCACTGACAGGTGGCGGCCCAGCCCATCAGTCTCTAGTGCAACGACAAAGGTCTCCCTCGCCACACGGCTTGCCTCCCCCAAACACTCTGTGACACTTACAGCTGGATGAACTATGGTGGAAATGGTGGATTTGAACCCATAGACTACAGTACATCTTTACTCATAATTATGTCACCTGAACACCACATCCTGTAGTGTGCAGTATACTGGGATCCAGAATCAAGCAGGTCATTGATCATTAATATTCTTTCCACCAAACTTTATGTCCCTTTTCTTAAGCATAAGTTTGTTTGAGTGGTGCGACCACTCCAAGGAACAGCAATGTCCCTTATGTCCCTCCCTATGTCCTAACCTACAGTATGTCCCTATGTCCCAATGTTTAGAGTACCAATAGGGGGTGCTGTTGCACCACTCGCTTCAGACTGGTCAGATTGTTTTGTAAGATATATTTTTTGGGCTTTTTCTGCTTTTATTGCATAGTGAACAGTATGGTGATTGGTGACAGGAAATGGGGAGAGAGATGGGGGGTGACACGCGGCAAACGTCATCGGGATCAGGAGTCGAAACTACTGTATATCAAACTAGCGGTCCCTGAAATTAAAAGGTTGCTCTATTCCCCCCATCTCTCCTCACCTCCACCTGCTCATCCTCCTCTTCTGCCTCCTCTACCGCCTCCACTGGTCCCTCTTCATCCTCCTCGTCATCCTCGTCCTCCTCTTCACCCTCGACCCCCTGTCTCCCCCCTGCGCCCTGCTCCACGATGATGGCCATAGTTCGGATTGGCTGAGCCGTTTCCACAGAGCCCGTTGGCGGGAGGAGAGTGGGTGTGGCCAACGGGGAGGAGAGGCGGAGGGAGAGATCAGTCACTAGAGAGACAGAGAGACCTTCTTTATTAGTTTGTTTTGTAATAGTAGTAGTAGTAGTAGTAGTAGTATTAATAGTCATAATAATTGCACTAGCATTAATAATTCCTATTAGTCCTTCAACAATACTAGAATTAGTCTAATGATAATAGTGGTAGTGCATACGGTTTGAAACAACTCCATCAAGGCTAACGGCAACAGTACTACAGTAGTATTAGTAGTACTAGTGATAGAGATGGTAGGTACATACAGTTTAATGCTAGTTCTTCTGTGTTAATAGGGGCGGTACTAGTATTAGTAGTGCTAGTACATACAGTTTGATGCTAGTCCTTTAAGGGCTAAGAGGGACAGTACTAGTGTTAGTAGTGCTAGCACATACATTTTGATGCTAGTCCTTCGGGGCTAGTAGGGACAGTAATAGCATTAGTAGTGCTATAGTAGTACAGTACATACAGTTTGATGCTAATCCTTCAGGGCTGTTGGAGATTCTAACGATGTCTCTGTCTCCTTTCAGGATGAAGATTTCATTTTCACAGCAGGACACTGAGACGATGTCACCACAGCTCTCCAATGCCCCGATGATAACCTACAGCACAAACAACACAGCATGCCAACCAGGTGAGGAAATCACAGATTGAACCTTTTTTTATATGGAACAACCGAGACTATTAAGATTTTATAGAAGATGATTCTGAACATATTGCTAGTTTGACCACTCCAAATGCTCTAATCTCAAAATAATAACCAAAAAATAGCCTATCTACAGGCTCTCTATGTGTTGCTTTTAGATAGGCTATTTACGCTGCACAACATGCTTCCATAGATGACATGCTGCTGGCTTCTATGGAATCCAAATGACTGAAATCAGTTGTGGCGACTGAGAACTTCCATACCATATTGTATAATGCTGTAGAACCAAGCCCCCAGTAAGGCTATCCAACGTTGAAGCTGCCACTACCTACTGGCGAAATGTGGAATTGCAGCACTTTCATGGAGGTGGACGGACGTTCATGACGTCACGTGCGTAAGCCCGGACCTCAAAATTGAGGTCTGGGGCTAGGTTAGGCTAAAATTCAGCTCGCTCGAGCCATTGAGTTATAATTATACTTCCGGGAGTCTTCCGGGTGCTTCATAACGCCACTGAGCAACTTCCACTGAAATGAATAGCGGGGGGCGGGGCTAACACTCCGGTTCGGTCTCTATCCTTTTATTACTTTATTACACACTATGTGGCCTTGTGGTTAGAGTGTCCGTCCTGAGACTGGGAGGCCGGGGTTCGATCCCCGGCTGGGTCATACCAAAGACTCTAAAAATGGGACCCAATGCCTCCCTGCTAGACACTCAAGGGTTGGATTGGGGGGTAAGTCCCTGCGACATACTAGCGTCATGTCCAGGGGGTGTACTTGTACATCAAGCTGCCTCACGCTACAGAAACAGGAGATAGGCTCCTGCCCTATGGGCCTCATGGCTCGGCAAGGCTACTTACTTACTTTACACACTATACGATATATACAATTACACATTAAGTGCGACATCCAGCAGCTCACTGTTATTACCTCCATCAATGGTGGTTGGTTCCGTTGTTGTTAAAGGGATTGTCATGGAGCATGGCAAAAAGAGGCCCTTAGACAATGATGTCTAGTTCTATATTGTACAATTAGTCAAGTGCAGTCACAAAATAAGGTTGTGGATAGCAGCTTTAAGTGCTTAAGCAATGGACATAGTTGAGGCATGTGCAATGCATCCCCGGGTATGGACTAGTTGTTATTGCTATCATCATTGTTACCTGGTTAAGACAGTCCAGTACATAAACACTGTATTCGTTCCAGCTGAGTAGCCAGCCATCTCTGAGAAAACAAGACAAGAGACCCAGCTGTCTCTCTCTGGGCCGGTATCCCCCCACTGGACCTGCTCTGGGGAACAACTCAACCTGAGGGACCTGGACAGATGGAGAAGGGGACAGAAAAGACAGACAGTCAAACACCTAGATAGAGATGGAAATATACGGATACAGAGGAATGCCAGCTTCACAGTTTGGAGTTTAAGTGGACAATCTGGAGGGGACTGTGGACTCGGATGCACTAGTAGGGACGTGGAGCACATTCAACCAAACGGCTTGATCATTCCTTTGTGCCAGTAGACAACTAGACATCAGGCTAAACAACCAACGCTGTCCACAATGTGCACTGTTCTGTTCTGTGATTACAGACTCCTGCTATAGTATAGTATTTTATTATTATTTCTTATACTTAGTATTTCTCTACTCTTACCTGTACCTATCCTGTGTTTCACTCTTGAATTTCCCCACAGGAATCAATACTCTATATGTCTGTCTGTCTGTGAGAAAGATAGACAGACAGACAGAGGTCGTCATTCAACAGAAGGAATCAATGTGTCACCAAACAGAAAGCCCCTTTAAGCCTTTTATCCAAAGTGCTTTACAACAACACAATCAGGCCATTATAGGACTATTATGGGATGGAGGAGACATTCAGCTGATGCAGTTATCCAGAGACATCTCAATCCTCTCCATGGTATACCGAGTTTAGACTAGGGGTGCGCATGTCTCCCTTATAAGACAAGGATACATGGGCTACAGATATGATTTAGGGATGATACATTACTTTGAATACCGAATTATTAAGTGTGATTAAAGCGATTAAACTCTGAGCTCTTAACATGTTTAATGTAGATATTAATTTTCCATCATAAATGAAAACAAGCCAATTCCATAAAAGTTGTTATTAATTGATAACAAACTGAAGGTATCCGGAAAACTCGCCAGTTTACCAACTCGCCGCGATTTAGAGCATTTTAGTTTTACTTCACCTTCATTTAAATTGCATTGAATTGAGAGAGAGAGGGGATAGTTGTTTAGAGTTAACACTAGAGAAAGTAGGAATGCTAAAAGTTTAAACACCAAAGTACTGAAACAATGTAATTCATTAATAAACAATATCCTCAAATGGTAGGCCTACTTATCATTGGTATTCACATAAACTGGCAAGTTCTCCGGTATCCCAAATTCAAAAGTTGGATGACTAAACAAGTATGCAGTAATATGGCAACTGCAGTGCATACTGTCAGTAGACTGTAAACCCTTGGTATCATTGCTGTGTATGCCGTGTAGTATAGTAGACCATGACAGAAAACCGTGTGTAGTACCAGAAGACACAGAATACAGCTAGTGATAGAAATACATTAAAAAACAACCTGCTAAGCTTAATTTATACACACGACGAGAATGTAGCTTTCCAAAAATAACAAATGTGCAAGCTAACAGGCCAATATTTTATGTTTTTAGCTTCTTTTTGGCAAGAAACATTGACAGGCTTTGGGTTTCAACCATAGACTGTAAAGAAATATGGACAAAGCGTTCTCCGGGTCTGATATGGACGTAAGATGAAGCCTGTCAATCCTTGAATTGTAAATCGCCATCTTTCTAGATCCGTTTGGGCCCAGCTGGCCATTGGCTGGCCCAGACAACGAGGGGGGACTTCCCCCCTTCTTCTTCATTGGTTTTTATTTTGACTCGAACGGGGGGTGGCTCCCGATCATAGACTGTAAGGGTAGCCACGCCCCTCAAAACATACTCGACTTTATTTTTTTAATAAATGGGACCATAATTTTCCAAAAAGAATATTATGACATGAGAAATGAGACTTTAAACTAGTGACTGGAAGCAGAAAGTATTCATGACCATGTTTATTAAGGTAATACAGTCTAGGTGAAGTTGGGCCCAAATACATGGACCTCTATGGAGCTATGGGTTTTTTGGGCCCATTACATGAACTTTCAGGAAGTCCCGATTTTTGTGTGGCTTCACAAGATATCTGTCTGACTGCCCCCCTGGTTTCAACGTAGTAGAATTCGAAAGCCATGCCATGGAGTGACTGGATGATGATTTTGTAATTAATGCATAGTGCTTCGGCTGCTGATGCGTAAGCTAAGCAGACCTACGAATATGATTACTTTCATTAGGTTGTTAGACCCATTATGTGAAAGGGTTTAATTCACATATGTGTGACTGCACTCCTTTATGCAGCTGCAGCTACTATTGTTACAACTACTAAACTACTGCAATCATGTACTGTACCTCCATATTAAAGAGTGGTTTCAACAGTCTGGTGTCCTCCACCAGTCCTTTGATGTCTGTCCTCCACAGTCTCAGTCCTGGTCTGGCTGCAAACACCTGTAGGTCACTTTGTTTGCACAAACCCGGCAGGAAACACACTCCAAACCGTCCACTACTACAGCACGCACGCACGCACACACACACACACACACACACACACACACACACACACACACACACACACCATGAGTTTTCCATTTAAAATGTAACGTAACAGAAGACGTTTATTTTGTGTAAAGTGAGGGGTGCTCTTATCAGGGATCCGATGGTAATTCCGACGGAGCATTAGTCCGACATGCGGGAACAACGGAGTTGTTTGAGTGCTGTCGGACTAGCACTCAAACATGCGCTGCTCCCGTGCTTGCGGTTATGGTAGGTTGTCGGTCTAATGACTGTCGTACCAATACAGGGTATGCGCAATTTGCACATGCATAAAGTGAATGGCAGAGCGAGTGGCAAAGTGAGTGACAAAGTGAATTTAATGTTGTTTAAAGTAATTTAATGCAATCAAATAGGACATTTCTGTTTGGATGTATGGGCTGTCAATGCTAGAAAGTAGTTTTTTTCCACTCAGTAGGCAATCCCGCATAACTTTCAGGTATGATGATGATGTCATACATCACATTCCATTCTCAGCCAATCAAATCATCACAAATGTAATTCTGGCCAATCACTTTTGGCGTCATCGTAATGGGGTGATCAGCCAATGTGTGTGTTCGCGCAAACAGACAAGAATGGGCATAGGAGGCCCTCAAAAATGTTGGCAGGTTTTATGGAAATCCGCTCATCATGGCCAAAGCATTTCTGGGGGTCCCCAGCCAAAAACGTTGAGAACCCCTGGTTTAACCAATATGGTTTGGAAGAAATATGTCACCAATGCGGAAATTAAATACTCTCAAAAATTGTTTACCATTTCAGCTCACCCTTAAAATCAACACAAAATTCAAGCAGACAGCAGCAATCATAATTATCATATTGAAATAATAAATTCAAAGTTCTATCGTGTCACCTCTTCCTGGGCTTGGTTCCTATCTGCTGTTGCTTGTGTTCCTGGGTAAAGAAGAGCAGTGATCTCTGCTGGGTGGAGACCAGTAGAACTTTCTGAGAGTACTCCAACTGAACCACACCGGACGGCTCCTCCAGCAACAACACAGGGTTGCACACTCCCTGGAGAGGACACATATGTACATATCAATGAGTAAAATTATAATAATAATGCGTTCCATAATATTTGCAGGTGTTAGGACCCTGCATTATACTGTACTGTAGATAAGCACACAGTATGACTTTAATACTATGGCGTTTCACACTGGTAGTGGTAGATAGATACAAAATATACAAACAAGTAAGACGCGCAAACGCGTGAAGCGAACGCAGCTTGTGTGTGTGTGTGTGTGTGTGTGTGTGTGTGTGTGTGTGTGTGTGTGTGTGTGTGTGTGTGTGTGTGTGTGTGTGTGTGTGTGTGTGTGTGTGTGTGTGTGTGTGTGTGTGTGTGTGTGCGCGCGCGCGCGCGCGCGCGTGCGTGCGTGCGTGCGTGCGTGTGTGCGTGCGTGTGTGTGTGTGTGTGTGTGCTACAGCTGCGCCCTGTGTGTGTGTGTGCTACAGCTGCGCCCTCTGGTGGCGGGCGGGTGGTGTAACAGTGGGACAGACACACACACAGACACACACACAGACACACACACAGACATTCAGCCCTTGCTGTCATAGTAAGTGGCTCACTGCGTTCGCAACTACAAAGATGCAAAGCTACACAGCACAGTTGCCAAATTAATCGTCAACTTAAACTTGTAATCGTGACAGCCCTAGAGTTGTGTTTTGTTGGGGTTACCTGGTCAAGGTCCAGCGAAGAGAATACAACCTTCCCTTTGTCATCTCCAGAGAAGAGCTTCATGCCATTAGTGCTCCATGCTAACGATGTCACTGTGCTTTTATGAATACCAACCACGTCAAAACGCCTCAGCTAGAGAGATGGAGAGAGAGAGAGAGAGAGAGAGAGATTATTAATTAACCTAAATCTATATTTAGAAGCAATAACCGACATATAACCAAACCTAATCAAGACGCATGTTTTAGTTTTTATAATCAACTAAATTGATTTTTTTTACTGTATTATAAGTTGTACAATGGTGGCATACAAAAATAGTGAACGGAACTGGAAGTGATGGTTCCAGTTTACCTGTTTGTTCCTTCCAGGAAGTTGAGACACCAGCTGGAAGAGAGCCACCCTTCCCGATGCTGTTCCCACAGCAACCAGGTCATCAAAGCAACTGAGGAGCTTCACAGCAGTGATCGCCTCACACTTCCCCTGCACACACGCACATGCAGTTCTGTTCTTTAACTACATAGAAGTGTCTATTTGTATGTCTCTAAATGTTTTGATGAATTGAACAATGTGGACCCTGTTGTAAACAAGTGTAATGCTTAATTGGGTCGTCCACTCACAGTTAACAGTCTTTGTATTGAGTTTGTGCTTGAAATGTACTGTAATTCTACAAACTGTTAATAAATATTTCAATCAATCAATCAAACACACACACACACACACACACACACACACACACACACACACACACACACACACACTCACTTAAGGCTCATACATAGTCTGGATTTTCGGTGGTGAGGTGACCACCGAACTACAACATGACGTCACGAGCCGCGGTGAAGAGCAAACCACCGCTCCAGCCCTTCTCTCTGTTTTTACTCACCACCGCTCAACGTTATTTCGCGGTGGTCGCGGTGGTCAGCTCACCACCGAAAATCCAGACTATGAATAGGCCTTTAAAGTACGTATTAATACAGAAAAGAAAATATATATATTTTAGGTGGTATTAATAATAGATGGTATGTGACAGGCTAAAAACACTGGCTTTAACCGAGGCACTCTATAAGGGCCTGATCACGTGGTATTGAGTTATGGGAGGGCGAGGCGCACAGGGCTAAATGCACCCTGAGGAATGAGGTTTGTGGATGTAAATGAGAACTTCTCTTGTACTTGGCTTCGTACGTCTACAGGTCTTGATGTAAAACTTAGTCTACCCACCCACCCAGGTCCTTGAACCCCACCTTAGCCCTATTTCTATCTGACGTGACGTCACTGCTGTGGCGTCACGGTCACGCTACTATCCGTTGTCGTGGCAACACTGGCAATTAACCTAATAAGCAATTAACAATAGCAACCTATAACTGTGAAAAGATCTATGTCAAGGACAGAGGTGGTCGCAGCATCCTCTTCATGTACTGTATGTACAGCAGCTACGAATAATAGCTGACGCAATGCGAAACCTCTCCGTTTAACCTGCTGTAAACGCAATATATTTGTACAGCGGAGACTCAACAAAACACATTAATGGAACATTATCACTTTAACCACGTTGAACCTGGTATCCCTATTTTGGGCATGTCATTATAGCAAAAGAAGTTCACCAATTTCACAGTTCACATTTTAAAACTTTTTTTTCCAAAAAAAGGTTCCAAAAATGTTTGTTTCTTTAAATAGCAAGAAGCGCAGATCTAAAAGCTAACAATAACCTTTTGCCATTTGTCATAAGGTTAAAATGATATAGGGCCTAAGTGGTTAACTCAACCACCATACTAGTCTTGTCAAAAGTCTTGTCTTTACACTCCAAATTAGAAGCGACACAAATACATGATAGGAAAATGTGCATATTACACATTAAACAATTAATTTGGTGATGCCTAATTCATACAGGTGGATGATTGTATTTGTGCTGAATCGCCTTTTCACTGCATAATATTCACGTTCAGTATGTTCATGACATAAACAGCAGCTTAAATTAATGTGAATTCATCGCATGAAATAAACTCTCCCGGTGTGTACGGACCTTAAAGCTCACTACAGGACACTCACTCTGTAGATGTGAAAAAAATGAACATTCCAAACTAGATTTCAGAATATGTCATAAGCAGCTACATTTCTGAACTAGCTACAGTCGATGTCTGAGACACAGAGTGGGTAGACAGAAATGGTATCGTCCTATAGTCAGCATTAGTGAGGAGGACCCATACAGTAGATATGGTTGAAAAATGTTACTTTAACCATATACAATACAGTGATGGTAGTGAAGAACCACAGAGTCTCACTCGCAGCTGTCCTACTGTGTGTCTCACCTACTGTACACTGTGAGACAGACTTGGATACAAAAGGGAAAAAGCATTAGAGACAAAACCATCAATTTAAAGTGGGTGGGGCACGTTCGTATCACTTAAAATAGAAAAACATATCGATGTCTATTCGAGATCTCTAACCCATATTAGCACTGAGCTGCTCTCTACATTAACTACTGTACTGGTGCTGTCAGACAGTAGGTAATCAGGGTGTTCTCTAACGTCCTTAGGAAACGGATAAGTGGCTTTAGAATTTCACCCACTTAGTTACAGGGGATGTAAGGGGGGAGGGTAATGAGACTTCTACATTGATTGTAACCAGTCTTATGACCCCTTGGACCTGGGACCTGGGAGTTTTCTGTTGTTGACCACTGAGAGATGTCCAGTATGCCCAGTACAGTCCTCTACTGTTGTTTTCTGTATCCTGATGACTGCTTGGCACAAAACAAATTTCCGAAAGGACAAATAAATCATTATTACAGTATCTATCTATCTAGCCCTCGGGGACCTGCCCAAGGCACAACAACCACAGTCTTCTACTGTTAGCTGCCCAGCAGGCTTCTACCGTTGACCCCTTGGACCTGCCCATAGCACAACCTACGGTTGGCCACCCGTAGCTGGCTAGCAGCCAGTACAACTGCATGCTCCTACCGTTGACCACCAGGACCTGCCTGGTGCTGTCACAAATCACAATTACAAATTTAAGTTGGCAAATATGACAAATTAATTGCGATAACTTGAATAATTGTGATTAGACGATTATGTAATAATTGTGACAGGCCTAGACCTGCCCGGCAGTAGAACCTCAGTCTTCTACTGTTGGTCACTGGGAGCTTCCCAGTACAATCTCAGTCTTCTACTGTTGGTCATTGGGAGCTGCCCAGTGCAATCTCAGTCTTCTACTGTTGGTCACTGGGAGCTGCCCAGTGCAATCTCAGTCTTCTACTGTTGGTCATTGGGAGCTGCCCAGTGCAATCTCAGTCTTCTACTGTTGGTCACTGGGAGCTGCCCAGTGCAATCTCAGTCTTCTACTGTTGGTCACTGGGAGCTGCCCAGTGCAATCTCAGTCTTCTACTGTTGGTCATTGGGAGCTGCCCAGTGCAATCTCAGTCTTCTACTGTTGGTCACTGGGAGCTGCCCAGTGCAATCTCAGTCTTCTACTGTTGGTCACTGGGAGCTGCCCAGTACAACCACAGTCTTCTACAGTTGGTGACAGAGCAGCTCCCTCATTGTATACTGTAGTATGAGAGTATCTTGCTCCAGGACAACTCTCAGTGCCTCAATAACTCACCTCCAGGTTGTATTTGTTCATAGTGCTCAGTCTGCGGCAGTAGAGGTAGAGCATTCCAATGCTGCTTCCCACAGCGATGTAGTCTGGTGTGACGTCCAGCGCTGTCAGATAGACCACCACAGACTTGAACCCCTTCTGAACCTGATCCAGACCAAAACCACAACAAACAGCAATCAACTGTCAGTAACATCATAATAACTCGAATCAATTATATCACAAACAATCAATACAACACAGATCATATTCAAATCAATTACAACATCACAATCATCATCATCATCATCCTTCGAGTGCCCTCGAGATCTGCGACACAAGCTACTTCCACTGGTCTCTGTTGCTCATTGCCACACCAAGTTCATTCACAGTCAGTCCTGTGTCCCTACTCAGAACATCTGGAAAAGTGAGAGGTCGTGTTCCTCTTGATGGGCAGGGTAGTCTCCACAGAAGAATATCCGAAATGACCTGGTCTTTTGCTCTGTGGCAGTGTCCAGCAAAGCAGAGTCTTCTTTCTGCCACCACAACTGAGATGGGGGGGGTGCCTCCATAAATCTGAGCTTTTGTGGGATGGTCCTTCCATGAGAGATTCTGGACACGCATGAGGAGTCTTGTGTATGTTCCGTCAAGACGATCCCGAAACTCGTTATTCATTGTCCATGTTTCGGCACCATAGAGAAGGATACTTTTCACACAGGCTTTGAACAGGTTGATCTTGGTAGCTCTTGAGATGTCATATAAGATGTAGCTTATTACAAGCATTCCAGGCCTGTCCTTTCCTTGTCAGGAAGTCCTTTCTGCTACTGACTACGTATGATCCAAGATATTTGAAATCCTCAGTTTGTTTGATGTCACTGCCGTCCATGGAGCGGATGGTTGGGTGAACAGAGTCTTCATTCAGAAGCAGGCATTCTGTCTTTTTGGCATTGAGCAATAGGCCAACTTTGGCTGCTGACACTTCTAGTGATGTTAAAAGCTCTTGAGCAGAGTTTATGTGTTCAGCAAACAGTGCGATGTCATCCGCGTAGTCAAGGTCGGTCAGCCACTTCTGACTTTGACGACCAGATCTTCTGTACACAATCAATACATCTGGATAGTGTATTATTACAATCAATTACAACATTTCAATCAATTTAACAGTATAATTATATTAATCTAGAACATCATATTCACTGACAGAATAATAATGTATTAAAATCAATTACAACATCACAATTAATAATGTAATAATTAAAATTAGAACAGCACAAGGCCTAACTTTTTTTATGACAAGGTTGCAGACAAAGAACTGTAACACAGAGAAATACAGTTACATTTTATATTAGATTAGGTTTCAACTACGGCTTTGCTTTGAATCCCTAAATAACTCAAGCCACTGTACTGTACTGCAACATTACTCATTTGAAATGTGGTCATCTGAAACCTGTATGTACTGCAGTATTCCTGACGCTGTCTATTTCACCTTCATCACCGCACTGAGCTTTATTCAACACTACATCCAACGTGGTTTATAGCTTCTACTTAGCTCTAAAGGCACATGGGTTATTGCAAGAAGATTGGTGATGTGTTTATACGTGAGAGATTGTATGTTTGTGTGTGAAGTGCTCCTCTCAAGTGACAGACGGTACCTTGGCAGGGATGGCATTGAGGAGGTAGTACAGAGGACAGAACTCCCTCAGAAGCGACGGAGGAGGGGTCTGGGTCGCCATTGGTTCAGCTGACAAATGGATCTGTGCTGGTGGGTTCAGCAAGGAAAACAAATAAATAACCATATAGATTCAAGGGAAAAAGATGAACATACAGAAAGAGGTAATTATAGAAAAACGAAACATATACCTACATAGCTACATCTGTCAACAGTTAGGCTTAATAAACATGTAACAACGGAAATGGCAGATTGTGATTAACTTGTCTAAAACACACACACACACACACACACACACACACACACACACACACACACACACACACACACACACACACACACACACACACACACACACACACACACACACACACACACACACACAAATCTTTCTACACACTGCAGTGTCACTACTGTCAAGTATACAGCTCAATTGTATCACCGAAAATGGTGACTAGTCCAATTCGGTGACTCCAGAGGTTTCACTTTCACTTTACATATTTACTGTGCACAGAGATGAGGAGATGGGTGCAAGTAAAGTAAGTCACCTTATAATAAATATAATCTGAACCAAACGCGTGGTGATACTGTAATTTCAGAGAGTTCATGTTTTTCAGTTAGATGAAGTTACATTACAAGGGGCCGACTGACATTGCTTTTTTAATACACATGCATATGGTCATTTATGTGTGGACAATAATACCAGCATCCCTCATAAATAAGTAAAAATATTGATGGGACTGTTATTAATACTAAGCAGGGGGGGGGGGTCACAGAGTTCGATAGGTTTCCACTTCGGGTGTAACACTGACTGCTCTAGTCTGTACTACACGCCCAAGGCAAACAGCTGTTAGCAACAAACATTACGTCCACCCACAACTAATGCCCACGTTACATACTCACATACATAACTATTTAAGTGTATACCTGTGAACAGGCAGGCAGTGCACAAAAAATATATATAGACGTGTTTGTATTCTTCGTTTATTTTCTTATGGTTAATATATCAGCAGGTGAATTTGACGCTGAGAAACCGTCGTAACTGCATAAATAACACACAAAACACACACTCACAGCTTCTGTCGTCTGCAGTTATCCGTTGCCACAACACACGTGTATGACGCGTTTAAAAGGTCGTCGGCGACATTGCTTCGTTTTGACGTTTGTTATTATGTTAAAGGATAAATAACATCTCATGCTGACGCTCTGACGCTGTGTCAAGTCACACGAGACAAGGGATAAATACGACTTCCGCTCGCAGACTTAAAAATAAAAGCTACATTTGCATTCCGTGGCGGGAATGTGTCGCTTGAAAAAAAGAAAATATTGCAAACTTTTTTCTTTTCGTATTATAATAATACGGATAAAAGTCGATTAGATGAATATGCTCTTTCTTTGTAAACACCATAATATAAAGGAGTGACTGTGAAAACACTGACGCTTGTTGTCGGCAACAAAATAACAAATCTCCACATCCGAAATTCAACAGCGCACACTACTGACCTCTACTGGTCCAAAAAAGACACGTTTGACATGCTTTCTCCTCGGGGTTTGTTTTCCCTGTATATTTTATTGTCCATGCTGTAATATAGAAGGATTTTAATATGAACTATTGGGATAGTAGGATAAAAGACTGCATTTAGATTTGATTTATGTTATTACCATCATGGATGTATTATTGGCTGTTCTCAGTGTTCTGTAATCTGACATGTACGATGTAGCAATGTAGCATTGAACTGTAATTTTATATCTGCCTCTTTGGCCAGATCTCACTTGTAAAAGAGAGAGACTCGGTCTCAATGTGTTCTTTAATGGTTAATTAAAGGCTAAATACAAAATAAAATAAAATCGGTCAAATAATTATTTTCACATTAATGAGAGGAACCGGAAAAGCGTCACTGGATTCGGCTAAAACCAGGAGAGAGGATTTATTTTTAAACGGACCGGGGTGCGTACAGCTCGACCTGTCATCATTACGCTGAAGTGTGGTTTTTTTAGGAGGCTCCATCCCAGAACTCCATGTCACAATTTATCAAGAACCGGCCGGACGCTGCTGGGGAAAATGCTATGCTAGTAAAAAAAACAACACCGTGAACCGTTACCTTTTTTTCGTGCTTATTAACTGCACTGGTTAATATATTTTTTTCTCTCGTGCTACATTTTATTGCATTTTTTGCGGTAAAAATTTCAAGGAAATTAGATTAAAAATATTTGTCAAGGGCAAAAAAAATAAAAAATAAACCCACCGATTGGCTCCAAGTAACTGCATGAAAATCTTTTAGCTTAGCTACGGCTAACAGTAGCTAGCTAGCTTCTTCCACAGACTGCCAAAATGGCGGACAACGGGGATGAAACGACCAATACGTCAAATATGACAACAACAGTGGCAGCACCAGGGGATGCAGTCAGTGTCGCACAGGTTCAGTGTGTTTCTGGATTAACGTCCAAAAACGACACCGCCACGGTGACCGCGGGTCCGGTGGCTACCAGCAGCCAGGACGTGACAGTCTACCAGGGACTGGCGGACTTCCTCCAAAGCTGCTCGGCCAAAGGAGGAGACGGAGAGTGTCAGGTTGTCACACAGTATGTCGGTGGAGGTGGCGGCAGTGACCAGGTGGAGCAGAATATATTCGTCGGCACGTCGACGGGGAGCGAGTACGCCACCATCAACGCCGACCTGTCCAACACCACCATCATCTACGTCCAGCCGGACGGGAGCCTTGTGGAGGGATCCGGGCTGACCCCCGAGGAGCAGCAGGCTCTGTTTGAACAGTTGGCCAAGCAGCAGATAGTCCAAGTCTCCGACACTGAAGCTGCCCGTCTATTTGAACAAAACCAGGTGGTTAAGACCATCCCGGCTGGAGCTCAGTTTCTCCCCAACGCCACACTGGCCCCCAGTGAGCTCCAACAAGTCATAGACCAAGTCACCAAGTCCCAGCAACAACTGCAGACACCCACAGTCCAGATCACCAAGTCCCCGCAACAACCACAACAGCAGATGTCCATAGTCCAGGTCACCAAGTCCCCGCAACAGCAGCAGACATCCATAGCCCAGGTCCCGAAGTCCCCGCAACAGCAGCAGACGTCCTTAGTCCAAGTCCCTAAATTACAACCACAACAGGCATCTGTTGCCAAGTCACAGTCACAACAGCAGACGTCCATAGTTCAAGTCGCCAAGTTGCAACAACAGGCCTCTATGGTCCAAGTCACCAAGTCTGCTCAAGTCACCAAATCCCAACAACCACAACAAGTATCCATAGTTCAAGTCACACAGCAGAGCCAAGCAGCAGCTAAGCCAGGGGAAACCCAGGTTGTGGCAACTGTGGATGCCAGTGGGTTGGTTACGTTAAGCACTGCCACTGAGGTGTCTGGAAGTCCCAAGCCACAGAACACCCCAGTGCCGCTGAAGAAAGTGGCCAAGAGCATGCAGAGCACACCATTACGTGTTGTCCAGAAAAAGGTAAGATGTAGTAGTTAGGCATGTATTAGCAAATGCACATGAAATGACATGAAAGATGGTGACATAAAAATCACACCCGTGTGACTGTGAAGTGAGGGGCGCTAATATATTAAAGTCTAACTCATGTTCATTAGGTGATGTAATCTTGATGTAAAACAAACGGTGCCAACATAAACATTAAATGCCATTAACAATAAAGAGACAATATGATGTAAAATGTCCCTTCATTGTCAATGGCGTTTTTAAAACAAACATTGAACTAAAAAGAAACATTAAAACCTGTATATAGGAGCCCCTCAAAAATCACCATAGTTGTGGCTGCCTGCTATTGATCATTATCGGGCTGTGTAATTAGGTCCACAGTATGTATTCTTAATTCATGTTTATTCTGCAGGGAATGAAATGTGCAGCCTGTTGAGTGCCTTGATCTGAACTACATAGGATATAGAACCCCTAATTCTGGCATTTGTTGATGTTCAGTCAGTAGTTTCATTATTTTATGCTGTTTTTTTAATGACTTTTCTAAAGCATTTTGAACTAATTTACACTCTAATTTACTCTCTCTCAGCCTGAGCCAATCAGGATCCAGCTCCAGGCCCCTCCCAAACAGGAAGTAAAAGCAGGGGGTGTAACCACCATCACCCTCCCACCTCAGACAAAGCCCCTGGCCATCAGTCAGACACATCAGGTCAAGGTCTCAGCCAATGGTGGATTAAGCGGCCCACAGATCATCACCCTCCAGCCAATGGTAGGCCAGCAGGGCCAACAGTTCTTCCTGCAAGGGAACCCCGGGGACCCACCCATCCAGCTGCTCTTACAAAGCCCTGCCCCTGTGGTCGGTTCCCTGGTCCCGGTGGTCCAGAAGCTAACGGGTCAGCAGAGTGGAGCCACGGTGACTGTACAGACTGCTACGCCCGTTACGGCCGTTAGCATTCAGAAACCTGTAACGTCACAGATTCGCATTCAGACGTCTCAACCTGTTAAAACGGTCACCCTGCCTGTTGTCAAGCCAGCGCCAGCAACCCCGGCTAACGGCACTGCGACATTGAGCACTGCAAAAGTCGTTAAGAGTCCCATTAAGACTCTCACTAAGACTATTGTTAAGACTCCAATTAAGAATCTCGTTAAGACTCCAATTAAGACTCTCGTTAAGACTCCCATTAAGTCCCCCGTTAAGGCCGTCGGTGCCGCAGCCACAGGCACAGCTGCTTCAGCAGTTACAAAGGCGACTAGTTCTGCCACAAAGGCGGCCGGCGAACAGTCGGCGCCTGTGGCGAAAGTAGTAAAGAAGAAAGAGAAGAAGGCAAAAGCAAGGGAGAAAAAGCCACTGAAGGTGCAGACGAGGTCAGGGCGCGTGTCTCGTCCCCCTAAACACAAAGCCAGGGACTTCAAGTTCATAAAGAATGAAGACCTGGCAGAGAGCCACCAGTCCGATTCTGACGACTACTCTGAAATGAGCATGGAGGAAGAGGAGGGTGAGGGCGGAAAGAAGAAGGTGGGAGGTGACCCCACCTCTTCCTCCTCATCAACCTCCTCTATTAAGTCGCGGTCGTTCAAGTGTCAGACCTGTGACAAGTGTTACATTGGCACCAAGAGCCTGAATAGACACTACAAACTTAACCCCACCCATGGAGACCCCGAACCCCCAACCACACCCACCTCCCCAGGAGGACGAGGAGCTGGAGAGGACGTGGAGATGAAGGAGGAAGGTGGAGAGCAGAAACAGACAAGCACTCTTGAGACAGAAAAGGATTCCAGTAAAACATTAGATACCTCGCTGGACAAAGTAAGACCATGTTCCACTCATATTACATCTACACACTGATTGGATGGCTGGTTGACTGACTGTTTAACATAGACAATGAAGTTACTATTTTTTTAAATAATAAAATAAATCCATGAATCTGATTAACTGTTGCAGCCCTATTAGACTTGACGGCAAAACTGAAGTGATGAGCAACTTAAAAGCTCAGCTTCCCCAGAAGCCCTTGACAATAGGGCTGGAAGAGTCAATGATGTTACCAATCATTGTGTTTATATGATAAGCTTACATTTCATATCGCACACCATATACGCTCATGTTTGATTAAACTGTTGCATCCCTGCTTTGGTTTATTCCCTGTTCCCACTCTTTCTCTCCTCCAGGATGAGGAGATTACAGGGTTGAGAGTCCAGCCCCGGGGCCCCGGCAGGCCAAGGGGCAGGGGTCGGGGCAGAGGCAGGGGTCGCGGCAGAGGTCGTGGTAGAGGACGACCTCTGGGTCCCCCTCCTAAGGTGGGTACAACGCAATGAGCCCATACGTTTATTTGATGCACACCTGTCTAGAATCTAGATGATAGTATCCAGATGCTATTTATCCCCATTCTGTTTACACCTGACCGCATCAATTGTAACTTCATCTGCCAGATGGAAATCTGATTGCATTTACCCTGCACTTTAACAATATCTTTATCTTGGAGATGTAAATGTGGGAGGAACAGCAGTGACAAAATGTGGCTTTAGTAGACACATTAATTTACACTTGACCAACTTGTGGCTTGAATACATCAGATTTCAATCAAGCATCTAGGGGCATGCATCTGAATATGCATGCATACTCGACCCGGTGCTTGCCCGTTTTTCCTCCCGGAATTGTCACCAGTGAGGGGGATAACTTTGTAATATGCTATTGGCTGTTTGTATTCTTTTTGGAAAAATATAAAAAGATACTCCTGTAGAAAGGCTATATTATTTTACTTATATTGACCCTATAAACAATTTAGTATTATTTAGTATATGTAAGGTTTTGCACACTCAAATGGTACCTTGTCAGATAATCCCCACATATCCTACAACAACTTCTGTGAACAGACTTCAATGTAGTAGATTTTCATAAATTATATTTGTACTTAGGCTGTCTGCTGTCATGAAAGTTTATAGTTAGATAAATTCAAAGTCCAGCCGTCTGCTGTCCAGCCTCTCCCAGCCCTCACATTGGGGAAAATTCTGGGAGGAAAACAGAAACGGGGCGAGTCTTCTTGTTACCATGCATCTCACCCTGTGAGACCGTTTCCATATGCATCTCAATACGCAGTCAACAATATGATACACTAGACACATTTTGATAGCCATATAGGGCCTACTGCACATTTATTGGGTTGGACATGTCACTAAGGTCGCATTCACACCTATACTTCGGTAGAGTCGATGCGAATGGGCGGAAAAGTTGCATCATTCTTGCATATTTAATTTGCTGCGTAGGTCTGTACTACGAGCGCAAACACTTTATGCAACCTGCAATATTGTGTAAATGTGCAATAGAACCTAATCGCCTCCATTCTCTTGCTATATATCCTACACTGCATTGTTCGTGTGTAACCTTCAGCATAAGCCTATGATGGTCTAACCATATTGCAATAAGGGCTTCTATCTCTTCATTAGACCACGTGTGTCCATGGGACATCTTTACATGTCGCTGCGTAATAATGCCTTCTCTTTCCTTCTTGTGTGCCAAATACCAACTTCTTCATCCCACAATGGTACATTCACTCCCTATGTTTAATGTGATTGCATTCACACCTGCAGGGATCCGGACTCGGCTGCGTTTTGAAGCAAAGTGAAACCCCTGTTTTTTGGCGGAGTAGAATGCGGTTCTTTGGTGTGCATTAGGATTCGATTGAGCCTTCACACCTGCCAAACGAAGCGCACTTTCCGACAATTCGTTTTAATCGCAGTAAAGCTTTCTGGTGGGTTGTAGTACTACACATGTACTGGGCACTGGGCAGCAGAACTGCAGACTCACTTTCTCTTACAGAACGGCATCTTAGATAAATGACTACCTGTATACTGTATTTTTCTTGAGTAGATAAGGCATTTGTCTTATTATTATTAAGGTGGTGGTTGGCCATCCAGGCAGACGGGGGCGTAGAGGCAGACCGCCAAAGCTAGGGGGCACAACAAGAGCATCAGCAGAACTACAGGCAGAGAGGAGGAGAGAGAGACTGTCGGAGGTAAAGGAACATAATGTGATCTGATTTAACCGCATTAACCATATTTATAGAACAAATATGTAATGTAGTGTGTGTGTGTGTGTGTGTGTGTGTGTGTGTGTGTGTGTGTGTGTGTGTGTGTGTGTGTGTGTGTGTGTGTGTGTGTGTGTGTGTGTGTGTGTATAAAGTTGGTAGAACAGTGTGATGAGGAGGAGCTTGTAGATGCGGTGCTTCCTCGTTTGTCCAAGACTTTAACACTCTGGGACCTACTGCTCGCCAAGGTAACACACAATCCTGTAAACCCCCCCCCCCCCCCCCCCCCCCCCCCCCAAAAAAGCTATTCTGTTTCTCTCTCTCCCTCCAAGCTGTCTATCTGATGTCTCTGTCTCCAACCTAACCTGATGTCTCTGTCTGTCCCTCCAGGTAGAGAAAGGTCGTCCTGCTAGGGCTCACTTTCCAGAGATGTACCGTGAGTTTGAGACCCTGCAGGGCCAGGTGAGGAAGCTAGCCCAGGAGTACATCTCCAACCCACAGAGAGCTGGAGATGCTCTGGAGGTCCGAAATATAGAGGTGAGACTTTCTATTTGACTGTTCTCTTCTGTTCTATTGACTCTGCTACACTAGTGCAGGGATTCAAGACCTAGATGCAAGACCTCCAGTTTGATGTGCATTAGGCCACAGACCTCCATTTGATACCAGTCTTTTATGTCTGGGACGCCAAACTACACTGACAGAGTTCCAGACCCGGCCGTGAGGGTCCATTTTGACCCTTGGTGGTCCACCAACCCGTTGAGAACCAGTGTGCTACTGGACAACTTTCATGTACTTTGAGTTTGAGTATAATATCACTCCTGTGTGATTCACATCTAACATATTGATTGTGTCCAGGTTGCCAAGTCTCTGGGGATCTTTGATGAGGTGAACAAACTGAAAGTTGTTCCTGGAGCTCCTCAGAGCTCAGCAAACATGGCAACCAAGAATGTCCGCTACATGGAGGTAAAAATAAATCACACCCGTGTGAAGTGAGGGGCACTCTTATCATACATCATCATGGATCATCTCATACTGGCCAATCAGAATGCCTGTTGCCTGTGATTGGTTAGCTGATTTGCTCATTTACATATGACCTCAATGTTCCCTTCAATGTCAATGGCGTTTAATGTTTTGATGTTTAATTTACGTCCTATTTAGCAGCGTTTTGACCAAATCTCTCCCTACATTGTCAATGGCAAATCTTGAGACGTGGGGACAAGATTTAGCAGACATTTGACCTGAATTCCCCTTTCATTGTCAATGGCAAATCTTGAGACATGTGGGGACAAAAGCTGTATTATAATAAATAATAATGATAATAATACAGCCCTTAAGGTCTGTGATGAGGTCAAGTACTTAGGCTACTATTTAACAAATTACCTATCTGATGATGGGGACATCTACAGTCAACATAGAATGTTATATGCACAAGCAAACATGATTGTTGTTCGTAAGTTTAGTATGTGTTCAGCTTCTGTGAAGTCCACACGATTTAAATCTTTTTACACACCGATGTATACTGCCCACTTGTGGCGGCGTTACAAAGCAAATGTGGCTTATAATGATGCCATGAGACTGCTGCTTAAAGTGCCATGGTGCAGCAGTGCAAGTGAAATGTTTGTCAGTATCGGTGAACCTCATGTACAAATGTATGTGTAGGCTGTCTGATTCTGCCAACAGAATTATTTTAACCCTTTATTGATTGAGCTCAGTCAGGTTTGTTTCTAAACTGTGGAACCATTGGCGTGTAAGCCTGTATATGATTTTATGTGGACAATGTAATGGTAATGGTTCATTTGACAAGAAATAATTTTTAGCAGACTCCCACAGGAATTCTTAGTTTTGTCAATAATGTATTCATGATCACACACTGTATCCTATGAACCTGTGAGCCTGGTATTGTGTGAGTTGCATCTGTACTTAACAGCTCATTGAAATCCAATGCAGAACAAAAATAAATGTCTAATTGCTTTGTTTTCTAGAACTCCAAGATGCTGCCTCCTTCTAAAAGGTTTAAAATGGAGAACAGTGTTCCCATTCATCTCAACGGGATAGAGAAAGGTATGAGCTTCTGGAAAGCTTAGTTTGAAATCGACACACACTTAAAATTACCGATACATGCAGTCACCCTGAGTCCATTTGATGGAAATTGTAGAAATGGTTATTAATGGTCAGTGTAAATTGTTTTATGAAAACTTGAATCTTCAAATGACAAACTTCACATTCTGTTCTCTTCCCACCCAAAGTCGGTGGTCCCACAACCCCAGTGACTTCTATCACCCTGAAGTCAAGCTCTGAACCGTCTGGATCCAAAATCCTCTCCTCCACTACCACCTCCAACACCATCAGGTACCTCCACCATCACACACTGTAATACTCCACCTCCAACACCGTCAGTTACGTCAATAATCTCACATGCAGTGTAATACTGCTGGTTATGGTAAACGGGACATGAACACAGATCACTGATCCTTCCTTTTCTGCTCCTAGCTCCTCCACAGCCACGACCACCAAAACTACCCAGCCACAAACCTCTACGCCTCCCACATCGAGAGCCACACCCATGGAAGTCTCCCAGGACTCCGCTCCAAACAACGTGACCCAGGACGCCGCCCCTAACAACCTAACCCAGCAGCCTCCAATGGGAAAGGCAGAGCCCATGGAGACAGATACCCAGGGAGGGTCTCTGCAGGCTGGGCAGGGAGTGGTCTCAGACCCACTTCTGAGTGTGGAGGACCAGGCTCTGAGCAGCAGTGACATCGCAGCCCAGATGAAGGAGCTGGAGAAGGCTCTGGGTTCAAGTCCCGACCCACTAGTGAGCAAACAAGAGTCTACTAAGGGAGAATCGACCCAGCAACAGAACACAGAGCTGTCGGTTCAAAACCCAGCTACACAAACCAAGACCACCGCCGCCGCCGGCCAGAAGTCAACCACAACTCCACCCATCTCTTCTCCAAAGCAGCCGTCAGTGATCACCACCCCCACACCACTGCCGCAGCAGAGCACGCCGTCCTCGGGCACAGCGGATGCTACGGTGGCCCGCGAGGGCCAAGAGATCTACATCCAAACGGAAGGACTGACCATGCACGTGGAAGGGGAGGGCAGGGGGGGCTCGGACAGGGTGGTGGTGGTGAACGGGCCGGACGGCACCACCATGCACATCAGGACTCCTGAGGGAGTCCCCCTGGAGGCCGTGCATGCCCTACTGGGCATCGAGGCCGCGGCAGCAGAGGAAGAGAAGACGCAATAGACGAACTCAAACCCGAATTTACATCTTCATCATACAACGTCGCACACCGGAAATAGCAGATCAATAAGCTCCGCATTCACCACACGTTGAGGCGAAATACACAGACATGGAAACAAAATCACAGACACACCCATATATACTGTATATATCTGTGTTGTTGTATATATAAATGTGTATATATACATACACGTGTGTGTGTATATATATACTGTATATATACACACACATATTCAGAGTTACATAAACACCCAATACACAAGCAGAAATTAACCCATACAGTTACATACTACAGTATTTTAAAGGGCAACTGCTCCGCAAAATATCTACGTCAGCCTACGCCAAACACATTTTCATAGATCCTTGAGTTGACAACATATTGGGAAGTGTTATGTCACACAATATAGCTCGGTTCTGAAGTTGCCCTTTTACCCATTTAGACCCGAGTCCGATTCTAAAACCTAACCTAAGTTTTCTGAAAACCTTACAATTCTTATTCCATTTTTATTTTGTTTTAAATGATGTTGCTATATGTATAGCAACAACTTATGAGACACAGGTTGATCCCGGATTAAAAGGTATAACATATCTAAATG
Source organism: Protomyctophum parallelum (assembly GCF_964188405.1). Lineage (NCBI taxonomy): Eukaryota > Metazoa > Chordata > Actinopteri > Myctophiformes > Myctophidae > Protomyctophum > Protomyctophum parallelum. The sequence continues at coordinate 16,452,245 of NC_139718.1, forward strand.
GGTTAACAACAGACGCTTACTCGTATGTATACAAAGCCACACGAACATACAAACGCACTACCCTGCAAGAGCCAACAGCAGAAAGTATTTCCTGCATGTTTTTAAGATTATCAGTTGTGTTTCAGATCCCATATAAACTGCAGTTAAACCAGTAAATGTTCCCCACATCTGGACCTGAAATACTTCTCCCCTTCGTCTCTCACTCTGTGGAGCAGTACATGTATAAATGATTAATCACTTTATGTATGTACCAGTTTATACCGGACATATGGACACTTAGGTTGTGTTTACACTGAGGCAGAAAAGTTTTATTTTTTTTAATAATTTTCTGATTTTACACTCAAATTGATCTTTATTGAAGTTGAAAACTATGATCACCTTTTCAACAATTCCATCAGTTTTTCCATATTAATTAGATGATATGGCTATAGAAGATCAATTAGTTACATAATACTGTTACATAATATGTAACAAACTGACTAAAATTGACAATTGTACTGTTAAAGATTCAAACCTTAGACCACGGGCTAAGATAAAAGGTGGCGTTTAAAAGGTCATGGGTAAGGGTTGGGGCTGGCAGTGTTTGTCTTGAGTGGAGTAGAGCTGGGTTCAAGAGGTGTAATGTTACTCAAAGCCTGGTTCATGCTTACAGCCTGCAGTCTTAACTGGTGTGGCCAGCGCTAATAGTCTCCATAAATGTTATTTCATAGCTGTCAGAAAAGCTCAAAGAACAGAGTTGACCTGGTCACCATGGCAACAAACTGTCCAGCTTCTTTTGTATGTCTTGGCTTTGTAGTCTACTAGTGGTAAATAATGCCACGTATAGCACACAGTAGGGCAGTATTGTGTGTTTACGTTGAATGTATCGAACGTATCTAAGAAGCAGTTTAAGGATAATACAGTTTAGTCTATAGTTTGTTTTGCTCATGGCTCTTATAACCCTTGCCTATTTATTGGCTTCCTCCTACTCTACCCTCTACACACACAGGTTAATGTTGATCAATTTGCTTGGTTTGTCAAATAGTGAAAAGTGTTTGAAATCCTCAGTTCCAGCCTCTTGTTTGTTTCAGAGGTGTGTTTGTGCGTTGGTCTCTGTTGCTACAGCAAGTGCTTGAAAATCTGTACATGATGAAAAATTTGAGATGAGATGGAATGACTCCAGTTATTTCAAAGTCTTAATTGATGCACGTTGTTGCCGAGGGACAGGATAAGCCATCCAAAGACAAATGGCAACAAGTACCTTTTGTGTTCTTAAACGTCTAACATGAATAGAATTTAGATTGTATATCAACAAAAATGACACCCATAAATGGTTTGAAACCTATCCAAACTATCCACTTATGTACAGACATACACTCCACCAGGGTATGAGGGTTGGGAACTAGTATGCCAGGAAAATCTGATGATCCTTTGCTTCAAATTGTTCACTAAATGTGGTTTTTATGGCGTATATTCTTTGTATATTTGTAAAACTTTTGTTTTTCAATGTGTTTTCATATATAGGAATAGACCCTCCCTTTACCGGATAAACAGTACTTAGTCGGTTGTGATATGTTTATATGTAGATAAATACGAAAAGGAAGTTAAAAAAAAAAAGAAAACAACGAAAAATAAGTTGCACTATTTTATTATTCCTTTTTATAAAAAAAGAACAAAATCCTGGCGTAACACTTTCTGAACGTAAAGCTAGGTTTGTAACAGCAGGATACGTGTAAAGATGGAGCGTCAAAAAAACAAATAGGAGGATGTGATTTTATTAATTTTTATGTGTTTCTGTTGGGTCGCTGAATGCAGTACGTTTCATAAGCTGAACTGTACAGTTCTACTCATGTTCCCTCAATAAAGAAACTGAGAGACCACATGAATGCACATTATTTCATATCAGTCTGCATATGATCAAATCACACCAGACACGACAGCTGTCCTGCCTGTCTTGCCTACACACTCATCAGCTTCCCTACTATCTGTGACAGAGCTGCCAGCACCTTACTGCCATGCATTGTCAAAATGCACTAGGAGAGCTCTTCCCAGAACCTCAGGTTTTAGAGGTCATCGTTATTTAGCCAAGTGCCCCGGGTGCCTCATGTAGAAACACATTCAACATTTGGAGAGGAGTGCCACTCTTTAATGTCACTTCTTTCAAATCTAGTTGCGTATCAAGTTATCTGCAACAGGATTATAAATTATAATAATCTCAATGTGACTTCATCTGTGTCGCCCAGAGACGACATTCATTCATACAAAGCTGCTTCATTTGAGATAAGCATTATACATTAAGTAAGCTTTACTTTTATACCAGTTCTTCCACCTACACACATGAACACTGCCACAAAGTGTCCCTGAGAAAGACAAGTTACTTTAGAGAAATCAGCTGCTGTGTAGTTTGGCTGGACTGAATATCTCTGAGGGAAAAGTCCAGTCACATCATCATGGGTTTGTCTCTTTACCGCCTCTGCGTTTAACATGGAGTACGTCCCTGTCAGAGAGGTGGTCTTATAACAGAAACCTCACAGGTTCAACCGCCCCACCCACCCTGGGCAGTGGGCAGAGACCCTGTAAGTGTAAACCTTTATAACGGCCGGTGTCCCGTCTCCAACAGCAGGGACTCCAGGGTGAGTCTGGTGTCCGACTGGATGTAGGGCTGGTACAGCCAGCAGGACAAGAGCACCATGGAGAGGTCAGACGTGTCCCAGTGGGCCACTTCCTGGAGAATGGAATGCTTTAGTTTCAGCTCCTGACTGTAGGAGTCAAACAGATAGCGAGACACCTCCACTAGAGACGAGAGAGAGAGAGGCAGCAGTACAATAAGGCAATGCTTCTATTAGGCTATTCATTCTGCCTTGTATTTTTGTGTAGGACAGTAGAAATCTGAGAGGGAAGATGAGTGTGTGTGTACACCTTACCAAAGCGTGCAGTAGGCCAGCTGATAAACAGTGGAGCAGTTCTGCCTTGAGGTCCAAACTGAAACAGTTCCAACTGAACCACTCCCTCCACCGTGGACACCAAGCGCTCCATCTTACCCACAATATGATCCTGGGGGATTCACATGAACAAACTCTGGTGTAAATATTATTATGTAGATTGATAAACTGACATAATTATTTGGCTACACTTTAAAATGACATTAACAGCATCATGTTTAAGAAGGTATTTTTTTAAGCTTACCATCTTGTCTACGATGTCCACTAGTCGGCCACATGCCTCCTCCAGCTGTCTGTCCATACTGGGATGAGAGGAAGAGGTAGAGAAGGATGAGGAGGCATGGTCCTCCATCGTGATAATCTGCTGCTCCTTTTGGGAGCTGGGGCAAGGAGGGACAAGAGGAGGGGTAGAGATGAGAGTGTGTGACGCACACAGTTGATACTTTTTCAGCGAACAAAATGTGAGCCCAGGCAGCACTTTAGCCGTTTCTTTTATATCTTCCGGGCTTGGAGCAGCTGGTAGGCAGTGCCATCAAAGTGCCGCTTCAAAGAGATTGGCTGGTTTTCCAGACGTGCAGTAGATTGTATCGTCCCATTGGTTAGTGCCCATCACTGCACCAGCAGTGATGGGCACTAACCAATGGAGGAAACCGTGCAAGGGTTCAGTCTTGCTCAAGGACACTACGACACCAACTCTGGGGAAGCCCAGGATCGAACTTTGGGGAACCTTCCCATCCGGCCGCTCTACCGGCCACACTGCCACTAAGCCACATTGACACCAATGCTGAACCTGATGCTTCATTCTTGACGCTATTGAGCTGCTTCAACTTGTAGTGCGGGGACCTTCGTTCCGATTTATCCGCTTATAATGGGAGTGGATGGAACTTGATGCTACTTGACTTGACCGTCTGCCTGGACCCAATGTGGTCACTAGCTCAGTGGATAGTGATCGGATTTCAGGCACGAATTAATTGAACAGATTAATTTAATTTTTGCTAGAAACAGACAGTATCATAATCATATACGTCGCAAACGATACAGAGACCACAATGCTTACAGTATATGAAATGATTTTAAGATGACCCCATGTTATTCTCCATAGAGAAATTACTTCCGTGAACCAGGGGAATCGAGGGGATGAGTGAGTGACGTCAGGACTTCGGCACTCTATTGTGCCTCCCTAGAACCAAGTTAGAATTATTCAACCCATTAAAACCAGGTCCAGGCAGTGCGCCACGGGTTCGACTCCCAATCTCGACGGCCTTTACGGCATGTCTTCCCCCCTTCTCTCTCCCCATTTCCTGTCAGCCTACTGACTGTCCCTGCATAAAAAATATAAAATAAAGGCGAAAGCCAAAATAAAAAAACGGAAAAGCATCTGTGTCACTCATTTGAGATGTTTTGGCAATTCAAAAATAGCAGATATATACATAACAATCTCCATCTGCTATTGTTTAACTTTTTTTTTTTAACCTTTGGGAACTACTGATTTAGCATACATTTGTAGAATCCTAGATATCTGTATAACAAGAAAACAACATTTTCAAGGGTTTAAAGGGGGGGGGAAAGTGGTATGACTTTTTTATACAAGAATGTCTAGAGAGCAATTTGAGCCTCAAGTTCCCTCAACCGGCAGCTCATTCTCAGGTGGTGAGAACAGCTTGTGGAAAACAAGACAATATCAAAACTACTGTGATGTCACCTTACTCTCTGGACGTGGTCCTGAGGTTGACGATGGCGGTCGCAACCGTGGTGCCTTCATCGTTGAGTATCCCCCATTTCAGCATCAGGTTGTGCCAGTCAGCCGCGTTGTCTTTGATCTTCCTGGCACTTCCCGTCACGGCAGAACACTTCCTGTTTCGTGACGGAGTCACCGCAGGGTCACACGGCTGGGCTGAGAGAGAGTGTTATTATTCTGTTGTGTTCTGTAAACAGTAACACCTACATTTCAGATGTAGGTACAGTGGTACACAGTACATTTTTCACCAGCTCAGTGGCCTTGTGGTCTTCCCTGATATGGGCGGTCGGGGTTCAATCGTACTACCCCAAAACTGACTGACAAAGCCTTCCTGCTCATCATCTAATTCTAGGGGTGAATTGAGGGCAAGTCCCAGATAGTGATGAGCGTCTGGTCTAAACCTAACCTCAGTAAAACTATACCTAAACCTAACCTTAACCTCAGTCAAATTATGCCTGCCCGTTGGTGGGATTCATAATCACACATCTGGTACTGAAACGCTGACACGCTTCAAACCCAGAACTATACATTTACATAAGAACCACTGCTTCAGGGCTTGCTTCAGTGAGGAAAAGTCACGTGACCAATGACATCCGAAGCAGCAACTGGTTCATTTCCTCTAACTGGTTTGAGACTTTGAGTCGCCACGAATAGGCCGACGCATAGATAATAAAGCCTACAGAGAAAACCTGTCAGTGAATTACTTCTGTGACTTGCCCATTACGTGCTGGATTGGTGAATGGAGGGTCGTGGGTTCCTGGGATGGAGTGCTGCAATTACTTTCTACAATAGACGTCGACGACAGTGACAAATCTAAATATTTGTTACTAAAAGTTACAATCGATGACTGTTTTATTACTCATAGACCTACCTGCTTCATTTAAAATTAAATCTGACAATGAATTAATTGGGCATAAGCAATACATTCAATGTACAGTCACATATTTGAGTGTTCCCCATCCTACAAACATAATCACACACTGCTCTATAGACAAATTAACACTCTTGTGTTTCTTTTCATTTATTTCAATATTTAATTACAATTTAGGCATTTAGCATATGCTCTTCATCCAGATCCATGAATTAGAGGATAAACCTCGGATGTTGTTGCCCAAATAGTTGAATACAAACAGGAAACAAACAATTAAGTCTGTATTTGTATGATATATTTGCTATCGTTTCGCACAGCGCAGCATTGCGCCAGGAGATGTCACTATCACCGAATAAGTGGTCCAGTGGTTCATAAAAGCTTCATGACATACACATCATTTCATGTCCAGGCCTCGCGTAGCCAGCCTTCAAATTGCCTTTGCAATGCATATTATTTTATTATATATAATAAAAACTGGATTGAGTCGGAAAAACTCTGCAGTCCTGCTTGGTTGTAATTCTATTTGGTAATTTGAGGACAGGACCGGTTAGAAACAGAATGGCTGATCTAGCCAGCTCCAAAGCCTCTTACCTTGCATTGTTATGGTGATGTCAAACAATCATTGGTTTGTTCCAATATTAGATACTAGAATTATCTCTCTAAAAACACGTTTCTCTCCACCTTGCTCACTCCAAACAAAAAACTTCCGGGATCGTCTTCTTCGTGTTCTCGGGGCGTTGGTGTAAACTGTCTGCCACCTAGCGGTCAGTATGAGAAACAATATTTGGAAAACATGATTGATTGATTGATTGATTGATTGATTGATTGATTGATTGATTGATTGATTGATTGATTGATTGATTGATTGATTGATTGATTGAAAATTGTATTAACAGTTTGCAGAATTACAGTATATTTTAAGCACAAACTCAATACAAAGTCTGTTAACTGTGAGTGGACGACCCAATTAAGCATTACACTTGTTTACAAGAGGGCCCACCTTGTTCAATTCATCAAAAAGCCAGATGGACCTCTCTGATAGGAGGGTAGATGGCTCTGGTATGGACCAAATCAGATCTGTATCAGTGACGACGTCACATCCGTATACTGATGTTACACCGTCATTGGTGTGTAAACAACTGAATTTTGTGACTCCACTGGTCGCTTTCTTCACCGTACGTCAAGTTGTATTTTATTTTGTAATAATGTTGTGTGAAGCGCTTTGTCACTGTGTTTTTTTTAAGTGCTATTATTATTATTATTATTATTATTATTATTTAAAAAAAAGAAGTCTGAGTCATGAGTCTCAGAAATCGATGGGTCACCAAAGTCAGTGTAACATACTGTGCCCATGGAAGCAGTACAGTACAGTAAACAATGAAGAAGATTGTTAATCAGTTACTATATCACGTGACCTGGGGATGACGCATTCAGGAGCAGAAAGAGACGATGATAACTATTATGGGAGAAACTATAGCAGCTTACCTTGAAGTGGAGAAGGTCTTCTCTACTCTACTCGGAATCTACTTTCATTTTATTCAGGTCCCGTGAAGTAAAATTCCACAGGTTTATTAAATCAAATTCTGCGAGAATAAAACAGATTTCAACGGACTAATTTACTAACGTAAGGGGCTCCACGGGAGGAACATCATCATGACACTGGTGATGGAGCGCTCCCTGCCAGAGGAGGTATGGGTCCAGGTCAGTGCAAGTGGTGAAACCAAGTAATTATTAACACATTTTACTCAAGTACAACTTTGTCGAGGTTCTTTTACTTTACTTATATATATGTATTTATATTTTCCGATATTTTACAGCCTACTTCTAGTACACTCTACATCTCACAGAGTCAGAGGCAAATGTTGTACCTTGGCTTTAACCTTTTACACACCACTACCATTTCAAGAATCAACTTTATTGACACATGGACATGGTTGAATAGGACTGTGGATGTCACTCACAAAAGGACATACTATCATCAACAAACTGTTGTGATTATTAGTCTAGGCTTAGAGCACTAAATGTGTACATGTCATGACCATAAAAATAAAAACGAAAAAATGAAAACATATTATGTCAATAAGTGTCAGTTGGACATTGTCTCCGCGCTTGATCACTGGTTTGAGAATTGCTGCCCATGCTATGTAGTAGCCTAGTATAATGTGACAGTTGCAGTTGCTTTGAATTGTACATGTGTACATGGTCACTTTGCATTGTACAGATTGTACCTACAGTATAAGTCGGTAACAAATTCATTTTTGTGCAAGCTACATAATTTTGTTTCTCAAGAAAAAGAAAGGGTACGGGGGACATGGAGAGGGAGAACAATTATGGAGAAAAAGCATTAAAGCAAACATTAAAGAAGCATTTCAAACAAAGAGAACAAAAAGTATGTATGTACACGTTTAGGTATGAAAGTGGTAACACATCAGTAGGTCCACATAGGTAGGTATGATGATTGAGATTAGATAAGGTGCACACACAAAAAGGTGAAAAAAAAAAGAAAATCAACACCACATAGGGCAAGTCCACAAGGAAAGTAAACTGTTGTTCCTGTTGCCAATCTGGTAGTCTTGCCCTTGACCTTGATGATACTTTACAGATTTGTATTTTTAATACAAAAACCCTATGCAGCTATTCAAAAAATAGCAGATCTACATATTGCCCTTTCTACACGGTGGTATTATTTGCTGCTTTTACTTTATTTAGATTCATTTAAATCTTAATCTGACCTCAGTACTTCTTCCACCATTCATTCATCCTACCAGGTGTTCGACTTTCTGTCCACAGAGGACAAACACAGTGTGCGGTGCAGCTGCAGGTACTTCAACGAGCTGATGGATAAATATTCGTGCCTCTGGAGGGATTTATGCGTCGTGCTGAGCAGGTTCTCCTCCTACAACCGCCGGTTCTGGTCCACTCTGAGCCGACGGAATCTTAGCGGGGCGGTACTGAGGAGCGGCAAGCAGAAGAACCTCAAACACCTGGCGGTGACGCTGCCGTGTCTCCGCAGCATCGCCATAGAGAACTGGTCGGAGGAGAGTCTGGATCACCTGGGACAGTTCCCCAACCTGAGATGTCTCACCATCAAGTACCCATCTAACTGTCCCCTGGAGGTGTCCCGGGCCCTTGTGCCGCTGAGCAGACAGGTAGGTAACCTTATGTTGATAACTCTGAGTAGTAGACATTTTTATCATATCACAGTTTAGATCACTGATTCTCAGCCTTTTTCATTTCCAGGACCCCCAGTTTGATATTAATTTGGCCATGGATCCCCCATTTGATACAATTAGGTTTTATCTCAGGCCCACCAATCTACACTGTAAGGTCCTCAGTGTACTGGGACCAACGTTGAGAAACAGTGATTCAGATGCTATAATGATATCATATTGTCTTCATTTAACAACTGTCTATTTCCCATGTCACAAAAACACCTTTTGACAGATAACACACCTGAACATCTGTAATGTCAAACTCAAGTGTCCTGTCACGGAGTTCATCCTCTCAGTGTCCAAGATAAAGAGTTTGACGTCCTTCCTATTCCACCACGATGGAACACAGCGCGTTCCCATTAAGGCCTTCCATGCCTTGCTCATCGGCTTGCCCAAACTCAGGCACCTGTCCTGGGAGATGATCAGCTACAAAGTCCTGCCTGAGGACTATTTCTCACCGGCTGTCATCCCATCAGACAGTTTAGAGCTCCCTCTCTCCAGCTTAGAGCTTCTCAACTATGACACAGTGGTCTCAGAGGAGGCGCTAGTTTGTCTGTCTGGCCTCACCTCTCTGTCTGTGTACCATCTGTACTCTGTACCCGGGCCCCGTTGTCACCTGAGGACCTGGCTCACTGCCCTGCCCAACCTCACAACCCTCAACATCCACGGTGAGTTGTAAGATTGTTGTTGATTGATGTTATGGAGGAACCGCAATTAAGATTGTAAGAGCCATTTCCTTTCTATGCTTTTTATTTCTATAATTGACGTCACGGTCAAGGCCAAGGCCAACGCCCTGTCTATATGAGGAAGTGGGCAACAAGGCACAGGTGCTACTGAAGTGAAAGAAAAGAGGCAACAGTTTGTTGACTGTATCGAATCATGAGAACAAAGGCTGTTGAAATTGTCGTTGTTTAAACCTGCTGAGTGACGGTAAATAAATACCAGTTAATTCAAAACGAAGTCATACGTTTGGACATCTGTTCTTTGTTTTTATTATTATTATTATACACGTCTAAACTAGATCTCGCTTTCAGTAACCAGCCAGTGGTGTCAGTTCAGGACTGACACTACAAAGATCTTATTTTAACCGTGTTACCAGCTTGCCTGCCGGTGCTGGTGTTATTGGACTGAAACGCTCTCTCTCTCTCTCCCACTGATCGAGCTCAGCATTTTGCAGTGTATGGCTAATTAATAGACGTTATGTTGTTGTCTTGTGTAGGTGGGCATCCTCTCGGTGCATATGCAGACTGTGTTCCACACACTGTGACCAGCCTGACATTGTGCGTGGACATGACAGCGGGTGACCTCGAGACTTTGTCCAGTCGGGTTTCAAACCTGCAACATTTACATTTGGAACCTTGGGGCAGCATGGGACACATCAGACGTCTGCCTGAACTCTTTCCACAGCTAAGGACCCTCAAGATGAGGTCAGCTGAGCGAACACTGGTTGTCAACATCGGGTCCGAGGGCTACCAGGTGTCCAGATAGACCCTTATGGTTCTGTAACCCTGAGAATGGCTACATTTAGAATTTCTATTGTAGATTGAGGTCCCAGAAATGAAAGAAAATAAAATCAATTTGGCATCTGTGTGGCCCTATTGGCCCGTCATTGTCAATGGCGTTTACAAAACAAACATTGAACTAAAGACAAACATTAAACCTGTATATAGGAGGGGCTAGCGCCCCTCAAAAATAGAGAATCTCTGAGCTACAAGCTAATGCTATATTAGATTTACGTCCCAAACATCTACCAGGGTGCAAATAAAGAATGATACACAATTGAGAATGTTATCTCCTAGGGAGGGAAGTAGAATTTCTTGCATACATAATACATTTGATACATAATGTATTTTCTTTGTCAGCAGTCACTTTGACCTAACCTCCCCCCCACTGACCGTTGTATGTTTATCCCTCTACAGGCACCATAATGTCCCTGACAGCGACTTCCTGGATCTGTACCACCTCCAGTCCTTAGAGAGACTGGAGGTCCTGGATCCGTACTACTGGCCCGACCGAAACCTTGTGGACCACATCACCTACCAGCCCAGCCCCCGCCTCCTCAGCCTCATTGGTGGGCTACAGGGTTTGACCAATCACAGGGTCCACGTCATCACCGCCAAAAACACAAGGGATCCAATGACCTGCAACTGTATCGAGTGACATTTTAATTAACAATCACCACTAATCACATCGAAGCCAAGGCCTTGCACTCTCTTTCCTCGACACCCAAACTGTGTTTGGGCAGTGGGCACTGCCAGTGGGTTGACTGCAGCTGTAAATAGAAATGTTTTAGCCTACTGCTATCCTGTAACCAGATTAAAGGGTTATTTAACTTGCTTGACTCAATATTTAGTAGATATATTTTTATCAGACATGGCCCCCTGCTATAAGCCCAACCATGTTACTCATCTAAGTCTGTGGTTCCGTTGATAGTCAATGTGTGTGGGCTGTTATAACTAATAAAAAAAATACATAATTTAATAATATAGCCCTATCATGCATTAGGACAGAACTAGACTTTAAATGAGGCAGGATTAAAGTTGAATGGGTTTACAGTACATGGGGGGGGGTAGGAATAAATTGAAAATCGCACATGGAAGTGTCGTCATGTTACGACTGTCCTGGATGCTCTTGGTACATAATGATATAACCGTATAAACAAACCTTGCCTATCCATTTGAGTCTCAAACCCCAAATCATCTTTGCAGAGCATCAGTAGGGACAGGAGACAACCTCCGAAGTTGTTAAAACGAAAGTTCTGAGCTTTAATAGCAAACGTGTTGGCATTTGCGTTTAAAAGAAATCCATCAAGCTTTGAGGAACAAAGCATTGGTATCACAGGAGACCAAAGAACCAGATGGAGACCTTGATAGGTCTCCTTCAACTAATGCATCTCACTCAGTTTACAGTTCAAGCAGCCATGACAAAATCCTTTGTATGTGTAACCACTTGTCTTAAATGCTCTTTTTAGTCAAAAGAGACCAGAGCTGCAACTGTACTTAAGACTGCCTTTGCATTTTGGGCATAGGGTTGCCACTGTGTTTTTTTTACTCATCAGAAATTGACAATCAATAGATGTCAAACTTTGTGCTAGTTCAAGGAGAATCCTATGTTAGAAAACTTAGCTTTCTTTGTAGTCGTTACGTCCCCACCAAAGAGGTCCAGGTGTTTTGTGCAAAAACTCCTTATTGGCCATTTCCCCTACGAAGCCCTCAATGAATTGCATTGAATAGGGCTATGGGGCGTTGTGCTAATTCGCTTATTGCCATCGAAATAAGTAGTAAAGTGTGCCGCTTGGGATATTATTTACATTATGAAGAGAGGATATACCAACAAAAAAAAAAGGGAGCAATGGAAATAAGCGAATTAGCACAACACCCCATAGCCCCATTCAATTCAATTCAATGCAATTCATTTAGGGCTTATGGTAGGGGAAATAGCCAATAAGGAGCTTTTGCACAAAACAAACACCTGGACCTCTTTGGTGGGGACATAACCACAAAAAAAAAGGTAAGAAAGCCTACCATGGAATTCTCCTTTAACATAGTCTACCATAATGGCTGGTGTGTGTGATCAGAGTCCGAATGGACGGACACTCGGACAGATTTTGTAAAGCCTGACAATAAACCCACTTGAGCACAACAAACTAAGAAAACAATGGTTTTAATGTTCAAATTACAAAACAAACATAAACCAGGCATAGCCATTGTACAATATATCTGATCAATAAAAAAAAAGACAAAAACCATAAACCATCTGTTATACATAGTTATACCATCACACTGCTCATCCTCCGATTGCTGGGGGGGGGGGGGGGGGGGTTAGTGGGGCTGTGGTCTTGTGGTGGTAAATCCCACATTCAGGTTCATTTATTATTCTGCAACTCATTGGTTGCAGAAAGTGTCCATCAGTTTGGCCCGTTCTGACCAGGGGCAGTTTACTGTCCATGATTCTCTGGTAGCAACAAGCTTTGTTCACTCAGTTTCTCCGTCTGTCTCTTTCAGTTTCTTCTTTTTCTTCTTCTTTTTCACACTCTCCCCGACCTTTGAGGGAAAATAAAATAAAAGAAAATATATATTTTTACCCCATCATTTTCTTGTCTTCCAGAGAAATAATCAGATCTTGGTCCCTCAACAAAAGCATTGTTGAGGTGTGCAAGGCAAGTTCTCCAAAATAAAGTTTGGGAAAGAATGACATTCCATTTAGCCTTAGTAATTTACTACTTTTAAATCAGTGGTTGATCAGATAGCCAAGAGAATCATGACATCACAAAAATTCAGAAATGTCGCGAAACCATTCTCATTATCATCACATCAACCCTGGTTGGAAAATAAACCAGCAGGAAGTTACAATGCTTCCCATATAATATTTGTCATGTCATAAGCAAACTTTAAAAAAAAAAGCTAATCCACAATTTTTTTTTATAGAAATTGTACTTAATACCAATTAATTACCGGTACTATTGAAATCTTAAAAGCGCAACCCACCTCAGTCTCCTCTGCTTCAGCAACCTCTACGCTTCCTGTCGTCTCCTCCTCAATCTTCTGTTTCTTCTCTTTTTTCTTCTTTTTCTTTTCCTTCTTCGCCTCCTCAGCAGAAGGAGTAGTGGGTGTAGAAGCTACACCCTCCGCATCACTGTCCCCATTAGTTTCTCTCTTCCTCTGAAAAACAGCGTTTATTGTACAGATTAAGTCAACCTTCAGCACTGCTCCGTCATGCCGAGTAAGAATGGTACAGTGCTGGTAATCACCCCTGGTCCTCATGGATCACTAGGTAAGGTAAGGTAAGGTAATTTTATTTGTAAAGCGCCTTTCAAAACAATTGTTACAAGGTGCTGTACACAGTAAAATAATAAAAGTAAAACACGAAAAACACAGTCAACAGCAAAACAGTGAAAACAATAAGAAACAAGCAACAGAAAACAATTCATAAAAATAAATACAGGCAGGACAAGATACAATAGAGATACTCACTATAATGGACCAAAATATTTACGATATAGGTGTGTTTTGAGTAGCTTTTTGAAAATGTCGACTGACTCTGCAATTTTTAGGTTCATAGGTAGCTCGTTCCAGAGTGTGGGTGCCATAGCTGAGAAGGCTCGATCGCCTTTAGTTCTCATCTTAGTTACAGGGATGATAAGAAGGCCTTTGTCAGAGGACCTAAGTTGCCTTATGTATACCCTGGGGTGAAGTAGCTCTGTCAAATATAATGGACCCAGACCAAAGAGGGATTTGTAAGTGATTAATAATATTTTAAAAACAATTCTGGAGTCTATTGGTAGCCAGTGTAAGGCAGCGAGCACAGGGGTAATATGTGACCTTCTGTGTGTATTTGTTAAAAGTCTAGCAGCGGCATTCTGCACGAGCTGGAGACGGTGTATTGAGGCGCGACTCAGGGTGGTGAACAAAGAATTACAGTAATCCAGACGGGATGAAATAAAAGCATGTATAAGTTTTTCGAGATCCTGTGGTGTTAATAAAGATTTGATTTTTGAGATATTTCTCAATTGAAAGAAACATGTTTGGACGACCTTTTTAATATGAGGTTCGAAGGTAAATTGGTGATCAAAAATAACGCCTAAGTTCTTAGAGGTCTTAGGGTAATTGGCCGTAATAGCCATAGACTGCTGTATTTCAGCCTGGATGCTCTCAGGTCCTATGATCAGGATTTCTGTCTTATCCGGGTTTAACTGTAAGAAGTTAGTACTGCAGGTAGTTTGTCTTAACAGAGGTTTAACTGCATTCACCAGGTTTTGGTGGGTCCAACCAATTCCAGAAAGAAATAACACAATTCCATTTATTCAAAGTAATTTTAAAAATCAGTGGTTGATCAGATAGCCAAGAGAAGCATGACATCACAGGATTTCAGAAATGATCGCGAAACCAATTCTCATCATCATCACATCAACCCTGGTTGGACATGAGTTAACAGCAGTAATACCAACTAGAGGTTCTGGTTAGATAGAAAACCACCAGCAGTACTAGAGGTCCTGGTAGTACAGAAAGCTACAAGTACAAGATGCTCTGTTCAGTAACAATACTAGATAACCTGGTACCAGCAGAATCAGAGATTTGAACTTGTGTAATGGATGCGTCGTACCTTTCCTGGCCCGGTGCTCGACTCCTCAGCCTCCTTCTTCTTTGCAGCAATGCTGTGAAAATAAACATCAGTAAGATTCCAGACGCTGAAACCCCCCAAACATGCGGTAGACAACGGAAAATGGATTCACCTCTCAAGACAGAAATTAAACACCAATTATCTGTCCTTAGGTCAGCGGCTGGAAATGACTGTTGGCAAGACCGGACTACAGCTGTGGTCAGAAATCTGCTGTAGCAGACTGACTCACTCGGAGTCCAACACAGGCCACCAAGGGATTCATTGTGAATCATCTCAAATAATTGTTCATTATCTCAAATAACCGCACTCAGACAACAATGTAATAATTGTGACAGGCTTAAGAGTATTTAGGGTGTAGCACTATACCTGTAGTCTACATAGCCTGCCTTCCAGTCTGATGGAGTTTGGCCATTTGGTTTTCCATGTTTGTCCAGAAGACCGGACTTAATCATCTGCTTCTTCTGACTGGCCTGCAGACACAAAATTAACCATTAATAAATTCAAAAGCACTGTACATTGTATAACCAACCAACGATCCTATAAATATAACCAACGACCATCAAGGTATCCAACACTCTGGCGTACTGAAAACATGTGTTGAACTTGTGACATCGGTCATGAGGGTGGAGATTTCTACGCCTCTTTACTGGTAGAATCATGCCATTCATTTTAAGTCCCATGTCAGTCAGATAGCCAAGAGAATCCTGACATCAAATTTCAGAACAAATAGCGAAACCAGTTATCATCACATCAACCCTGGTAGCCACACCCTAAACTAAAGCACAGTAGCATATCCTGCTTTAATGTATATTTTACTATAAATTGGGACAGTAATGCTAATTATTGTATTGACGACATGAAACAAGTGACCGAGGCAATAAATAAAGTATTAAGTAAGATAACTTCCCCTTTTACTTCTACACACTTTACTTAGTATTCCACTGGAGTTTCCTATGGCTGTCCTTTAAGAGATGATGCAGGTTTAATTGTCAATTGTTTTCATTTGCCTGGTACCAGTGTTGTACTGAATGAGTGCGAGTTGTGTCAGTGTGGCATTGAACATGGTTACGGATGTATCCATGTTGTACTGAAATGTACATACCTTGGGCCCCAGACCCCACTTGCGCGGGTAAGTGTCTCTCTCCATGATGACCCTCTTGATCTTGGCTACGATCCCATGGTCACATGTAGAGATGACTGCTGTGGTCATCAGTGCGACCCCTACATTGAAGAGCAAGAGAACGGAAGCAGGTTCAATCTCGCATACATTGCAATAGATATTAAGTTGGCCAAATAAATTGCCATCAGATCTCAACCATAGCAAGTCACCACAGCAACATAGTGCTCTTGTCAGCTACACAATCATCATTTGGTTTCACGATAATATTGATAGTCACGAGATGTTAAACACAAAAACTCACCTATACAGATGGCTTCTCCTTTGGTCGTTATGACGATGATGTCCTGGTTCATTTCGATGCCGTCCTCATAGCGGAGAACTCCTGGTAACATGATCTTGGCTCCGTAGCAGATCGCATTCACCTGGTGTAGAAACACGCACATTAAAGTTACCAAAGAAACTATTTAATTCACTGTAGACCAACCAAAACTTTATCGATATGGCTACAGACCAAAGCCATCAGACGTGGGTGGTAGATAATTGTCATCTTTGCACAGAGTGCTAATGCAGTCTACATATCTAATCATTTGGCCATGTCTGTAAAACACTTTACTGAGGGACACAAGACCGCTTCGAGGGGACAGTGAAGGTAGGACAGGCAGACAGGACAGATGAGAGGGAGACGGCATAGGAAACAGACGGTGAGTAGGACAGCCGAGAAAGACAGACAAGTAGGACAGCTGAGCTGGAGACTGTAGGAGCTGGAAAGCAGAGTGAGAAGTCAAGGTTCTGGTAGGATGCAATCCCAGACCCGCAGAATTCTGTGTGAACTCACAGCGCTGTCTTTCATCACTAGTCTCTTGTGGGACACCATGAGTTTCTCCAGAGGATAGATGACTCTCCTCAGGTATGACTCGTCTTTGTTGTGGTCATACTGCCACTGTGCGTCCAACACGTCGTGCATGGTCACCATGTTGTCCTACAGCAGCCACAAAGCAGGTCCACGGTTAATACATTTACACTGCTAGTCAAGCGACTACACTTGGCATCCATTCGTTTCCACAGCTGTTGGAACAACAATTATGTAGCCGTTGACACGGTAAATGTGTGAGAAATGGCATGAGTGGTAAAATGTCTTGTAGGATAGAGTGGGATCTGCAGTCAGGTTGACAGACAGCAGGGGTCACTCATGAGCCACATTCTTTCCCAAAGAATTATTACCAGAACCAGGGAGGGACCCAGAACTGAACTCAACACTTTGGTTATGTTTTGGATGGGTGCTATAAATCAGTCGACTTTAGTACAGTAACACTACACTGATGTGTGGAAGTAGCACACACAGTATATGATTTGGCTGCCTTCCATGTGCAAACAGGTTATTTTAAACAATTGTTTATGTAGATCATATTATAAATAACTTGATGTTAAGTGTTATTCAGTTACTCTCACCTTCTCACCCAGAACACCTGAACGGACCCTCCTCAACTCCTGCATCTGACCTCCGACCCCGAGGAGAAGACCAAGGTGGACACATAGTGTTCTGATGTAGGTCCCTGCCTCGCAGCTCACCCAGAAGATGCCTACAACAAACACACACGTTGTCATCTCTCCTGAACCAAATGTAGCTATTGGGTTGTGTGTGCATGGGGGGGGGGGGGGGGGGGGTCTTACCCAGTCGTCTCTCTGGGTCGTACTCCACCAGTTTGCTGTCGTAGATTGTTCTGACTCTCAGCTGTCTCTTCACAGCAGCAATGAGAGGTGGTCGCTGGAACAGTGCACCCGTCAGGGTCTCCAGGCCCTGCAGGAGGTCAAGGAATGGGTCATGAATAAACTGCTCAATGCAGATTCAAGTTAGTAGAGGCACTTTACAGTTGCTGCAAACCAATTTCAACAGCATTCTGTGAGGCTTTCAATGATGCAAGATTTTATTTCTACATTAAGCAAGTGTTATGACATTAGTGAGAAAACATAAATCCACATCTTAAACCAAATTAGTTGGTGCCCATTTGGTTTATCTTAACAGAGGTTAAACTGCATTCACCAGGTTTTGGTGGGTCTTTTAAAAATCAGTGGTTGATCAGATAGCCAAGAGAAGCATGACATCAAAGGATTTCAGAAATGTATGCGAAACCAATTCTCATCATCATCACATAAACCCTGGTTGGACATGAGTTAACAGCAGTGCCCATTTGGTTTAGATGTGAGATATTACAGACGGAACACATTTGTGGGCCTCTAAAACAGATTACAACCTTTAAAATTTCCCTCATTCCACAAAACAAATACACTTACCCTAGCAAGAGTGTGTTCATTTTCAATAGCATTGTGCAGCCGAACTATTCCCACATACTCTTTGCCTGCAACACACAGCAGAAGAGTAGTAAGGTAGGCTGATGTTTACTGTACAGACAGCTGACGAGACCACAAGTGGCAGCAGAGCACAGCTGGGGTCAGTTTTATGCACTAAATAGATATTAGATAATAGATAGGAGTGATTATCAATTTGTATACCGAAAGACAGTGGTAAGTAAATACATATATTTACCCAAAAATTCTAACCTTTTTGGCCCAACAATACCTGTAATCAAGAATTGACCCCAGCTGTTGTGCCCCCCACTATTCTGGGGAACATATTGCCTCCTCGTCATCATAATTTCTATAATAAAATATACAGATTGTAAAGGGAACTAAACATCAAGCAGCTCTGATCCAAAGCCATGAGACTTCAAATGGCCATCAAACCTGTGCCCTGCCCCTCCAACCTACCAGCACTCTGCTGGGACTTGACGAGTCGCGTGGCACGGTCCACACATACAATCAGACATCCAGTGACCTTGGGGTCGAGGGTTCCACTATGACCAGTCTTCTCCACGCGCAGGATTCGCCGAATCCAGGCAACCACCTCATGGGACGAGGGATTGGCCGGTTTGTCCAAGTTGATGAAACCAGACCTGAAAGGACGTTCAGATAAAAACTGACATTAGATGTCAAAACGACACCTTGGCATCTATATTTTGGCCATGTCAGAAATAATACAAAATGTCAAGATGTGAGACATTTGTAACCTGCTAATTTAGAACATTTTAATAGGGCACAAGTCAATAAAAAAAACACTTGACAGCAGCCATCAGACGTGGGTGGTAGATAATTGTCATCTTTGCACAGAGTGCTAATGCAGTCTACATATCTAATCATTTGGCTTGCTCCAAGGATTGTTTTTAGTTTAATACAGTTTAAATATGCAGGGTTTACAACTGCGTTTACCTGACGTAATCCTGGATGTTCCTTTTGAGAGGGTTACAGCCATTAGGTAGGGGGGTGTAGTGAGCTGTTCTGACGTTTAGTTTATCAAAGTTCTGAAATAAAATAAAATAACAGACCCAAGACAGAGCAGCTTAGTTAATACATTCTAACTTGTAGTGAATGAGCAGGGATATCCAGTTACCATACATTTCTTGCTTTTGATTCTTACAGAAATATTTTGTAATCTAAATCAAGTTTGCATGTGATCAGGTCAGCGTTCAAGTCTTGGTTGAAGCTCACCGTTGGGTCCCAAACCCAGCATGCCCGGTTCGGCAGCCGGCCCAGTAGAACACTGGGTCGGTACCGATGGCCGGGCAGCCAGACCCCCCGATGTCAGAACGACACCGGGGGGCATTGGAACCCGGGCTCAGCACAACTCATAGAATGGATTAAGCTGTTGCATCATTTCATATGCTTAATTACACACTGTATTCACTCCGATCAGTTTGTTAAATAAGCCTTTTATTACCATATGAACTATGAAGATACATAAATGTATGAATTTTCTGTATTTTTTTATTGATAAAATGTACATTATGTTAAGCCAGACAGAGACCAAGGGCAGATGGCTAGGGCCAAGTTATTTCTCACTTTGAGTAGTAGAGGCCACTGAGACGTGTCCAGACTGGCCACTCGAGACTCTGGTTTGATGAGGAAGTCTTCACTCTGCTGGATTTCCTGAAAACAAATAAACAGTGATAAGCTGCCATACAGTGGCTTGTGTCTAGTGTGTACGACATATAATCCTAACGCTGAGAGTGAAAAGGGTTTAGTAGCATTTGCACACTCAGAGTTACAACTTACAAATGGATAAATTATCACATTGTATTAAAGGTATAATGTTAAACAATCATCTCATGTGTCATCTGAGGGGATAATGAGTAATGACTGCTGATTTAGTCATTTGTTACATTGCAGTGACAGCATGATGAGCTCAAGCTATAATGACTTTGGCTTAATGTTGTCCATTATAGATATTAACAGTAAACAAAAATGTATTCCTTACCCCAAGTTCATCGTCGTCTACTTTCTTCTCCTTTCTCTTTTTCTGTTTCTTAGCTGACACTGGAGAAACATTAAAAAAACGTTATTTTCACGCATTAAGTGGTAAAACGATAAACACTTGACCAATCAGATCACAAAATCATCACCATCTTACTTATCAGATCATTTTACATGTATAGCTCGTGTCTCTGAAGGGACACACGTGGCCGGTGAGACGACACGTGGTTAGCATGAGGCGCTAACCGGGAGCCAACATGTGCATCATCAGACATGCATGCAGCATTGCAGGCCAAACCGGGGAAAACTGGCGCACAATCTATATAGTCTGGACGACGATGCGTTTTATAAACTGGAATTTAATGAGCTGAGAAAAACGGGTCACACTTTGCAACAAACCCATTTATCTGAGAATGATGACGTTGCATCGGGGACGGGGTCTAAATGAATTAACGCAGCCCCGACATTGACAACGGACGATGTTACGTTGATTGTAATAAGGGTTAAGCAGATCATCTTTGTTTAGTATAATATAAAATAAATAACTTAACTGCTCACGTTTGAAATGTGAGCATGCAAGACCAGTTTGCATTCATGCACGAGTCAACTAATGGACTCCCAACAGTCCATCTAGTAACTATTCTTAATGTCAAAGGTTTCAATCAACTCAACTTGATTGTTGCTTCAGTTTAACACAACATGAAAACTATGTTTTGCAGTACAGATGTTAGAATAATACAAGTTATTAGGTGAAATGTAAAATGTTCACGCAGGAGCCGCTGACACACACTCACCCTCTAAGTCCGCCATTTTCACAATGTGCGCAACTCTCTCTTCAGTCTTCCTGAAGAGTGAACTCAGCTCGTATGATCACATCCGCCACGTACGTATGGATCTGACGGGGCGCTACCGCCACCTAATGTTTGAAGGTTAGTGTGTTTGGGTTTAATCGATTGATTGAAAGTTGAATGAATACTGTAACAACAGTTTGCCAAAAGGTACAGTTTCATACAAAAAGATGCTAAAAAAATAACCCAAGAGGGGGCGCCCGCTGGCCAAGTGGTCCAGGCGCATGCCACATATGCTCTGGCCTGACAGTGCGTTGCAAATGGTAAATGGTGCATTTATATAGCGGCGCTTTACATAGACTGTGCATTACATTCACCCATTCACAAACACATTCATACACTGATGGAGGAAACCATGCAAGGTACCAACCTGCACATCGGGAGCAATTAGGGGTTCAGAGTCTTGCTCAAGGACACTTTGACACTAACTCTGGGACTGGGACCACCGCGTCGTGTTTGAGTCCCATTCATGACGACCTTTGCTGCATGACTCTCTCCTTCTCTCTCCCTCTTTCCTGTCATTCTTCACTTTATATAAAGGCAGAAAAGCCAAAAACAAAGAAAATAAATCATGTGGCTTGTTTCCATTTGATTGAGGTCATCATGGTGCATTAGCAGCACCACAGTGGCTCTCAACTCAGGCCGTACTCCGTAGTAGCCTAGAGGAAGTTGTCATTGGATACAATGAACAAAAATCCAACAGCAAGAGACTTACAGAGCATTTAAAAAAATACTCTGCAGCCTGCCCTGTACCAACCTATCCCTCAAACATTATATCATGATCATCACATCGATCGACACCACCTGTCACCTTGTATTTTGTGGTTTTATCCTCAGATTTGACACAAAAGTCATTGTGGTCTAAAGTTGTCTCAGTTTGAAGAAACTCTTGTTCACTGATTCACACTAGTACATACTAGTATGTAGAGAAAATGTACTGTACATAAAACTCATGTCCTGACATTCAATTTAAATATTTAAAAAGACAAATATTACAATGTACAATTTTAATTACCATTACAGTCACTACTAGGTTGCACTGATAGAGAGAAAAGAAGCAGATGGGTGGATTTGTCATTTAAAATACAGTTAGAAGTGGTTAAACATTTCCAAATATACTCACTGATGCTTATAACTCAGGAAGTAATAGAGGTCTTGTAAGCAAGCTACAATATATAACGGAATTATATCATTGAATAAGGACTCTACAATATTATGTGAAACTAGGGAGTGTGTGTGCAAAGTTTGGCATCGACCGGGTTAACGCTGCCGGAGATTAGCTGGTAATGGACGGACGGACACACACGGACGGACGGACTAACGGAGTGCATAACATACTCTCCCCATGCCTTCGGCCTGGTGGAGACAAGTATGGGAACAGGAGCTGAGGAAGAAGCCCAACAAACCCACGGTGAGACTTTTAGGACTGGAGGGCCATTCAAGCCTCAAGCAGAGCCTGCAGTACCACCAAGGGCAAGGTAGAGCCTGCGGAACCGTTGCGGCTCGAGAATCCACCATTCCTGAATAAAGTGCCTGGTGCTGGGAGTCTGGTGCAACGCACAGGTACCTCCCAGTCCCGGCAGAGTAGTTCAGGAGGAACGGATTGTGTGGCCCTGTTTTTTTCCTAATGGGACTGATCGAGGGTAGCTACTGGGACGTAAGTCGGGACTTGATCACCCCGGCTGGGTCACCTGAGTGAGGGGTATGACCCAGATGACCTTGGGATACATCACTGAGGATACGTCCCAGGTGCATCCATGTATGTATGCCCTGGGTTCGATTCCCGCTGGGGACGTTGTTCCCTCCTCTGCGTCATCAGTACCCATACCCGAGGCGGGGTTGGTGAAAGGGCCTTTCTGTGTGGAGTTTGCATGTTCTCCCGTGTCCCCTAAGGTAGGTACCCTCACAAAAAACATGCAGTAATCATGGACTCTAAACTACCTCCTCCTGGCCAGTAAAAGTAGTTTATTCTAAATATCCACATGTTCTTCTAATCTTTATTTCTATATCGTAAAAACGTCTATAGACGTTCTACTTCTACCCAGAATAAACTGGTCTATATCTAGTGTAAAGTAGTATGTAGAGCTTCTGTCAAGATGCCATTACCTCAGCAAAAACGTAAAAAAAAAAGAAAAAAGTTTACTTATATAAATATATATAAAGAATAAAGTCATATCAAAATGTAATGTAGAGATAAAGCCTCATCTTTTATTGTATGAAAAATATATCACAATTGCAACTTGCTTTTTCAACAATTCAAATAAAACTCAAATAAAACAAATTCAATCGTGTAAGGCTTAAAAATAATTGATCTTCAACTAATGAAAATCAGTTAATTTCAGTCGTAAACATTTCAAATCCCCAGTGTTTTATATCAAGTGACCACCCACAGGAAGGTGGTGGTGACATTTGTAATCCTTTTCCATTTGTAGTCCTTTCCCATTAATTTGTAGTCCTTTCAACCACCAACCTCTTCTGCTGACGTCACTGCATCCTCAGATATCAACAATCATAAAGATCTCAGGTTTTTC
Source organism: Protomyctophum parallelum (assembly GCF_964188405.1). NCBI lineage: Eukaryota > Metazoa > Chordata > Actinopteri > Myctophiformes > Myctophidae > Protomyctophum > Protomyctophum parallelum. Next base: position 16,475,911 of record NC_139718.1, read on the forward strand.
TATATCATGAATCTGCATTGCAGAGTATGTGATAGCTTTCACCTCAGTTCCCTGGAAAGACAATACAGGACAAAAAAACAGGAATTTAACCGTTATATATAATATCTTATCTTTCAATAGCATAGTACACTACAATAGAGTATACAGAGTACAGTACTGTAACTGTACAGTAACTATAAATAAATGTATAGTTGCACCGCTCAGTTCACACAGGTGTGATTTCTTTTGCTATTTTTCAACATTTTCACCTACGATAACATGCCCAAAATATGGAGCTAAACTGGAAATGCATCTCCACAACTCCACTAGCATACCTGTGGATGCTTGACCAGATTGAATTCTTCACCCCACCTTTAAAAAGGAAATACATAATAATAATTTAAAAAAAAGGTCAGACAGAAAAATAATGTGAGTTTGAGACGCCACACAACTCAAGCTCTATAATAAATGTTGCTGACGACACCATTGTAATCACTAATCAGCCTGATCACAGTCAATGATGAGATGGACAAATGGAGTCACATTCAGTTTCAGCTTCATCAAGCTGTTGGCTGCTCAGATGATGAGCACTTGAACCGGGGGACCTTCTATTTCCCAGGACTCTCTACCTACATTATTCAGCCATAGCTAACTGAATAATGTAGGTAGTAGGTACCTCACTAACTCTGGAGAGGAAGTGAGAGCCCTGACATTGTGGCTGCTGAAGAACAATTTCCATCTCAACATCAGCAAAACAAAGGGGATGATTGTGGACTACAGGAAGCTACAGGGAGCACATGCCCACATTCATAAGACTGCAGTGGTGTTGTGAGAGTAAGCACTCTCACACAGCCACTCGACAGAAAAGTACTTCCTGATGCTGCTGGACAGTGGACACGCATGGTTTATCATGGCTCCCTGTATGAGGCAGGCCATCAGCTTTACAGTGAGGTTTCCAAAACCACGCTGAGATGTGTGTCAATGTCACCCAGCCAATAACTTACCCAATAGAACGAATCCTGAAGTTTGTCCTGTCAATGTGAACAACCTTCACCTCCTAGAGACAGGAATGATCTAATTACTTTCTATATTCCATAAATCACACTAATAGAAGAGATTTTCATAATGAGGTATGACATAAAAGCAATAATTATCAGTTATGCTTAGTTAGTTCCCAAACCTCCCGACATAGCTGACCACACCCCCCACATGGAAATATAAATTCCATAAGCTATATAGAGACATATATTTCCTTTTTATCCACATATATGAACCTGAATATGGCATAATATATGCAGCATAGGCTATATTCTGCATTGCTTGCCATATTTTGGCATAGTATGTTAATATATTTAAAATAAAACCATAAACACCACCATTAGACTTTTCATGTCGCGCACCCACTAGAAGACGCTCGCGCCCCACAAGGGGTGCACGCACCACAGTTTTTTTTCCTGTATTCTTTTTTGAAAAAAATGGATGGTTGTACTTTGTACACTGTCAATAAATACATCTTAAAAAGAGAGCTCTATGTTCTGACTTATTACTGTAGAGTTTTTGTTCAGTTGTGTGTCTCTTCGGTAGACAGGATACATTTTCAGGTTGGGATGCCAATTTTACCCAATCAGGACAGAGAAGTCATGATACAGGGAAAACAAGCAAAATATGAAGTGATCAAACCAACACTGAAGCTGATAATGTTTATTTTTTACTTTCTTTTACAAATAGATACCACTTAAATAAATAAATAAATACCCAATCTACCGCCACTAGGGATGTGAACGACCCTGTATTTTGCTAGTCAATGTGTCTGAGGAAACAACCAACAAGTCGACTTTTTGTTTTTGCAATTAACTGCCAGACTGTACATGTTCAGAATTTGCATCCAAGCCTTAATATGCACATAGTCAGTTAGTGTTTAATTATTTTCCCACTGACATAGACTTGATAAACCGATACAAACTAAGATCTTTACGCACCGGGAGCATGACCGGCAACATGACAAATCACAACTATTTGTATAGTAATTGATGCCTTGGACCTACATGCTGATGCTTTGTGTAAAATCAACCGTGTCCTGAATTACAAATTGCACCGCTTTTATTACGCGTAATATTTGCGGTCTGTGTTGATGTAGTCATGACACAAACAACAGTTTGAACATTAGGACATTTACGCTGCATACTTTGCAATGCAGGATACAGCACATAATTTGAGGAAATTACTCCTTCAGCACGGCGAGCACACACACAACCAGGCATGTTCCATATCCCATTTAGAAAACAACTCATTTTGAAAACTTTTAATTGCCTATTTTGTAAAACGGTAACGTTTTCAGAACATTTTTTAATAAGCTATTAAAACAAATCAAATACTAACTAAATAAAAATAATTTGGTTGAGTCTACAATACGAATTGTCAAATTTCCACAAGCTCACACCGCATCACATGTAGACCTGTTATTTTCAGGGAGCGACAATAGTATGACGGATTGTACATTAATCATATTAGAATTAGTCACATTCTTGAACACACTTACCCTAGGAACGAAGAAAAGATCTGCACAAAATTTGAACAGCCAATCATCTAAGAAGTGGAAAAGGAGAGATTCCATGTCGTGGCCTGGTCAGGAGAAAGACAGACAATCAGAAGATTTTATCAATATAGCATAGTAGTAAATATAGTAGTAAATATGTATAGTTTATATGTATAGTTTCATTATATAGATATTCCACTGTTACTTTCTTAGCTTATGCATGTTTCATGATAAATGCTTTTATGTGATGTATTCCCATGCTTTTTGTTCTTGCTTAATGTAAGACGCTCTGGATTAAGAGCGTCTGCTAAATGCCTAAATTGTAAATTGTAAATTGTAACAAGGTGACGATATAACATTAAAACAGTTTTGATGTGTAGCCTACTTTGTTTCATAAACAACATAAATGTCTTCCATTCACCTATAGGCTACCAATAGTTTCTTCTTTTTTTAAAATAATATTTTGGACCCTGTGAATATACTTTTTTCATTTACCGGTAATGTTGAAATGTTACATGTCTTTTCGGTAGTGGATTTGTTGGATCCAATACCGGTATTGGATTCGGTATTGGGATTAAATAAATTGCATAAATGGTACCAATTTACCAAACTAGAGCGGTGCCCTTGGGCACTGCATGGCTTCCTTGGAATGATGGTACATTTATAATAAGGATGGCCCTGTTCTGGGTGAAATTAACACTGAGGATTTGTCTGTGTGTGAATTGTGAAACACCATCCAGGTCTCACCCTCTGACTCGACTTCAACTGTATCGAGGGGTTCCACCGTCTCCGTGTCGGTCATGTAGCCAAACATTCCCATAGCACACTGTTCAAATGCCTCCTCCAGAGAATTCCCCCATGAATGGATTCTTATAACACAAAACAAAAGTCATAAGTAACAATGACAATCCAAAAGAAAAAGCATACTGAAATTTGACAGCTGCTACGAATTATAATTACTGTACTCACTGTACATCAGCTGTGTGATCCAAATCTGAAAAGATATAGGTACTTTTATATAAGAAAGAATGTCATGTAATCTTGTGAGGTCATCTCTACACTACATATATTTGATAGCTTTAGTTAGTTAGGTACAGTAACAGTGCAATATAGATTATTAAAAATATAAATCAGTACGCATTGTGTGTGTTTTACCCTGGGTAAAGTTGCTCTTTTGTCTAAATGTTTGTGATACGCAATGTTTGTCCATTCATTGTCGATGGCATTTAATGTTTGTGTAGGACAAAGTTTGTGTTTGTACATACACCAAAAGCTGGACATAGGAGGGTCAATATAGGACCGACAGGAGCCTTCATCACACAGACAGACAGACTATCTCTGTGTCTAGACTCTAGACTGAAGCTCATCTAAATTCTAAAAGCATTGAAGCAACACCACCACCACCAGATTACATCATATATGCCAGGAAATATGAGCTCACATTCATATTTCTTGTTGATTTTAGGATATTTTGCTTTCGTGGCTTTCATTTCCTCTGTCAGGTCTAGTTCACGGTCGTCCATAATTTCAGATTATTCAGATGTCAGTCCGAGAGGAACTATTTCTAAACAACATAAATGTTAGAAATGCTATAAACACAACACGAGCATTCGAGAAACTGGAACGATCACGTGGGACCACCTTCTTCTTCCTGAGTCTAGCTCTTTCCAGCAGAGTAGAAGACAGTCGGCAAATTGCTGCCTCCCACTGTTTGTGTTAAGTAATGCGCAGATGTACTTCAATCACAGTGCGATTATGGACAACTTTGGGTTGTCCTTTATTTAAGTACATTTTAATGTCAGACTTCTATTTGTAACTTGTAAGAGTGTTCCTATATTGCTGTATTGATAATTTTACTTAAGTAAACCCATGTGAGTAATCAATCATTAAGAAAATAAATCCTTCCTTAAATCCTTGCAGTCCATTTAGCAATGCATTGTGGGACTTGAAGTTGTTCACGTAGCCGCCGTGGTGGGCGGTGCTTTGCTTCCTAGTTATGATGACAACTACCGGTTCATTTTGCCGATCAGTGATTGGTCATTTGCATTGTACGGAGTTGGCGCCATTGTAGACAGTGTAGAGAGGCTGCTTGCTGTCTTCACTCAGAAGGTTGTGTTTCAACAAATAAACTAACAATAAACAACACTGTGCGCGGTGTTTAAACACAACGACATGGCCGATAAAGAAGGTAACGTCTTGTTCACTTCCTCAATACACGTGTTTAGTCTGCTTACTGAAGGATTATTGACGGGTCTCTACCCGGCCGGGGGACGCGCTGCTTGGCGCGCCAGTCAGCACCATGTCTCATTGTTAGTAACCAATGCTAACTATTAGCCCGTTAGCCAGCTCTGTTGATCAACTTCTTATTATTAATCGTTGATTCTTTACATTGTACAGGTGTTTTTAAATCAACAGCAGGGCGCCCCGTTAAGGGTATATTTGGTTCCATGTGTACTCTAGAGTGTCAATTCAATGTTCTTGTAAGTCACCATAATAAAGTTTATGATCATGAGCTGAACCTTTACTGATCCGTGTGTGTGTGTGTGTGTGTGTGTGTGTGAATAATTATGTATTTATATGTCATGTAGATTGATCATAAATGTAGGCCACATAATGTCTGCACAGTGCACACACAAACGAACCTATGCACTAAAAATGATGAATATGAGTGCATTGGTTTGTGTGTGCACTGCAGACTTAATATTCAAACTGTCATGTGCCAGTTCGGCGCCTACATGTATGTGCGTGATGTGTAAATGAGGAGTGGGTGTGTGTATATGTAATTATGAGTATGTGCAGTGACTGCAGTCTATAAACAATTACTATTATGAGTATTATTATAGCCTATCAATAATGACTGTCAACATAGACCTCGAATCAAGGACCCCTTTTGGGGCTTCCCAGAGGATTAGTTTAATGTGCAACAATGTTTTCTCACTCAACAGTAAACAAACCAACATACAGTATACTATAAGAATTAGCCGCAACATTTGCAACACTAGATTATTTATAATGGGATGAATCTAGAGTTGCAATACCCTCCATTGACATCCCATTGATCGATTGAATTGCATTTCCGATCTGCTTGTTGTACTAAACAACTCACCAACATTGCAGCTCTAGGGAAAGTTTGAATTATCCTCGTCTTTCAAACGGCAAAGCGTTTGCTTCATAAAAATCCACCGTAGACATGTTATGAGCTACTTTCTGTCAAGAAATTCTTTGCAGGTGATTCTTGTTGGATTCTTGTTGGAAGCACTCGTCAAAGTCACTGAATGGCCTGTTTTGAATGTGCACATAATCCAGGAGACAGCAGCATGACCCTTTAATAAAAACGAGTGCTTCCAAACTCCAACACTTCGGCACGGAATTTCTTGTTCAAATATGATTCTTGTTGGGGGTCGTGGCCTGAAAAGCTTGGGAACCCTTGCTGTATGTCATACTGTCATCATCATGTCAATGTAATTTTGTGCTCACGTGATGTTTACCCTTTGCAGCGGCGTTCGACGATGCTGTGGAGGAGAGGGTCATCAACGAGGAGTACAAGATCTGGAAGAAGAACACCCCGTTCCTCTATGACCTGGTGATGACACACGCTCTGGAGTGGCCCAGCCTCACGGCTCAGTGGCTCCCCGACGTTACCAGGTGAGAGAATGTTCATGTCAGAGCTCGACCCATGCCAGGTTTTGCAGCCTAGTGTGTTGGCCCCATGCCAGGTTTTTGTGTCTGATCCTGATTTTTGGATAGTAACGTTTTGATAGATATATATTTTTTTTAAATACATTATAGTATGTTTAGTACCCCATGAACCTAGCATCCCTATTTTGGGCAAATGTAAAAAAGAAAAAAAAGAAAGAGCTCCACCTACCAAACAGTAGGTGGGCCCAAAGAAGCCCATTGGGGATTGGAGTCATTTATGATTTTTCTTGGGTGTGTGGTGTTTTTTCTTTACCTCTGCAGACCAGAGGGGAAGGATTACAGCGTGCACAGGTTGGTTCTTGGGACACACACTTCTGACGAGCAGAACCACCTGGTGATCGCCAGTGTCCAGCTCCCAAATGACGATGCCCAGTTTGACGCCTCACACTACGACAGTGAGAAAGGAGGTGAGGGAACTAAGACTTCTGTTCTGTAGTTATGTAATTAATATGCAATGTGCCTCAACTTAAAGGTATATTCAGTGATTTCACTCAAAAAACCTTAGGTTTCGTTTTTGGCTGTGGGACCCAGCCTTTCGTCCAATCAGGATAGAGTCAAAAACGAAACCTACGTTTTTTTTTACCCCCAGGGGTTAACTGGGGACAGGGAGGAACTCCTTATATGGTCAGCACACTCTATAGTAGGGAGGATTATCACAACAAAACAAAAAAATAAGTGATATTTGAATTAAGTGAAATCACTGAATATACCTTTAAGACATAGGTGTGCGCGTATATTTGATAATGTGACAAATACTTACTCATCAAAAGGCGGAAACGGCTATACCACGGCTAATGCTAATCCTCTTTATTTCAGAGTTCGGAGGCTTTGGTTCGGTGAGCGGTAAAATAGAGATTGAGATCAAGATAAACCACGAGGGAGAAGTGAACAGAGCACGCTACATGCCACAGAACCCCTGTATCATTGGCACCAAGACCCCCACCAGCGACGTGCTGATATTCGATTACACCAAGCACCCCTCCAAACCAGGTGGGATTACAATATACACCTTTTTTTTGGCGGTGTGGCCCGAGCCTAGCTGCGTATAAGAGGTTCTGTGTGTGTCCGTTTGTCTGGCGATAAACTCGCAAACTGCCATTTTTTTCCATTGTGATACTATTTCAGACCCCTCTGGCGAGTGCACCCCAGACCTACGTCTAAGGGGCCATCAGAAGGAAGGTTACGGTCTCTCCTGGAACCCAAACCTGAGTGGCTGCCTCCTCAGTGCTTCTGATGACCACGTAAGTTCCACTTTCTATTAAATTATGAATAATTATTATTAGTTATTCCCTTTTGTCCCTCACTCTTTAGGTCCCTGCACACAGAGCACGTTTTTCGGTTTCCCGAAAAACGTGTCCAGGGTGCAACCACCTTTTCCCTCTGATCCAACTGTGTGTCTCTCTTTCCCTCTGTCCTGACAGACTATCTGTCTATGGGACATCAGCACTGTGCCTAAGGAAGGGAAGATCGTTGATGCCAAGACCATCTTCACAGGTCACACAGCCGTGGTGGAAGACGTGTCCTGGCATCTCCTGCACGAGTCCCTGTTTGGATCCGTGGCAGACGACCAGAAACTCATGATGTGAGCAGCATCTGTTTCTATTTTTACAACGAAGACAAATAAATATGTAGATACAAATAAAGGAATCACTGCAGGGATAATACAGTCTATACCTACAGTAAATGGGAAATATTCATAGTTTACAAAGAATACACTGGTAGTTCACATGTTACATTTAAAAAAAAACACGCACACAGCAGAATTAAGTGGCTTCAATGATTATTCACGGGAGATAGGCGTTGCTCTTTCTAACAACGGTGTGTTTGTTTTGTTTGTGTGCAGTTGGGACACGCGGTCCAACAACATGTCTAAACCCAGCCATGCAGTGGACGCCCACACCGCTGAGGTCAACTGTCTGTCCTTCAACCCTTACAGTGAATTCATACTGGCCACTGGCTCCGCTGACAAGGTACATCTGGCTCCTGTCCTGTGGGGAGTTAGGATCCTAGAATGTTTTGTTTCAGTCTCCACATTCAATAGTCATGTTTTTCAGATTCAATTTAATTAATATATCATTAAGCCATCGACTTATTGTTCACACCGCCGGCCAGTTTGTTCTAAATGTAAACTTTGAGTGAAGAAGAGTACTGCAGTGTGAATATTAAAAGAACATTGCCAGAGCAGCTAGAACATTGATGGATGATTTAGTCATAAATATCCCTACTACCCTGCATTTTAATGATATAGCGCTTATCATCACGTTTATTATTGTTGATGTTTCTATATCTTTAAGTGTATAATTTTCCTTTGTTAGACTGTGGCTCTTTGGGACCTGCGGAACCTGAAACTGAAGCTACATTCATTTGAGTCTCATAAAGACGAGATCTTCCAGGTGAGATGAAAGAAAGAACCGCAACCTGTTGCCTTTCCTGGTAATTTTGTTTGTTTCTCGAGCACTTTGTATCTTTCCGATGTGTTGAACCAAAGCCTGTCTATTCTTCCCTTCAGGTCCAGTGGTCTCCTCATAATGAGACCATCCTGGCGTCTAGCGGCACCGATAGGCGGCTTAACGTGTGGGACCTCAGTAAAATCGGAGAGGAGCAGTCGCCAGAGGATACAGAGGATGGACCTCCTGAGTTGCTGGTGAGTTTTCAGAAACAAATTTCAGCTCGGCAGGCTGCGTCTTAAAACGTGGAATGAGGCATGGGGCATTTTTGTTCTCGGTAATTTATAATATTCTTGTGTGTCTGTCACACCCTCTAGTTCATCCATGGTGGACACACCGCTAAGATCTCTGACTTCTCCTGGAACCCTAATGAGCCTTGGGTCATCTGTTCGGTTTCGGAGGACAACATCATGCAAGTCTGGCAGATGGTAAGAGAGCTGCTTTTACTGTCACGTGGATGGATATTCATTCCATCATGTGGATGCTGATCAAGGTTGAATTGAAGTCAATTTGTCCATGCATAGAAAATTATATATACTGTATTGCTATATTTATTTAAAAACGATAATAATAATAATTGGGGTGCCGATGGTCTAGTGCAGGGGGTCTTCAAAAGGGGGTCCGGGGCCGCTAAGGGGTCCTCAGGGTTACTACAGGAGATCTGCCAAATCTTTGTGTGTTGCGAGGTGTTATTTAGTTTAGAGTGAAAAAGACCAGACCAGACCGAGCCAATGCCAACCCAACAGACGGGTATTGGCATGAATCCAACATATTAATAGGAACGATAATGTGTGTGAAACAAGATTATATAAAGTTATCTATTAAATCTATGAAAAGGTTTAATCTGCAGAACAATTGTAGTGGGCGTGGGATCCCTGCTTAATCTCTCTCGCTGCTAGGGTGTCCGTGACCTGAAAAAGGTTGAAGACCCCTGGTCTAGTGGTTAAGAATGCATGGTAGGCAGCCACATATACTAGTGTAGGCTCTAATGCAGCCTGACATGGAGTCGCTGGTTCGATTCCCAAGCCTGGCGACATTTGCTATGTGTCTCTCTCTCTCTTTGACTTTAAAAATAGTAAATCATATACAATCATATATTATAATCATAATACATGTTCCCCTCCTCAGGCTGAAAATATCTACAACGACGAGGACCCAGAAGGTGCTGCAGATACGGATACAGTCCAGGCATGAGTACACTGTAATGTCCTCAGTGTTAATGTAGCTCGGAGAGTGTACAAATGAAACCAAATGGACCCTTAACCCATTTAGGACTGAGGCCGATTTTTGCTATGGATCTGACCCAAGTCTCCTGAGGAGGCGCGTCTGAAGCCTGTCCTGGACGGGGTATCCGCTCGTAAAAACAAAATCCTCTGTAGATAGCAGTGCACCCAGAACCCCAATCGGGGTTCCCGTCCTGAATGGGTTAAGGTTCTATTTGGTTCCATGTTGTACACTCTGGATTACATTAGCACCATGGGCCTTACTTGGGTGGAACCTTTCAGGCCATCTTTACTTTTCTGTCTGGTTCAAACATCAAAGTGGATCTGCTTTCCATTCCTGTTGGACACACAAGCAGTGGTGTCTTAAAAAAAAAGTTTTCTTTGCAACAACCGCTTTTGTAGAGAAACAACACATTGTGTTATGATATGACGTACGTATATTTATATGTTTGGGTGAAGATTTTAGTACTCCATTACTGTGTCTATTACTTTGCCTTTGTTTGATGTACTGATAGGCGGGCATAAGTGTTCTGGGTGTACTGGAAATAAGTGTCCATTATTCAGATCCTCTTGCTCTGTGTGTATACTTTGATCAGTGAGGTCTATCAATTCAATATTTCAATTGTTTTGATTATAAACATGTACATAGATTTCCATTTTAATCAAGTCCCTTCTATGAATCTTCTGAGTTGTATGTGTAGTGTGTCCTGTATGTACTTCTGCATTGTCTTTCTATGCTGACTCTTAATGTACTTTAAGTGTATTCATAATAAAAAAATATATTTACTTTACATACAACCACTTAGTTTCTTGTGACGGTGTGCCAGAACTTTAAGACCAACTGAGGAACAATGTGAAATGTGAAAGTTTGTCTCATAAACGGCTCCATCTAAAAAAAATGCAATAGTGTAAAAGTTCATTTTCTTCCCTAATATTCAAAAAGTGAAACTTTCATATATTCTAGTACCTTTTTTTGTTTTAATCTTGATTATGATCTTAATGATTCGGCTCATGAAAAGAAAATCCTATTTCAAAATATTAGAATATTTTACAAGACCACTAAAGACTACTTTTTAAACGAGGAATGTCGACCATATGAAAAGTATATTAATGTATGCAGTCAATACTTGGTCTGGGCTAATTTTGAACAAATTATTTCATCAGTGGAGCGTGGCATGGAGGTGATCAGCCTTTGTCACTTGAGGTTATAGAAGTCCAGGTTTGCTTTGAGAACAGTAAATGCATTTGTATTGTTGAGTCTTATGTCACACCACCTTCACAATACAACCTAGATTCTCTGTGTGGTTCAGGTCAGCTGGTCAGTTAAGCACAGTAGTACCATGGTCAGTACACCAGTTACAAGTAGTTTTGGCACAGTGGGCAGGTGCCAAATAAGGCTGGAAAGGAAATTTAGCATCTCCATGAAGCTTGTCAACATGCATCTAAAAAGATGGCTGTGTTGAAACCATTGTTAAGTTTTCACTGTCAGTGGACCAACTCCAGCAGATAACTTGGCCTGCCCTAAATCATCACTGTGTTTTATCAAGTCCAGAGTCTCAACACAACCATCTATTATGATATTTTGCAGCACTGTGTGCTTCCATACATTCACAAGCTTTATGTTGATGCTGATCTTCCTTTTCCAGCAGCACTTGGCACCTGCATACTGTACACTGGCATTCCTTCATATATACTGTAAGAAGACTATATAGTCTACTCCCATCCTACCTATGTGTTTATAACTTGTTAAAGTACTTTAATTTATGACAGACATTTTAAGAAAAGATATTTGGGATCAGGATGTCAATAAATATTTACTCATCTATTGAAAATGTCAGTTTCTACTGTAAACTAACTAATCCATTTACCGGTAATTTGTGCTTGCATCCATTGAAAGAGATACTCAATTTTCATGGTATTTTAAGTATAAGTAAATACATGTATGTAAACAAGAAGAACAAATAATTATGTAGTGCATTAGTATTTAGGCACTTAAATTTATATTGGTCAGGTTGGTGTAGATATTCAGAAAAATAATAGATCCGCTTTTACAGTTCAGTAGTTTCACTGGGTTCATCACAGCCCCTGTAAGACAAGAAACCATTCTCCTGATTATTTAACCGTTTACTTCTTTGTAAGATGCCATGGATATGCACATTATTGATCAATATTAGATTGTACCTGAGAAAGACCAGTTCTCTTGAAAGGCCATCTTTCAGTTCCTCCAAGTGTTTCTTTGATGCACTCTGAATTTTAAATTCAGTTTTCAGTTCCCTCAGTATCTCCTCCAATGTTCCTACAGTCTCCTACAGTGGTACACAATTGATCAGTAGTGTCACTTACCGTAATGGCCTATGCAGCTCCTCAAAATTGTCTAGAATTGTTTTCTCATTTCTAGGCCTTAAAAAGGTCTTGCACACACTTAACCAATTAAGCACTTATGCCGGCCTATTTCAAAAATAGCTGGCAACATGTCACATCTCAGCATGGTTAATGTGGTTAAGCCCTAAATACATGTTAACCACTTTCCACATGCCATCCCTATTTTGGGTATGTCCTTGCAGTATATGTAGGTGAAAAAGGTTGAAACATTTTCAAAGATAGCATAGTGATATACAAGCTCACAATGTATTGTTGTATTGTGATGCATGGTTTGTAGTTAAATTGTTGTTGTTCATAGTTAGTTTTTATGACCAAAATAAGGACATCAGGGATAATGTGGTTACATTTTGTGTTTTAAATGAATTCATAATTGTTATTTTGAAATATACCAAGTCAAAGAGACTTACAGTATATTGCCATTTTCCATTTAATTTCACTGGTGAAGATGACAACTAAAAAGCTATTAAATTGATCTTCAGATTAACTTGCTGAACGTGTACACCGTTAACATAGATACTAGGCCATTGTGCGCGAGGCACCCTACCCACTGTACCTTGTACTGTGTTATGTTCTCCTCTCTCTCCCTTTCCATCAGGTAGATTCTCTGCTCCAGAGAAGCTTTCTGAAGCGCCAGTGTCTGGGTCTCCTCTCTCAGGGGCCCCAGACGGACCTTCAGGTCTCGCCCCAGCTCCTGGCTCCTTCTCAGAGCCTCCTCCACAAACTGCTGCCTCTTCAGCAAGGTCATGACCCGGGGCTCGTACCAGCCCTCCAGTGCCCTCATGCTCCCGGAGAGCCGTCGCTGCAGACTGACGGAGGCTTGTCGGCAGTGGCTGACATCGCTCATGGTCCTGGGCCGGCTGGGCGCTCTGGCCCGGTCCCTCAGGGCGTTGACCTGGTTCCTGTGGGCCTCACGGAGCTGTAGCAGTTCCTGGGTGAGACTTTCGATTTGGCAGTTGAGCTCCTCCTGTTAGTGATGGACAATAACACACACACACACACACACACACACACACACACACACACACACACACACACACACACACACACACACACACACACACACACACACACACACCCTCATTAGGCATTGACCTCTTAAGCCATATATACTATATACTTTATCAAACAAAAATAAAGAAAATAGCGACGCTTTATGAACTTGTAGGTCTTCTATTTATCCCCCCTTTTTTGTGAAAAAGGTTTGAAGATTGTTGTTGAAGTTTTTAAGCATGTTTTTTTCCCTTTCCTTTGTAGAATAACAGGCTAAGTAACTTAAAAACATCAGACCAATGAGCCCAGATGAAAGCTCATTGGAGTTAATATTGGAGAGTGAATATCCATGTTCAGTTGTCCATTCCTTCCACTACGGTTAACATACAGTAGAGCTGCATGCTGGTAGCCATGGATTTTACCTGTGTGACAGTGGATTGAGCCACCTCATACTCCTGTGCTGCTAGTGTCACCTGGCTGCGGATGCAGTCTCTGGCATTGGAAAATAGCTTCCTCTTCACCTGCTGCACCTCCTCGTGCACCGCGATGTAATCCAGCCGTACCAGCGTGAGGAGTCTCTGCGTCTCCTCCAGCTTGCCCCTCAGGTGGTTCACCGCGCGCACCATGGGCTCCTGCAGCTGCCGCAGTTCTCCTATCAATTCATCCCTCTGTGTCTGTAAACGAGACACTTCCCGGATGCACCAGTCGAAAAGCAGCCCCAAGTCTTTCTGGTCCCCTCGACTCACAGCAATGTCACCTGGAATGTTCTCCTCCATGTGATGGATTATCTCACTCCTGTGGCTTTGTCCCTGGTATCCCGCATCACATGTGCTGTCATAGTCAGTTATGCCTAGATGAGAGTCTGTGCTGTTGTTGTCCAGATTGAGGAGGAGATCATCCACGTATCTAAATTCAGCTTGTGAGTCCTCTGTAGACACCATGCCATCCCTGTCCTGCAGAGACTCCATAACAGGCTTGCAGGCATCCATCACCTGCCAAGAGACAGTAAAGGGAGAAAGTGAAAACACTATCACTATCTAACTACCTAATAAACCAAAGGACATTTGTCATTTCGGTCTAGTTATTTTGGATTTCTGATGATAATTCTGACTGAGCAAAGACATTAATCCAAGCTGAAGTATGTGCCAAAACTTTACTTTGACAACACAGTATGGCTCAAATTAGCCTATCAATAACAAGTAACATTACTACTCACTGTGATTGTGGAGGTGGACAGTGCAGGTTAATCACAGTCTGAACATGTAGAGACAGTATAGAACCAGTTTGTAGCTCAGGGCCACTCTGTTGTGCTTCAGTCTCCAGGAAAACAGAGACACAATTTGTGTTTATTAATAACACAGGAAGGAGGGGAAGAAATACTATCTGCTGGCTCTGTTGGAAGGGGTCCTACCCCCCACACAGAGTCACTCACTGTGTCACATATACTACTATATACTATACTAGTTTTAGTTTAACTCTGAGTGTACAAATGTAACTAAATTGACCCATACCAATACAAATGGACAAATTAAAACTGATTATTTTACTGTGTACTTATATCAGCCTTTGTGTGACAGTGTAGGTAGGGAGAACTGGCCCAGTTAACTGGGATATATTTAGACAATATTATGACATGTTTTATGAGAATCCAAGAAAGCATCTGGGCTGCATGCTGACCAACTGGACAGGCTTTATGTGAACAGTATACATTTTCATTATTCATACATTTATGCTGCAGATGTAAAAAATAAATAAAACAATGAATCTGCACATTTTCATTCAGTCGCCCATGAAGTTGAAATATGTAGTTAAGTGTTAGATACTTAACTTCATCTTTTTTAGTCATCTTTAATAGTGTTGTGTCTTAGCTGTTTTTCTTTTCTTGTTTGTTATCATGTTCTTGTTGTGTTTGTGTGTTTATTGTCTTTAATTTGGTTAAAAACCAATAAATATACTTTATAAAATAAAATAAAAGATAGGCCTATGTGTTAGATTTGAACATAAATTGTTTGTGTCCGTGTCATCTTACACAGTAAACGTGAGTCTTAGCTGTAGTGATTAAATAAAAGTATAAGAAAAAGATCCTCATTCCCAGGTCAAAGCAGTGAGTGTGGTTGTTTTCAACTTCCACCACTAGATGGAGGCAAATCGCTGAATGACGTGAAAGTAACTCATCCTTTCCTCACCTGGGCGCATAGCGCCCTGGTTACAGGTGGAGGGACAGGACAGGACAGACGCGCGCTTCAACTTTTCCTCATTCTCCACCAAGTAAGCACGGGAGCGTCCACAACAAGTCAACTGACCCACCGACAGACAAACTGGCTGACAAACACCGTCGGTTTGTTGACGTGACGTTTCTACAGACGGATATTATCAGGTTATTAAAGTCAACAGAGCCGTTTATTTGAGGCGCTTCGCGAAATGTTTTACCTGAAGTTGCATCTGGGACGGAGAACATAAAGTTTGGAGGAGAAGAACAGCGTGAAGTTTGGAGAACAGCACGTCCAAATGGAGAGCGGATAGGGGAAGACTTTCACCCAGTGGGATTAGAAACGTTTATAAGGTAGGATTCCTCAAATCGGTTTTTGTCGTTGTCTAAACAAAGTTTGAGGAGGAGGAATGTCGTCGTTCCTAATCATGAATAGATTGGCAGAAAGGTATACTGATTTATGAATCAAATTGCTGTTCAATCAAATGAGTAGGCTGTAATCTTTCCTCAATTCAGGCAGTGGAGAAGGATTAAAACCAGGCTTTGTCATTATGTAATATAATTTCCATTCGTATTGTTTTGAAATTATATAACACATATGAACATGACGTTATTTTTTTAACTAGTATCCAGTAGGCTACTTTTACATTTAACCCAATGGAGCTGAATAGATATGGAGGAACAAGTCCAAGTTCATTATTGACACGCATGGGAACAAATAGCCTATGTGTGGGACATTTCTTTACTGTGGCCTTGAGGGATATCAAAAAGAGGTAATTTAAAACCAATGTGTTTTTCTTTGACAATGAAGACTATTGTGATAGTTTCCCCTGTCAATGGCCTAAGTGGGACTTCTTGACACTACTGTATATGACCACAGAACTCATTGACAGTTCAGTCTCATCCAGTCAATGGGTGTGTGTTCAGTCTATCCATATCCTCTTTATCAGTCATGGAAGTACTCATATGTTTTACTTAAGTAACCGTGTATCAATACTGTAATGTAAATCATATACTCTGTTAGAAGTCCCACATTCAAAAGTATTGGCATCAAAATATACTTAAAGTACCAAAAGATAAAGTAGCCTACTCATTATGCAGAATGTGTCACAAGTTGAAAATTTATTAAAAAAATCTTTGGAAGATAGCAGATTGTGAGCTCACATCTGCTATTTCCAAATGACCAAAATAGTGTGTTTTGTAATAATAATAAGCTACAAAAGTATTTGTTTACTAAAGTTTTCATATAATTGTGGTAGAATAAAAGTACAATATTTTCCTCTGCGATGTAGTGGGGTAGAAGTATAAGTGTTTAAAATTGCAAATGCCCTTAGTACAAATTAACCTCAAATATAAAAATATATATAAAAAATACCTCAAAAGTCTTCAGGAATCAGTACTTGAGTACATGTACTTGTTACTTTACAGAACTGCTCGTTATCAAGAGCTAGGCACCGCTTGTTTATTAACCTGACAGAAGATAACCTCAAAGTCTCTGAACCTCCCCTGCATGGGGTCTGTCTGCTACTGTTTGCCTACACCTCCTCTCTGTGGACTTTGGGCTGGAAGCCACAGCTCCAAATCCATAATTCTCTTGAAACATTGCAGCATTGATCTGATGGACAGGACTTCGGGATTCAACACAAGCAAAATTGTTTTCATTGACTTTGGTCCAGTCAGTCACACATTCCGTGGGATACAGAATAGGTGGGAACTATAGGGACATCTGGGCACCTTGCATGTAAAATTGTCTATTTTGTCAAAAATGTTAAAAACAATAAATGTAAAAAGTGAACATAGATAGATCTTTATTTGTCATTGCAACATGTACAATGAAATTAAAAGTGCCAACCAATGCACATGCCAATGAACATGCACGGTACATCATTATCAGACTGAATTTTATCCATCAACTTCTTGTTTATGCCACAACATGACTGGATATGCACTGAGTGTAGCAATTTGTAGAAATATTATACCTTAATTGTCTAAGCATGTTCTAATCATGTATGCTTTACATTACTTAAAAACAAAATAGCCAATTTTACATCGAGGTGCCCATGATGTCCCTAGTGCCCAGTGCCCACCTATCTTGTTAGCATTCAGGTGTCATTTAATTTGTTGGCCCATGATTTGAGCTCTTGCGACATCAGTGGGAATGACCGTTCCAGGTGTTAAGTGACCGTTGTTTCTTACTTTGCTAGTGCTTCACTGTCTGGTGAAGGCTGCAGCCAAGAGAAAGAAGCATTATGTTTAGGAAGGGTGTGGCACAATATTCCTTCCTCCTTCTTTACCTGGCTGCCATGCCAGGGCTTGTTGTACCCAACTACCCATGGAGATTATTACAGGTGTGTTATTGTAAGCACCGGTGGTACGGTAGCTGCCAGAGCTACCCTGGCATTGAGAGAGGGAAACAGACGAAGATAGGGAGAATGGGGGCAAGACAGAGATGTTAGCAGAAAAGAGATAAGAGATGGAGTGAGATCATGATGTGACTTGAGGGAGAGACATCAGATTGAAGATTTGCAACACTGATATATCCAGATGGCAATCTGCAAGTAGCCTGAACTTCCCTGAAGTGAATTCAAGGACGATGTGGAAAAATAAAAAGCCTTTGTTTGTGTGGTTAATGCATAGGGCAGTGTGTTAACGGCAGTAAAAAAGAAAAAAAGTGTTGCGGCACATCAGCCTTCATCATGGTGACTTAGGAACAGACAGAAAATTACATCATCATTACCTTAATTGACTGAGTGAGCACTGCAGGTGACTAGAAATGAGGGGGAAAACACATACTGTATACGCACACACAATGTACATTGAGTTGAGTTGTTCTCAACTGTTGAGGCAATTCCATGTGTGCCATGGAACTTTGAGACAATAACACAATACTATTGCAATATATAGGCCTATGCCTATATAAAAGGTTGTGTTGTTCAGCTATTTCCACTGTGAATGAATATAGGTGACCCTTGAGATTTTGACTTGCTCATTTGGTTCCATTTATATATTGTCAGAGGTTAGGCAAGTTTGAAAACCACTGTTATGAAACCCCATCAGTAAAGTAGCAGAATATCCAGTAGTACCACGTGGGGGGGAAACAAATCACATTTGTTTACTCAAGTTAAGAGAAACAAAATAAATCAAATGTTAATAATAGAAAGGACAATTATAGTTCTTCATTTGAGACATGGAAAAATCATAACTTTGAGTTAGATTGACGCTTCTGTGAAACTGACCAGTTTTGGCAATATGCCCTCTGTATACCTGTCAGTATCAGTGTTGTTTCTGAGGAAGTGATTATTGATTATTCCAGGAAGAGGATAATCGAATTGTAGTTGCAAGGTGTGTGTGTGTGTGTGTGTGTGTGTGTGTGTGTGTGTGTGTGTGTGTGTGTGTGTGTGTGTGTGTGTGTGTGTGTGTGTGTGTGTGTGTGTGTGTGTGTGTGTGTGTGTGTGTGTGTGTGTGTGTGTGTGTGTGTGTGTGTGTGTGTGTGTGTGTGTGTGTGTGTGTGTGTGTGACTTGCTTGTGAAAGACAATGGGCCTTTAATCACAGGGATTGGCTGATGAGTACCTAATTACTGTGGTGCCATTATCAGCACTATTATGACTCAAATAGATCCAATATGATAAGAGACATGAACACTTTAAAGGTATATTCAGTGATTTCACTTAATTCAAATATCACTTATTGTTTTGTTTTGTTGTGATAATCCTCCCTACTATAGAGTGTGCTGGCCATATAAGGAGTTCCTCCCTGTCCCCAGTTAACCCCTGGGGGTCAAAAAACCTTAGGTTTCGTTTTTGACTCTCTATCCTGATTGGACGAAAGGTTGGGTCCCACAGCCAAAAACGAAACCTAAGGTTTTTTGAGTGAAATCACTGAATATACCTTTAACAGGTGTCTGTGACTGTTGTTCTGTAATCTTGGGCACCTTTTTTAACCACTAGCCAAAATTAAATAGCCCATCGATCACATTGAGTTCCTAGATTGGATATTTTCGCTTTTGCTTTCGTTATTTTTCTTCCTAGTCTATCTATAATGAGAATTACATGCCCACAATAAGGATGTTGAAAGTGGTTATGTTGAGCTTTATACAGTATACATTGAATTTGACCGTAGGACCCAGTCTACTGTGACCATGTCTCTACATCGGGTTAAGTGAGCGTTTGAGTCAAAGTGTGTTATTTTAAGCAGGTCTCAGAGGTTTTGTTTTGACTTTAGGGGAGAAAAGAGACTCGGAGATGCCAGTGTGTATTTTTAAACCCCACCGTCCAGCTGTGTTTGCCTCCACTGTTACTTGCTACCAAAAAAAGCTGTCTTCTGACTGACCCATTCAGGATCACGTTCTTTGGCTCCTTGGAGACTGGAGTCCTGGCTTAGACCCGGCCTTGGCAACCCCTGGAGAAGCACAGCAAACAATGTTGGAATCTCAAGAGCTTTAGATGGAGGTTCTACCATTTGTTATTCTGGTGCTTTCGGTTTTTAGGTAAAGTAGGCTAGCTATAGCTGTTCAGTGTTAATAGTGATTTATTTCAGATTGTTACACCCAGAACTGATATTGTAAATGCCAGCATGCATGCATGCATGCATGCAGAGCAGGCACCTGTTGGTTTGGCTCTGTTGGTTTGTTTTAATTAGTTCAATGAGCCTACAGAGCACTTCATGGCTCTCTGCGTGGATTTCTAGTTTCATATTAATTCTATACTTCTCTATCAGCTCAGTGGTATACAAAAAAATGCCTTACTATCATTATTATGAGTCAAGGAAGTAAGGAACGGCTTTTGGGTTTCAGTAACATTTTGGACAAACCAAGTCTTGGGAGAAGGAGCACATTAGTCACTCTGTTGAAATACACAATGAACAATAACCTTGACCGGTGCATTAGCACATATTAAAATGTTATCTCACAATGACTCTCACACGCCCCTGCTATTATGTTTGACTGTTTATTTTTAAAATGGTCCGTTTCCCTAGACCAGTGGTTCTCAAACTGGAGTCCAGGGAGTCGGCAGGGACTCTGAGTTCCTCGAGGGGGTTCTAAATAGATAGACCCTTACACGTCTGTAACTCTGACAGCATACACATGGAACCAAATGGAACCCTAACAGGTTCCATTTGCAATGAGTTAAAGGGGGTCCTTGGAAAGGTTTGAAAGAACCACTAGTGTCCTAGAGACCTAGACCACTGTATTAGAGGGAGAGACAGAGAGAGAGGACAAGTGGTGGGGGGAGTGTTGGTGAAGATTGAGAGAGAAGAGTTCCTCATGCAGTAATTATCAATCTTTCAGGAATGCAGCCCGTGTTCTTACTAGACAAGCTGCTGCATGGCTACTGCCTGATTTATACTCCCTGGTACAACAGTGTTGCTCGCCGACAAAGATGATCTGACCTTCAAGATCACACCGTTGTGTGATGGATTATAAGCTTAAAGTGGCCCAAAGGCTGATTTATAAGTGCACTGAAAAATAGCCAACCTACAAGCTCATAAAGCACTGCACGCAATGTGATTCGTTGTGAGCTTGTAAATCAACTATTTTTTACTTAGAATCGGGCTCAAAAGCATTATTACCCAGGATTACATTAGATAATTGACAATGGGTGAAAAAATGGTTGCGAAATCGTGGGATATATATCTATTTTTTTAAGCACTATTACATGCACTAATCCATTTCCCCTGGCAGGTCCCCCCCCCCCCCCACACACACACACACACACACAAAATAGTCTCCATGAGCCTGCTGGATGGACCTCGTCTGAGTTTTGGCTTGTTCATGTCGTCATTATCTTACACAGTGTTAGCGTTTATTTTTTATCTCTATCATTATAGCCACACAGTGTTTTTCTGCAACTGGATCCTTCCAACAGCAAACAAAGGGACCACATAATGTCAGTAAGGGATTGTCTTTCAGACCAGCTACTTTGCTACTGTATATTTATAATGCTGACATGTTGGTACGAAACCAGCTCCTGGGCATGTACATCTCCCCTTATAGTCTGTCTTTATGGCTCTGTTTTTCACACCAAGCTCGTTTGTGTGTCATCATTCATATCCTGTGACTTATTAAAATAATAAATGTAACATAATTTGAAACATCGCCGTGCTATTATCTGCTCACATCCTATATGGATTGAAGAGAGCAAGAACTTCCTTGTTTCCTTTGCTTCTTGTAATGGTTTTTAAAATGACGCTCACAGTCGCTGATGACTGACACTTTGTTTTGGGTTTGGGGGGGGGGGGGGGGGGGGGGGGGGGCTGGCTATCATTTTAAATTTGTTTCCTGCAGTAACAAGTTACAGGTCAGGCGCTAGCCTTTTGTATTGAAAAGTTTTCACTGTCTTAACATCTTGGCACATTCCATAGACTGACAGTCCTACTAAAGACATGGAATTGAGTCATTCCAGTTTTCCCTGTGATGGCCTCACCTTCTGACACACAGAGCACAGAGAGTGTGTGCGTGAGGTTGTGTGTTGTGTGTGTGTGTGTGTGTGTTGTGTGTGTTGTGCTCTAGTCCAGACATGGTTTCTTGTTAAGTATGTTTGTGAGTAGCAGTACTCTCCTTTGTTAAATAGTGCCCAGGGAAGACGGGCAACGCCCTGATTGATGCCTACAGGTACGGTAAAGCCAGCTCTGACAAACACTAGGGTAAGTTGTCATTTTCCGACTGGCAGATGCAGAGACCTTCTGCACAGCGGACATTTTGTATTCATACCATGGGACACTGCTGAAGCCAATCACATTAGTTGTTTAATCTAGGTGTTTTGTTTTTGTGCTGGGGCTGGCATGAAGTTAGCAGAGTTGCCCATGCTGGCACATGGAAACACCTAAATGAAATGCACCCGCAATTATTTCTGTTAGCTTCTGCTGTGTTTACCTGAGAGAATAAAGGTGCTTGCGGCCTTGGGTAATGGATCTATCCAGATCTTGATTGACTCCGCGATTGAAATTAAGTTGTCATAGCAGCAGCTCGGCACTATGAAACACAGATACATACAGATTCATCAAACAAAAATTTGCAAAAATCCACCTGTTGGTGGCACTACAACAGGCCAATGTGAAAAGAGTGGGATATATTCCTCAGCCTAGTAGGAAAGTCTGTGAAAGATTTCACGTAAATTGCACGCTGCGTTCATGATTTGAATGTATTAAAAAAATCACACCCGTGTGAACTGAGTGGTGCAACTCCCCCCCCCCCCCTCCTCTCCTCTCTCTCTCTCATTAGCAGGCAACAGGCAGCACTAATACTATCTCTCTCTGTTTCTGGCAAACAGCGCCCCTACTGGTACTAATAGTCATATACTCGTGCTCATGGCCACATAGGTACGCACGTACATTGCTGGTTGTAGGAGTGGTTGCACCACTCAAAAATGAAAGAACATTTAATTTAAACTCCTCTAGTATAGTGCCTCAAGGCTCTACACCAGTGTGTTTCAACCGTTTTCATGCCAAGGTCCATTATTTATTCAGAATTTGAGCCACGGACCACCATTTGATGACATTTAGCCTCTCAGACCCAAAACTAAGAATATTTTGTTGTCGTTGGATAAGATTTTGGATAAGACCACCTGGAATCCCCACAACGACCACTGGTGGTCCCCAGACCACTGGTTGAAAACCACTACACTCTACACGGGTGCCTTTTCTGTTTTCGCTCTACATTAAATATCTCTGCTGAAAATAGCAGATCGACAAGTTGTGATGCACTGTGAGCTTGTCGATTTTCTATTTATGCACAGTTGTTTTCCCCCAGAATAATCAATCAAAAGGGTAAAAGAGAACTTTAATTGCGGTTTGCGGATACCGGTATGTTTAATTTAGGTTTTCCTGTGCATGAAATTAATCACATGAACACTAATGGGCCTATTTTGGCCATACTAGGTGAATATTCACAGAAAATAGGCAAACATTTGGCACATAGCCTATACAGTAGCAGATCTGCAAGCTCACAATATGTTGCGATGCATTGTGAGCTTGTAGATCTATTGTCAGTAAAGAGATTTGGTTCAGAATGGAAAATAGGTGAGCACCAAATTGTACTCAAGCATCCATGCCTAGGTTGTCCCACACGAGCCGCCACAGTAAATCACGTTTTGGGGGGGTGAGTGTTCGCCACAAATGCCAATCAAAGTTAATGGTACTGGCCACAGCGCGTCTTTACTGGGACTTGGCGAAACGCATAACAGCATGACTGTCTGTCTGTTTAGCAGACTACGGCGGCTCATGTGAGACAACCATGGCATGGATGTGTGTTTAATGACAACTCATTTAAAAAATCAAACCTGTGTGAAATGAGGGACGCTTTTGTCATAGTACATCAATTTATGTTAGCGGACATTTGACATTGCTATATAAGGTACATACTGTGAGGTGGTCCCTTATTGGCCAAGCGCTCCCACCAACATGTGATTGGTTAGCCGATTTTCTTGTTTACATTTGTTTGTTTACATTAATTCTTACCGTGGTCAATGGCAAATCTTGAGACCTGGGGACAAAAGCTGTTAAAAAACAAAAGAAAAACATGAAAAATAAAAACTTTTGACCGCAACAAATTGCTTAAGTAGCAATATGGTTATGGGCTCCACGTGCATATGGTCTCTATGCTATGAGGGCTGCTGTGGTCTACTGGGGAAACTGGATGACGGGGGCAATTCATATGGGCTCTATGCTATTAGGGCTGCTGTGGTCTAGTGGTCTACTGGTGAAACTGGACGGCAGGGGCAATTCATATGGGCTCTATGCTATGAGGGCTGCTGTGGTCTACTGGGGAAACTGGACGGCAGGGGCAATTCGGCAAAGTAGACCCCATGTGGCAAATTATTTGAGATCAATATAAGTAGGAAAATGAGCCTATATGTTGTTTAGTCCGGAGGGATTTTATATATAAAATCCTGTATTTATTTAGTATTTCTTTACTATTGGGAGCTATTTTGTTCCATTATAAAAACCAACATTTAGGACTTATCCTTCCATACTGACAGACAGCCATGTTAAACCCTG
Organism: Protomyctophum parallelum; assembly: GCF_964188405.1. NCBI lineage: Eukaryota > Metazoa > Chordata > Actinopteri > Myctophiformes > Myctophidae > Protomyctophum > Protomyctophum parallelum. Next base: position 16,500,371 of record NC_139718.1, read on the forward strand.
CTGCAGTCTCAAACAAACTGTGTGTCTGTATCGTTGTGTATGATTTAATCCCATGGTTTTTACTTCCTCCTCTGAGTCATAGCAGCCATGGCTCCTGCTCCTAGATTCTCAACCTCTTCTTTCCTACCCAACCGCGTTTACATTGTTCATATTTGTTTGTCCGCCTAGATAAGATAGTCTTTAGGTCTGAATGGAGAGGTTATTGTGTGAGTTTCTTGGGAGAAACCTGGGTATGATTCTGTGTTCAAAAGTTCAGCATGGGGTTGTTGGGAGGTTTATCCCTGACTTTACCCGAAACTAAACAATATTTCCCAATACCTTTTATGATTTTAGGCCTGCGTTTTAGCTTTTTCAGTGGCATTTGTCTCAAAGGACAATAGTATTTCATAGGCACTATAACACTACTAAAAAACGAGTTAGTCCTACTATTGTAGCCTATATGAATTGTCCTAATTGGGAAAACGGCCCATCTATCTACAAACTGTTTAACCCATTTTGGGCAGGAACCCCTTTTGGTGTTAGCTATTGAAAAATAGCAGATCTACAAGCTCATAGCGCCACGAGTGGCGCGTATCGAGCTTGTAGGTCTGCTATTTTTGAAAAATCAAAGAACGACTGACATAGAAACATAGCTCTTTCAGAAAACTGTCAGGATGTAGAAGACATTTTTTGAATCTGATCTCAGGTCAGAATTTACTGCACATATTTGACCCAGGTGTGGTTTGGAAGTGTAAGCCCCAAATCACTTTCTAGATCAGAGGTTCTCAACCCGTGGGTCGTGACCCCCACACATTATTTTGGAGTCACACACAGTGCATGCATAAACGTTCTTTAATGATTATATCTGGTTTCAGTATTTATTTATGAGGTCTTTTTAAGGTTATTGTAGCTGTCAATTTGTATCGGGGAGGGGGATGGGGCCGGGGGCGTGAGACATGAAATAGTCCTTTTCACTTGCTTGCAGTTGCAACTATGGCTGTACCCTTTATCAATTTGTCGGGTAGTTTTTTTTTTTTGTCAGAATTTATTGAAAAGATAGCACTTTGAGATGTAGCACCTCATCTTTTAGGTTTCTTTTTTTTCATGCACATCTGCCAGCTACTTTCAATAGCTAGTAAATCAAATCAACATTAGAATGTTCAGTTTCAACTTTGCTAACCTGAAAAGGCTGGTCTCTGCACGATTGTGTGCATGCAGCAAACACAATTTCACTGATTTGTTGATTAAATCAACTATAATTTATTAGCCTACAAATTCCTTTTGACTACTAGGGCGGCTGTGGCTCAGGAGGTAGAGCAGGTCGTCGAATGATCCCTGGGTCCCCCGGCTCCTGTCCTTTGGCAAGACACTGAACCCTACATTGCCTCCAATGAGTTGGTCGGTGTGAGCTTGCCACTATTGGTGTGTGAATGTGGGAAGTGAGGATGCTGGCGTCGACTGTTCGCCGCTTCACCTCCCTATGAATGAATGAACCATTGTAAAGCGCTTTGAGCACTTGGAAAAGCGCTATAAAAATGCAATTCATTATTACTAGTCGACAATGAATGTCTTCAGACGAGAACAGACTTACAACAATAAATCTGGACATAACAGAAGGTACAGCAGAGCCCAAGAGAACAGCAGGGAGATTTGAGGCGTATTATCCTAGCATTCTGTGCACTCGTTTCGTATGTACACAGTAACCTGTGCTGCTGTGCTCTGCTTGAGGCGAGGCAGGTGTTTGTGTTTTGCGTTGCTTTAACGCTGCTGAAACCCTCTGTATAAAAGTGGAGATCCAGATTTCCTCTGGAATTTATGCCCTCAAGCTCTATGACATGCAGTATAGCTGTCAAATGGACCTGATCTGAAAAATGAAAATGTCTGTGCTGGTTATACTGTCTGCCACAGAATAAGTCCTGTCAGTGTGTGTGTGTGGCGCGTGCGTGCGTGCCACAGTCGCTCCTGTTGTCGTCGTTGCTATTGTAGTTATTGATGGCATTGAGGTTTGGTTTGCTGTACCTCCAGCTCCAGTCCAATGTCAAAGTCTCATGTCTTTTGTGAGGGATAAGTAAACAGCATGTTAAAACACATGCTGGCTCCAGCAGGATTGAGGCTGGGCTGGAAAACCGCAGTGGAAGGCCAGTGGGGACTTGTGAGTGTGTGTGTGTGTGTGTGGGGGGGGGGGGGGGGGGGGGGGCATGCATGCATGTATAAACACAACTTTTGTGTCTATAAATGTGCTTGTGGAAGGTTTATCCACTGGCTCCAAAGCGCTGTGCAGGTTTATTTTTCTTCTTCGTAATACAATAGATGTTGGCGCCTCGACCACAATGGTAGGTGTTCTCAGTCGGACATCAATGGCTGTCCGTCTGTAATGGTCTCAGGGGGATCGTCCGTTAAAGCCTCCTTTTGCATCATGTACAATGTTTGTGTATCAACATTCACAAATTGAGAGGTGTGGTTATGCCGTAAAGTAATTACTGTGCCAATGAAGCAACTCTGTAATTTTGTCAAAGGCCGGGGAGCTTTAAGGTTGTTTGGAAAGCATTTGTCTGTGCTGCGAGGCTCATTGTATGCGTGTGAGAGAGGGTCACTATAGTAACAGGACTGCTCAAATTGGCCTAAGAGCTCTGATGTTTGCTTGAGTAAACCGTAACAACGATCAAAGCGCTGACTGTTTTAGAGCAGTGAGATTTCAGATTTGTAAAGGCACAATCGCCATTGTGTGCGTCACCCCTGGTAAATTCGTATCAACAGTTTACAAAACCAGAAATTGCTGGTTGCCGTCTGTAACCATGACGACGAGGGGTGTGTGAGTCACCTCCTTGGGACTGGACCTCTCGGCAGTCAAGTGGGTGGCCTTCCTCTCACTGATGTCCCAGGGAACACCACACTGCTTTGGTGGAAATTTCAAATAACATGTGGGGGGGAGATAGCTCACTCCCAACGAGCCATCCCTGGGCTATAAACGAATACTCCAGCCTCCTCTTCCCAAGGAGGGCGTCTGCAAGTTGTCAGCCACAGCCAATACAGCATGCATGGATCTTACTCATGCTCAAATGACTGTAATTTTCTGGAGGAGAAACACAGGGCTTAGTTCTGGGAGATGAGAGGGGATGGTGCTTTCCCCTGCAGTATACGTAGGCAGATGGCCGGTCTGGAGTTAGGCGGCTAGCCTTTCACTTCTAACATCAACACGCCACTTTCTTCAGATGCACCGCAGTCGAGGAACGCATTTTGACAGAGCCGTGTCGAGTTTATTACAAGCCATTTCCAAAAGCTCCCACGAATGATCTTTCGGGGAAGTCCTCAAGCACTCTTTGCTTTCGCCCAGAGACCTTCTCACCAGGCTGTGACCCCTGTGACAAGGGCGTATTTGGGAAACCAAAAAATTATAATTAAGTTCAACTCCAGGCTGCTGGCTCATCTTGCATGTGTGTATGGTGCACTGCTGGCCACCGTCTTGTCTATGGATGACATGCATTAAAAGCTTGCAGATTCCAGTGGTGAGATGCTGACATTTTGAAGCAGAGATCAAACTGATAAAATGTTACGATCTACTAAGATTTACTGTGTGTGTGTGTGTGTGTGTGTGTGTGTGTGTGTGTGTGTGTGTGTGTGTGTGTGTGTGTGTGTGTGTGTGTGTGTGTGTGCGTGCATCGAGGGTCCTCTGGTTTAGGAAGGAACACATCTGCCTATAAAATGCTCTGTGTGACAGATCCAAACCAGATCCCGCCCCGTCAACTCCCGGCTCCCTCCTTACGTTAAGTAGAGCTCTGATAATGAGAAGCCATCGGGGGAAAAGTCTCGTTGGAGAGATCTGTAATTGTGAGGAGACGTGGGCCTTGGGTTTTTGTGGTGCGGTTCGGCTTGTAAGCAATCACTGGCTGGGGGTATGCAAGGATCTGTTCCTGGAGACTCCGTGTTCGTTGGGTTCCTCGGCCAAGGCGTTCACTACAAGAGAGGTTTGCCTGTACTTGTGCGCGTCAGCACATCGGGATTCCTCCATCAGAACACCTCCAAGCAATTGGGCAGGATATTCTCTTTCTCTCCCCCTCCACCTCTCCCTCCCACCCTCTCTCCCTCTCTCTCTCACTCTCTCGTTCCATTCCCATTGCAAAGCTCTCCCGTCTGCCCGTTTGCTGGCCTCACCTCGTCATCCTCTCAACTCTGAAGGGCTCGTTGCCTCTCCTTGGCTTGTGATGTGAAGATAAGCGGCTCATAAAGCACTCAGCTGGAAGGAGTGCTGTGTAAGCTTCATGTCCCCAGCAGCGAGGTTGGGAAACCTGCCTCGGAGCAGGGGAGTTCTGCTGGGTGTGGAGTAAGCAGAGAGAGAGAGAGAACGGAGTGAGATCATTGAGACGAGAGTGAAAAAGCAAGACAATGAATGCACGATGAAGAAAGACGGAGGGAGGAAAAATCTTTTTTGGAAATGAATGGAGGCCATATGGTTAAAATGTCTCAGTGTACAGTACATGTGTGTACAGTATGTTTATTTTCTGTGTGTGTGTGTGTGTGTGTGACTGTGTGTGACTGTGTGTGTATGTGACTGTGTGTGTATGTGAAAGTGTATGAAACTCCGGGTGGGGCTTTGTGAATTATGACTCCATGTTGTGGAATGAAGGGAACTGTGCCAGTTCTCTGCAGAACACTGGAGTTTGGTGGAGAGGCTGGAGGGGGTTTTGTGTAGGCTGGGTGTGTGGGCTCTCTCTCACTCACACACACACACACACACACACACACACACACACACACACACACACACACACACACACACACACACACACAGAACCGAGAGGTCTGGAAAAACAAAGATTTTGCCATAGTTACACTGTAAGTTTGGTTTAGCTTGTGTGCTTTTTTTTCCTGCTTCACAACTACATTAAAGTGTCCATGTGATGATTAGCCTCCATTGAGTGCATTTATTGTAATGGTGGTGATTAAATACTGTGAGTGATAATTTAACCACTTTAACCTTGGCGTCCATATGTTGGCCAATTGTTCAAAAATCTCTTTTCATTTTACTGTGTACACAATGGTTATATTTGGATTTCTATTTCACAATTATTTTTCTTCTCTTTCGCTTCCCCATCTGTACCCCCCTCTCTCTCTCTCTCTCTCTCTCTCTCTCTCTCTGTCTCTCCCCCACTCTCTGTCTATATGCTTCAGGGGCGCAGGTCCTCTTTGACGTGCAATGTCAAACCGGGACTCCCTGGGGGGGAAGGGGGATCTGATTCCCCAGGACGTGGTGGACGTCTTCGCCCAGGAGAGGCTCAGCAAAGCGGGCCGCAAGAAGAAGCGCAGCAAGTCCCTGGGACGGGCGTTCGGCTGGCTGAAGGGCAAGAAGAAAAAGGACGCGGGCGCCAACGGGCAGAGCCTCGGCCTGGGTCCAGGGCTGGACCTGGCCCTGGACGCACCCCCCGCCGCTGGGCACAAAGCAACGCAGAAGGCAGGGAAGCAGGCGGGCAAGCAGGCCCACCCACAGAGCAACAGCCACGGTAAGACCCGACAGGAAACCTGAGAGGAAGTGTGAACCTCTACTGTACCATGTTCTACATGATCCAATCTGTCTCTTATGGGTGTTTACAGCTTCTCCATTGTTCTCGTTGAGGACATAGTGTAGACCCTACATACTGTATGAGTTTAACCACAAATCTTTACAGAGTAGATGAGACGATTTGACCTACAGCAAAGCTTCCACAATTGCCAAAGTATGGCAGCATGCAACTTTAATGAAATAGTCGCTGTTGGGTGGGAAACCTTGCATGTCCAAGTCTGTTGCTTTCTTCTAATTATTATTATTTTAAATACATTTTTAAATAGTGAAAATAGCCGATCTACAAGCGACACACGCTCACACAACCCATTTGTGGGACCCATTTGTGGGTCCCGACCTACTGTTTGCCACTGCTTTACAGCACTGGTTCCCAAACTTTTTCATGTCAAGGACCCCCAAATTGACACTAATTAACCCCGCAGACCCCCATAAGAGAAGATCTTTACGGCTCTAGCAGTGATTCTCAGCCATTTTAATTCCAAGGACCCGGCTCAGTTTGATATGAAATAGGCTACGGACCCCCATTTAATGGCATTTCTACCTCTGGGACTCCCATTTATATTGTAAAATCAATTTTTGTTAATGTAAAAAAAAATTGGGTTACAGACCCATAAAGGCCCATTTGATTCCAAACTATCATTTAGCTGGGGACCCCCTGGAACTCTCTCAAGGACCCCTGGGGTTCCCCGGACCCCACTTTGGGAACCAATGCTGTAAAGTATACACAAACTATAACTATCATCATGGAAAGTAATATTCACTTTGTATAAACGGAAGAAAATGATGTCACTTACAGTAGGTGCAGCCTATTTCAACATGGATGATTTCACAAACTGGCACCAGAAATGCTTGTGCTTTATCTGGTGGTTACTGCATGTTGCAAGTTGTACGCTTTGATTCAGCTTATAGACTTATTGCCTAACAATAGCTTCATAAGTATAAGTCATAGAGAAGGTACCTCGACAGGACAAACCAGGACAAACCCGATTTATTTTCCAACCATAACACCGGATCATTAACATTTTATTTTACCACTTTATCCTTATTTTATACATAGTACTTTATTATACTAGAGTAAATAGCCGATCTACACAGCGTGTGTTTGTAGATATGCTGTTTTTGCTCATTTTGACAATGTCTTACAGTTTTCAACATCTAAAATGCCATGCCCCTAAAACATAGGGACGCAAAGTAAAAGTGGTTAAAGCAAAGTTCTTAACACAAATCCAGTCACGGTCCACGGTCCACTGCTGAAACCACGGTGAATATCCTGCTTCTTGGCTTCCAGGCATGAGTGTAAGTTTGTTCACTGGAGGACTACTATTTGAACAGACTTTGACTCATAGGCTGACCCCTGACCTTCAGCAGCCATTGTTTGCTATGAGGAAATCTCCCTCCGTCTCTCCTGTTTCTGTCTGTGATCCTACTACTAGCACTGAGCTGCTCTTCAGTTCAGGTTACACATCGGATGAGACTAGACTACCATCCACATGGGAAGGGCAGTGGGCACCACACATGTGCTGGAGGGGGGGGGTTATGCAAATACACAAACGTGCACACAACCCTATACTTAAACTCATACCATATCACCCACACAGATGTTTGAAAGTACAGAACCTAATCCACACACTCGTATGACTTTTTTTTCTTCTTCTCCCCTATGAGTTGTGTCAGACAGATCTTGTTGGAGCTTGCAAATGTGTGTGTGTACGCACGAGTGTACAGTACGTGTGTGCGTCTGCGTGTGTGTAAATTTGAACAATGCCAGCCAGCTCCCTGCTTTCTCAGGGTGCTCTGTAACACAACTTTTTGTGTGTACCTACCTACAGTATACCTACTGCTGTGAACACAAACTTTGCTTTCATATTCTCACAACAAATATTAAATCACACCCTTGGCTCATATACAGCACTGAACAGAAAACACACACACACACACACACACACACACACGCACGCACGCACACACACAAGCGCATTTGTTTTGATTCAGAGCCTGACTGTACATGTTAATTATCTTAGCGTGACCCGTCGCCCCATGCAGGAACACAACAGAACGATTGGTAACGGCTGGGGTTTTGTCAGAGAGTGCATTGCCTTGTACAGTCTTATTGTACAGGGTTCGAAAACATAGTGCGGATGCTAGCCTGCGGTGTAAACGTGGTAAATGTTATGCATTTTATAATTCAAACGTATTCATGTGAATGTAGACTTGGCTAACTGTGTGACCAGCGTCAGAGTCCACACTCCTCCCTGTTGCTCCTCCTGGTCTCCAAGAAGAAAGCCACAGCAGTTTGTTCACATGTGAATGTGTTGTGGGGGAATTCCACTGGACTCCATCTACGTTTACACTCGCGCAGTCACAGCTTGCCTGAGTAATAATGAATATATACACTATCTAATGTATACAGTACACATAGTTAAGCCCTATAGGCTGTATTCCGTTCATTGTACAACAAATAGTGAAAACAGCAGATCTACAGGCTCACAAAGACGTGACCCCAATTCTTGTCATTTAACAAATATAACAAATTATTTGGGGCTTAATTTTTATGCTTTTATTATGGATAGGAAATTGAAAATTGGGAGAGAAACAGAAAGTTGGGAGAGAGAGATGGGGAGTGACACACAGAAAAGGTCATCGGGATTGGGACTCGAACGCCGTCAGGCTACATTGTAGCCTAAGTGCCTGTACCGCTACGCCAGAGGTCCGGACCGAATTATTTTGAAAGTAGTAGTAGTAGTAGTTAGTAGTGAGAGTAGGGGAATGACATGCAGCAAATGGTCCGACCTGCCGAGAATTGAGCCGGGGACTCGCTGATGAGAGCACAAATCTTTTGAAATGTTTTGAAAAGGTTAAAAGTTGTTCAAAGGGGTGGGGTCATACTTACATGAACACGCTTAGAAATGCATCATCTCACACAGACATCTGCTATTATACATTACACATACACACACACACACACACACACACACACACACACACACACACACACACTGTAATAGAGACTCGATTGTATGTACAGACGAGGAGTACAGTGCCTCTTTTGGTTACGTGAACAGTGTGCTGCTGAGACGTTTGTTAGGGAAAGTAAACAGTGTGGACAGATAAGGCATTTCTCCCCTGGCAAGGTCAGCGTAGAGGTCACCGCCCCTTCTCCTCCTCGCTCTCCATTCACGGCAAACAGACTGGAATCAGTGCACGGCGGTGCGCGGCACATTTCAGGTTTGTCCTGTCGAGGCACAATAGTGAGGCTAAACAAATGTGAAAACAACGTAGGTAATGTATGAACGATGATGAATCTCCAATGAATGAATAGCTCATTGCGGAGTGCTGAACAGACCTGTGGGGCATTGATAGCGCCATGGGGCAGGAAGCATGGTGCTATTAAGTGTGATTTATGTGCCAGGCGTATACACAACCACTGAGCCCTCAGCGATGAACTTTGTTGTGTGGCAAGCAGACAGTTGGCACCTGACAAGAATCTAGCAGAATACAGACACTACACTACAGTATGTGGGATAACGTGAGGAACTAACAGTTCATCAGGCTGTATGAATCTAGATGGAGAGATAGACAGACAGACATACAGACAGACAGACCTTTTTTATTGATGGGGATTGAGGGGAATTCTGTTGTCATAGGAGCACCACAGTAAGGATGAAACGGAGACACAGGTAAGGGTAGAGAACGTACAGAAGTAGTAACACTAGTTAAAAATGGCTGAGAATATATTATTAAAGACAGTATAACATCTGTCCTGTGGTCTTGGGCTGGTCAGATGTGCATGGTGTAGGCCAGTAGTAGCTAGAAATAGAGGGATAGGTATGTGCGTTCCTTTGCTAATAAAAACATACAGTAGCCTATTATACCGTATAAACTTGAAGGCCTGGTAGGGATTAAGGACTGCCCTGACTCACTTGGATGGACCGAACATAAATAAATAATGTGCAATCCCTCACCAGTAGAAAAAAAAAGGCCAAACGGTAGATACAGTGTGGACATGGTGTACCGAACATAAACAGTAAAACTATCTACACGCCGATAAACCTCACATAGAGACAGAGAATACCTCCACTCCAGTCCCATGGAAGCAAACAAGCTTATCCTGATAGGGATTTGCGTCGATGCCAAGGGGCCCTATTGCCCACCGCATGCCTGGTATGGGAGAGCGCTTGGCAGCGCGCCTGTTAATTACAGGCCGTGCCAGAAGAGCGCTACAGCAAGGAGGAACAAGGGGTTTTGTTCCTCTCTTGACCCAAACTTCTTCTCACACTGTTCCTCCTCAATGAGATTAGACAGATACCCATGGACGATCAAAACGCTGGTGTGTGTGGCACGCACACACTGTGTGCGTTCGTGCATGCGTGCGTGTCCAAGCATGTGCGTGTGTCTATTGATGTGCTGTTAATGCTTTGGTCTTCACGTAATGAACAAAGAGGCCTGTTATTAACAGATAGGAGTCAACCTTATCTACTGAAGTATTTGTTGTCCTGTTAAGGGGATGACAGCGTGCAGTTAACAGTTCCTTCCGTGGATGTGCTTTATCTTAACTCGCTGTTAAGATACACGCTTATATCCTCAGTGTTCATTTAACTCAAATTACTACAAATTACCGGTCCATTTGGCTACGTTCTCAGAGTTACAAATGGATGAATTATCACTGAGAAATGTTACTGTGTACTGTGTTTTTTGGACCATAAATTTCATGTCTGCCGAGATCGAACCTAGTCCTACTGAACCTTTCTGAACTAAAATGACGTGTTCGTTTAACCTGGAGAGTGTAAATATTGCTCCACTTTGTGCCAGAGTTAGATGGACAGGACACTTGAGGATTTTAGTGCACTATTACTGCATAGACACGTCCTCCCAGATAACATGAATTTAAGTTGGGACATCATGAGACCAACATGTAGAGAGTGCGTGTGTGCTGTGTACAGACTTCCAGAATGCTCTAAGCAAAATGTTTTAATAAAAAACATTAATGTCTGAGCCCCCTGGTGGCCGCAGGGTCCTAAGCGGGCACTTAAAGTACAGTAGTTGGCTTACGCCCCGGGCCGGCCCAGGTATGTGCATGTGTCTTTGCATGCTATTTCACTTCCATTAGTGTGCAAATCTCTGAAGCAAGTATCTGTGTGTGTGTGTGTGTGTGTGTGTGTGTGTGTGTGTGTGTGTGTGTGTGTGTGTGTGTGTGTGTGTGTGTGTGTGTGTGTGTGTGTGTGTGTGTGTGTGTGTGTGTGTGTGTGTGTGTGTGTGTGTGTGTGTGTGTGCGCGCACATTGTTTGTTTGTGTTGTCTGTTTGCATGCATTCCCCTGGAGTGCTCTAGGTGTAATTGATACTACATGATGCCTAGAGAGTCATCTCATATCCTGTCCGATTTCATTATACAGTATGATGAACAACGGGAATGGCAGATCTATGAGCTCACAACGCATAGCGGCGTGACACGGTGTGAGCTTGTGTTTTTTAAAACATTTCGCATAAGTTTGGAGAATTGTCCGTCTAATGGCATGCCAAAAGGACAGCAGGTTGAAAGTGGTCATCTCACATGCATGGGTTGTTGTTCTTTTTGACCAAGGGTTCCTCGAATGTCACCAGAACACCAGTGGAGGAACCGGGAGAAAGTTGAAGGGCAGAATGATAAAGTGATCCAGTTTCTAACCTGGCACCTGGTCCTCTGAGATTCCTCACATTCCTTAGCTCTATAAAGCTATTTCTCTGAGGGAAGAGATAGGGGTGTGTGTGTGTGTGTGTGTGTGTGTGTGTGTGTGTGTGTGTGTGTGTGTGTGTGTGTGTGTGTGTGTGTGTGTGTGTGTGTGTGTGTGTGTGTGTGTGTGCTCACACACTCGCGCAGAACACGCACCCTGAACACATTGTGTGTGCGCGTTCCGCGTACATCTGGTTGCACATCAGGGTTGGACCCCATTTGTCAATGTCGTTGCCCTTCTTGTTTGAAAAAGGTCTCCGTGACAACAATGTATCGGTTGTTCCAGACTGGGCAAAGTCCAAGAAGTGTATATATGGTCGGCGAGTTGCTTCGACCCAACTCCAGCTGAACTCTTTATAATCACTGTGACTTTTCAGGCCTAAATCACTTTATCATCTGGATTTCCTGCCCATGCTATCAGCGAAGCATGTCGTGCCATAGTCTGCCAGTTTGAGACGTTGTTTCATAATACCTGTGTGTGTGTGTGTGTGTGTACAGTAGGTGTGTATGTGTGTTTGGGCGGGACAGAATGGATAAGCTCGATTGCACCAGGGATGATGATCATACAATAACCAAGAGGAACAACAGTGCAGGCGAACAGGTTTCATAGTCGGACTGATAGTGTTTCACTTTCCTGCATGCTGTCATGACGATCAAACGGGCCTGTCCCATGTCTCTGCCGTGTCCTCCTTGCTTGCGCACCCGACGGCGTACCTCTTGTCGCACAGCGGTGTCGATTGCCGGCAAGAACAGATCTACGAGCTATGCTTAGCACTGCAAGAACAGATCTACAAGCTAAGCTTAGATCTACAAGAACAGATCTACAAGCTGAGCTTAGATCTACAAGAACAGATCTACAAGCTGAGCTTAGATCTACAAGAACAGATCTACAAGCTGAGCTTAGATCTACAAGAACAGATCTACAAGCTGAGCTTAGATCTACAAGAAGAACAGATCTACAAACTGAGCTTAGCTTGTGGAGCTGTTCTGGTCGGCGAGCGTCACGTCATGCTGCTTTAACCCATTAAGACCGGGAAAGCGGCTGTGTCATTTTAGATATTAGCCTACTATGAACTTGTAGATTTGCTATTTAAAAATAAAAATAAATAAATGCAAATCTTTGAATATAATATTATTATTTTTTGCTTCTGGGGGTCCCTGGAACAAAATATTTTGAGATCGGGGGCTGGTGGCCAAATATAGATATCATTTTGGGAGTCCTTGACATGAAAAGGTTTGAGAACCACTGACTTGGAGACAAATCTTTCAGAAAACAGTTAACCTTAATGGGGATTTGTGGTGTCCTCCGGTGACAGATTATGTGACGTAATTACAATACTCAACTCACCTGAAAGTCATCCACAATGTTGGTTGGTTTGGCAGGCAAGGCTCGCTATGACTGGGTGCCGTTTATGTTGTTTGAAATTAAATTTTGTTCCAGGGACCCCCAGAAGCAAGATTGAAGTTAAGAAATCTTAGCGTGCATGGCACATATAGCCAAAGTATAAAATAATGCTTTTTAGTTCAAATCTAAAATGACGCGGATGCTTTCTCATTTTGTATGGGTTAATAACCTTTATTTGGGAGCATAAGCATAAACAAGGTGTTCAGATACCAACAATACCATTAGTGTTAGCGATTCTGCCTGTTGGTGCGATTCCTTATCACTTTCCATATTGATTCCTGATTAGTCTTACAGTGTTGTGGAAAAAGGTGGTCCGCCTACACAGGTTTTCGACCTCTCGATCTCTTGAGTCTGAGCATGATGTGGAAACAAAAGGCTTGCATGGCGACTGCTGTTCTCCATTCCCATCCCTGCGCAGGATACTGTTCTCCATTCCCATCCCTGGTCAGGACGCAATGTTGGTTGTTCTTCAGGGGGAAAAGGTTGCAACCGTTGCCACCTTTTGCATGTGTGAAATGCCTGAAAGTATATGTCAACCCTGAAAATCAACCCCACACAGGCAAACACACACACACACACACACACGCTGTGGGGCTGACATAAAATCACAGATGCTATAGGTTAAAATTACAGACGCCACACCCTCTAATTTCAGAGATCATATTCAGATCAGTCAAAAGGTGGAAGGTAAGGTAGGCTACAGTATTTATTGTGTTCTCTGTCGGTGTAGATTTCATCACTCTGGTCTTAACCTTTTGTAAAATGCTGTAAAATGCGTCTCCACCAAGGCATGCGGGATGGCCGTCGGCATGGCAGCAGTAATAATTAATGAAACAACGGATCATTTTATTGTCCAGGTATACAGAATACGGATGCATTACAGATTTTGCTGGCTGTTGTCATGGTAGGAGAATGATTGCAAACACACAGTGGCAAGTCTACAAAGGAACTGATTGTATGCTGGGACATTCTGTGAGTCATCAATCAGCATAATGGCTGATGAAGCCTTTTCTTTATCGATTAACCACTTCCACCCAGAATTCCTATTTTTGGGGGCTTGTCATTTTAGGCCATTTTCTGTGAAGTGAGGGGCGCTCTTATCATCATACATCACATTCCATGCTCAGCCAATCAAATCATCAAAAATGTCATTCTGGCCAATCACTTTTGGCGTCTTCACTTTTCTTTTTTCCCCTAAATGTTTTATCCCACAATTTTGTAACCCATTTTTTCACCCAGTGTCAATTATCTAATGTAGTTTCCCCAGCCGGACGTAGTGTGTGGAAGGAACACGTTATTCCGACCAGTTCCTTTCCCCTCCATCAGGCGCCCCGGGTGGCCAGGGGGAGGTAGTTTAGAGACCAGGATTACGGAATGTTTTTCTGAGGGTACCTACCCTAGGGGACATGGGGAAAAACATGCAAACTCCACACAGAAAGGCCCTTTCGCCAACCCCGCCTCGGGTTTGGGCACTGATGACGCGGAGGAGGGAATACGTCCCCAGTGCCCACAGCGGGAATTGAACCCAGGACCTTCTAGCTGTGAGGCGACAGCTCTACTGACTGTTCCACCGTGACCCCTGTGGTGTCTTCACTTTTCTGCCTTCAGCTAATCAAATCATCGCTATGGGGTGTCCGCCACCGTGGAGTCTAGGGGTTCAAACCCGCCGCAATGCATCCGGCTTGGCCATTCGAACACAATTGGTTCGGGAGAGTGAAGCCGGGCAGGGAGGGAAATCTTTTTTGCTGAACCAGCAAATCCTTCGGACTAGGGCGGCGCCTATTAGGGTGTTAAATGGGAGGAGTAGGATGGAGGCTTTATGTCCTGTCCTCCTTGTGGGGCCTCTTCACGCAGAAATGTTACGGCAGTTCAATGGCAAATGGCAGATGTCCAAGCTAACAATGTGTTCCATCGCAGCTTGTCTGATCTATGTTAGAAACATTTTGAATAGGGCTTAAGTGGGCTTAATACTGTGTAGGTGCATGTGGATCATTGCATACCGTGGAAATGAACGGCGCCATCGTCATTGAGCGTTGTTGTTGTGGTGTGGTCGACTGCAGTGACCCGACAATTTGGTGACGTAGACGGCAAATGTGGTTCCACTGACAGCTGCTGCTGACGTGTGCAGTAGAGTCAGTCATGTTGTTCGTTCCAGGCCTGTTCAAGGACTGGTGTTCTCTGTTCTGATAAGGCCATGCTGTATGTTGTGTATGTAACAGAGACGAGTCTAGTTCATACCAACACAACACAGCGTGCCGGTGCCCAGAGGCGATAGACTCCAGGAGGTTACGGAGGAAGTGGTGTCACTTTTATTCCTGTTGATTGTGACAGACCTGCCACAGGCTCTGCCACTTGTCTCTGTGTTTAGTCACCTCTTTCAACATGGCGTTTAGTTTTTTTCCAATTTCAACAGCTTTGAAGAATATCGAAAATAGCCATTCTACGATCTCGAAGATGGCTAATTTACAAGCTCACAACACGTCGCATTGGGACGTCTTGTCCGCTTGTAGAGTAGCTATTTTCATGAGACACCATCGCACAGCAAAGTATGACGTTTTTAAATGCTTTGGCATATACAGGTCAGCCTCCTGGCTTTACTATCAAAACTATTTTGATAGCAACTCTATATCTACACAGTTCGCTAAACATTTAACCTTGTGTGCTTCTTGGACAACTCACCCTTGCCCTACTAATGAGAATGCTGAGCTGTTTCATTGTGTCTGTGACACCCACCTGTCAGTGTGTGAGCCTATAGCAGAGTAGCGCCTACACCGTACAGGCCCTAGCAGGTCTGAATGTTTTACATTCTCCTGCACAGGTAGGTTGGAGGGGGATTTTGAACTGTCGTGAGGTGCATTTCATCTGTGAAGTAATGGATAAATGCTGCCTTATTTATTTGTTCCAATTACCTTGATCAATCATGTAATGTGTAAGCAGCTACTAAATGGTAATGACTAATGTGGGTTGTCTGCACAGCCTACTAATTGAAATTGGTTTTAGTTTACTTTAGTTTAGCTGGGTTGCCCACAAGTCGCGAAACATTTTGGTTAAAAGCCCAGTACTTATTTCCGTCCTCTGAGTTATCAGAATATTGAGGGCTGTCAGTATATCTGTTACCAAGAGTTACATGTGCCTTTCAGACCTTCCAGGCCTTTCCCACTGATTCCAGTGTGCTCACTTGGGTTCACGCTGTGCAATGAAGCATTTAAACACCTGGCAGACACACGGCACCCTCGGAGCTGCAGCGAACATCCCTGCATTACTGTCTATTTGGCAAGCAAAATGGGAGCGAGAGGGCAGGTTGGGGCAGGGACAGTGTGGGAGGGGGGGGGGGGGGGGGGGGGGGGGGAAGAGAGAGAGAGAGAGAGACTAGTTATGTGCGTCTGTGTAAGCCCCATCAAAAGAGCCATCTAGTTAAAACATGAACGTTTACAAAGTTTGTCTGTGCTAAATGCACATGTCAATCTACAGTACCTGAATAACCTGTCAGTGATGTGTCTCCAGTACTCGCTGTGATTCTGATAGATGGATAGATTCCGGCTCGGTAAGTAGTAGCTTACTCCTTTCCGGATGATATGCCTCTGTCTGTTAAATAGAAGGTATCCTTAGAATGACTCAGAGTACGTAGAAGGTTGTTGTGCTAAAGCCCAGAAGTGAAAGCCCGCAATATTAATGGCAGTGCCAGTGAGGACAGAGAATGCAATTTATATTAAAAAAGACAGATGCTTGTTTAATTCAAATGTTCTTAAAATCCATTATTATTTCTAGTGTTAAATGTAATCTTAATGCCCCATTTAATCTGAAAGTTGTTTTCTTCACTGGAGGCTCGTAGTCCACCCAGCAAAATCCAGTTTTGATTTAATTGGTCTATGTCACAGGACTTTCTGTTAAATGTTTTATCTCTCTATAATCATAATCCCAGATGTAAACATCAGTTGGCATTCTGCCACAGTCACCAGTAGCCCATTTAGCCCATCTTCCCCATAGGCCCTCCATGACAGATGGTGCCTTTAATATCTGTGAGATTAATATGGACATAATTACAATGGACTCACAAAGCCAGTGATAATATGTGACCCTCATTAACAAACACAGTCTCTGTATATCCCTGACCGCTGGCCTCCCACCAATCACATGCATGAGTTTATGTCCAGTGTCCTCCCGCTGTTAACGAGATCAATGTCGTTTTGATGTTGGCTTACGTTTGAGGCGCATAACTTCACGTCGCTTGGTGTACACGTCGGCTTCCTGTTCCTGCAATCTAAAGGATTCACATCCCCTAGCTGTTTTTTTGGCTGGTTCCTGAAAATGCCAAGTGAAGACACGTGTGAATCATTGCTGTACAGACTGCTTTTGTTGAGTCATTCAGTCAGATCATCATGAGTATATGGGAATGTTTTCCATTTGTTCAGATGTCGTACGTTCACAGCATGCCATGTCTGTGCTCAACTGCAGGGAGATAACCCCCCTCCCCCGCCCTCTGCCCCAGATAACTTATTGCTTTCCTAATCGGAAGTAGTGAAAATGTCCGCATTCTGTTGAAGTGTAAGAACTAAGAAGTCACAGACATGGAGCCTCAGAGTGAGATACTGTGTGTTTTTTAAGAAGCAAGCAGAAACCACAGCAGAGTTTCTGCTGTATTGATTTCCTGAGCATGTGAGAAAAGAACACTTTCTGATGTGCACTTAGTTCTTCTTGTACAGTTAGATTAATTTAATAAAGAACTAATTAGAAAGCGGAAATAATTCATAAAGAACCGGTAAACATGTGTTTTTCATGTGCAGTGTAGCTGTTCTTTTTCTTTCTTTCTTTCTTTTCAGGAGTATAGGCTACTGGAGTAAAAACATTTTAATTCACCTACTCCCCCTTGTGGAGAAAGAAGCACAGATGAAACCTGGCTCCTGAAAAGAAGCGATCTGATTTGTTCTTACAGAATGTCTTTTAGTGAAGAACCACAGTGTGTTTATTCTTATTGATAATAAACTAATACGGCTCATGTAACGTAAAAGAGAGCCCCTTCTTTCTTTCCTTCTTTCTTTCAAACATTTAAAAAAAAAACACAAAAGGTAAACGTATAAAATAAAAACCAATACATATTTAAACAATAAAGCAAAATGTGAGCAATGTGTTTAGAAAGGGAGCAGGACGAAGCTAAACCCCTTCATCAACAGTTTCATATTAACTCAAATCTTATGAAGCTCCCCTCTTAACCACATTTACTCTGGCATCCCTACTCTGGGCATGTTATTAGAGGCAGAGCAGAAATGTCACAAATTTGTTGATTTGATTTGTCAAAGTGAAAAATGTGTTGTGTTTGCATAATCCCGCCCACACGTTATGAGCTTGTACTTTGGCTATTTTCAAATTTGCCAAAGTATAAAACAGGGCTTAAGTGGTCAAGCTGAGGTCAATCACTGTACGTCAAATCCCCCTGATATATGCTCTCTTTACCTTTTGAATGAAAGGACATGCGTGATCTTGGTGTCATGACATCCATGTTCATTATCATCATAAACCATTGGTCGACCAATCCTGGATCAGCTTGGCCACAAGCAGATAGCAACACTACTGGATAAACTATCTGTAGGGAAGAGGGGGGGGGGTTATAGAGCGCTACGGCAGGAATTAGGCTGAAAAGGATTAGTTGGCGAGCTGTCATTGTGTGTAGGGGTGGTTAGACCTCTCTTCATATCTGTTTTGACCACCAATAACAACTGAATTGATCCCATCTGGATCCTATTCCTAAGGGGATGTTTTTCTTGCTGACGGGACTTTAATCCAGCCCTGTTGACAGACATCTGTCTATACGTGATTTTTCTCTTTCACTTTATCATTCTGGACAACGGCAGCGCTGTGAAAAGTAGCCATTATGGTGGTGCTCCTGAGTAACGACTTTCATAATAATGACTTCTTATATTGCATTCCGATAGTCTTCAAGAGGAAAGGTGAGTGAGAAATGATAACATGCGTTCTTAAATTCACTTTTATGTTGTGCTTGTCAAGATTTGAACTCCTAGTCTTCCAAGAATGGCCACTTCTTAAGTGATATGGGTGAACTGGTTTTAGTTTCTGTCTAGACAGTCATTAGAGCCAATAGAAACCATTGATAATGTGTATGGTAATGCTGTGAGAGTTGGTCAGAATAATGAAATGAAGTAAACAACGATTTTAATGACACCATTAAAACCAGGATAAGCATCTGTGTCATTTTGGATTTTAGCATTGGAAAAAATAACTCCTGCACACTGTCTTCAAATGCAGTAGAAAAATTTATTAAGGGAACAGCAACGTCAGCAACTTATTCGACCTTCATCAGGCTATCTTTGCTCTAAAGAATTTGCAGATATACAAGCTGACAGCACGTCAGCAGTGTTTTTGGGGGTCCTTGGCACGGAAAAGTGTGAGAACTACTGATTTCGGAGGCATTTGTTGAATCGGCCTTAGGTCTTAATGGGTTAAAGGCACATGTCTGAATTATACTAAATAGAATATAAATAGACCTGGGTTCATGGAAATCTTCTATTTTTAACCAGATATTCTGCATTTAGTCATGTCGGGTTAACTGACCGCGACTAATGCCGTTACACAGCAGACAGTGGTAACTATAGCAGGGATCACGGTTATCTCATAGCTGTCAAGATAAAACCCCAGCGTGGTCATTATGCTGACACGACAGTCTGTGCACCGTAGAGTACAGTACTCTATACTGTAAGGTGTCTAAATGGAGAGCAACTGTCACTATTACATAAAGTTATTAACCTACTGATCCTGTCCTGGAAATGTGGGGGCATCAATTAAATGCACTACAGGGCTTCATGGTGTCAATAACTCAATGGGAGTTTTCCTTTTATTTTTTATGATTAATTTTTTTTTAACTAGCTAAAATATATGATCTACATACAAGCTTACAATAGTGTATGTGGTTATGTAGCAGGACCCAGTTTAGTGAACGTTTTGTGAAGATTCTTGTAAACTATGTTTTTTCTGTTCTATGGACCCTATAGAAGACAAAGAAAACAGTTTACATTTTTTATTACCGCCCTAACAATATTTTATCACCATGGCAATACATGGCAATGTGTAGCAATATTTTGTGTCCGTCTGTATTTCTGTGCTGTGAGCTTGTACAGGATTTTTATCTGGGAAAGAAATTACATTACATAATTATATAATATACAGTATAATATAATATCTGTTGTCTCTGTCTAAATAGGGACTCCAGGTTTAAACTGGTAAAATAGCATTAAAGAATGAACTAGAACAAATAATTAAATATTGGCTTTCGTTAGCTATTTCGTTGAATTACAACAACAACTTTACAAGAGAGCTTTGGGAAACATTGCCAGCAGCAAAAGACTGTACTGTACTACATTTCTCACAAAGCTACTAAAAAGCTACATAAAGCTAAAATATAACCCTGAGAGGTTATTCCAGTTTTCTTTGATCGTGCCTATAACTCATATACATAGCCTAATAAAACGTTGTCCCAGGTTATCTGGATAGTTGCCTGTTTAGTGACACATTGTCTTTGTAAAATGATGACAGTTATTTATTATTCATGTCTTTTTTTTTTTACAATCACATTTTATGACTGCTTGCAGTAAACAATATAATAGAGCATATGTTGTTCATGAGGGATTTCTGAAGTGATAATCTCCACAGGAAATCGGTACAGTAATGTTTAACCACATGCACCCTAGCATCTCTATTCTCAGCATGTCATAATAGCCAAACATTCTGGAAGAAAAGGGCAAACGTTTGGCAAATATAGCAGACCTATTAAGGCACAACACAGTTAAATCACAGTTAAAACCAAGTATAGACCTGGGCCTAGTCAAGAAGTACGGTATGTACTTGTATCTTCTGTATCTGCCAATGCTTTAAAAAGGGAAAAAGGAGGGTTTTGAGTGGTTAATATTGCATGAATGGAAATGGATGTGATATCCAGATTTTTCTGTACTATTTGTTTTTGTAGTTTGTCCTCAAATGCATTAAAATGCACTTCTGCCGTCACCTGTTTCCTCTTATAGGCTTTGGCAGTGTTCAGAGTCTGGAAGATGTCTGGTTCAGCCCTAAATGCACTTTGAACTGTCCATATGGCTCCTTATTTCCCTCTGAGAGGAACCCGGAGCTCTGAGCTGATCCAGGCTGATCCCCTCTTTCTTCTGCTACTGTGCTATAGGTGTCCAAAAGCAGGAAGATGAATACAAGACGGACTTGTTCCAGGAGAATGTGTTCATCGAAGGCAGCAGGGCAAAATACGTGGAGGACCTTCACATTGAGGCCCAGGAGGGTCTGAAGCTCCAACGACAGGAAGGTAAGGAACTTATCACCTTTACCCCAGGGGTTAACTGGGGACAGGGAGGAACTCCTTATATGATATTTGAATTAAGTGAAATCACAGAATATACCTTTAAGCCCTATACGGACACCAGGGTTACTAAGGTCACGTGTACGGTTATGGTTCTCCATGTAGTGGTTAGATTTGTCTGTCAGTGGTGAATCTTGCACATTGTCAGTGGGATATTTCTGACAAAACCACATGAAGAACACCACGTCCATTGTGACATCCAGGCTCTAAGGACAGGGGGTGTCGCTGGGTTCCCTTGTGGGGTCTAGTGAAGCTCTTGGAGACTAAACAGTGATTTAAGGACTGTACAAAATACATTTGAATTGAATCGACAGTGACGACTTTTGGATCATGACACACTATGACACACTATGGGCACACTAGTGGTTCTCACAATATTTTCAACAGCCCCCATAACTCTGAGATTGCACAAATGGAACCAAATGCCATTTGTGTACTCTCAGAGTAAAGGATATTTAAGACTATAGCTCATTTGTATGTCCATGGCAAATATAGAATTTTGGCAAAAATGTCCACCACAAGCCAGCTCCTACAGAATTTAAGTAACTAAAATGAGTACCTCTACTGTATGTAATCTTACCTAACCTACCTTTATCTTACATTTCACCTCCTTTTCAGAAAGTAATAATGAGGTGGATTACCGAGATGATGAAAGCAGCATTGTAAGTAACACACATACTGTATTTACAGTGTAATTTTACACCCCATTCATCACCATTGATTTAATAGATTAAACATTTGTAAGAGATCTTTTTTTGTTTCTGTTAAAATAAGGTTTATATTCTTAAAAGTGTCTCCCCTGCACTTTTGTAAACAGAATAATACATTTTCAGTTTAGGATAACAACGTTATCCTATCAAGGAGAGAGAACTCATACAGGATATTCAGGATTAAAAAGTGAATGAAACTAAAAGTGAGCGGATTAAATTGGAACACTATTTTTAAGATGATAAATAATCTTTGTGGGGTTCTCTCTATTTTGTATCCCAACCTGAACATGTATTTGCTGCAGACATGGGGAGACCCCAGGTAGCTTTAACCTCAGTTACTAAACAGAATAAATATAGCTTTAGCTTGAACCTTTTAACAACACACACACACACACACACACACACACACACAATGACTAAATCACCCATTTAATTCCTGTGTCTGACAGTCGACTGTGTCGGTGCAGCAGAGCGATGACGGCAGAGGTTTTCTGTCAGACAGCACCATACCTGATGCATGCTCCACCGTCTCCACACCGTCCATCGTCTCTTCCAGATCCTCTCGCTCTGGACTCACCAGACAGGGTACGTACGTGGTGGGAATACAGTAAGCATGTAAACCTGTTGGTTTATTCTGTGTTTCTGAGTCTGGACTCACCAGACAGGGTAACGTGGTGGGAAATTTTGATTAGATTAGATTCAATTCATTGTCACTGCACATAGTATACAAATACTTTGACAATGAAATGAAGAGTGGCGTCTAGCCAGAAGTGCAATACAGTAATGCAGTAAATGAGAGAATAAATACAGGAAAAATTACAGTATGTCTGCACCTCTTGGTACCACAGCACCTCAAAGGCCCTTAAAACAAGGCTCCAGACTTCCCACAACAAACTGGTCAGGCTACTACTTGGCCTCACTCCCCAAACCCACCTCACCCCTGCCCACTTTGACAGGCTGGGATGGCTTAGGGTCGATGACAGAGTACAGCATCTTGCAATGGGTCTGGTCCACAAAATTTGCTACACCACCAAGATACCCATGTACCTGTCTAAATACTTCCTTAATGTCAACGAAGTCCACACCCACAACACCAGAGGGAGTTCAACAAACCATGTGCAACCAAGATTCGGCACTAACGGGACTAAATGTTCGAAACCGCTCTCAAAGGGCACCTACGGATGGCTGCATCTGAATCCCCCCCCCCCCCCCCCCCCCCCCCACCGCTTTTCCCCTCACTGTATATGTTTTCCCCCCTTTTTACCTCCTTTCATGACGATTTCCTGTTTTTGGCTATATAGAAATGTATATTTGTACGTCTCTAAATGTTCTGTTGAATTGAACATGCTGGACCCTATTGTAATCAAGTGTAATGCTTTATGGTGTCGTCCCACAGTTAACAGTTTTTATATTTGAGTTGCGCTTGAAATGTACTGTAATTCTGCAAAACTATAAATACTTCAATCAATCAATCAATCAAAAGGGGATATTACAGATAAAGGATGTTCTGGGAATCTGTTATCTAACAGGATCATTTTGTACCATGTGTCTTTGTTCACGTTAGCATCAACATTCAGGCCACTGAGCTCGGGGAAGAAAGCAGAGAAGACAAGGCACCGGAGGAGACACCGGAAAACCGTGATGGGAATCCCACAGCATGTCCAGAAAGAACTGGGTATGTTTCACATTCTGGAAAGTTGACTTCCTCTGCCGGGAATTGCAACGATGTCCGAACAACAATATAGATGGAGGTGCATCTTGTGTCCAATCCAGTCTGCTTTAACCCATTAAAACCGGGAAAGCATCTGTGTAATTTCATCATTGTACATTGAAAAATCTTGAAACCGTGGGAACAAGGGGTGTAACGATACATTTTAACAGCGATTTGATAAATCGATATAGTAACTATTTAGCAAATACATTAAATGTGTGAAACAAGTTTTATTAAGGGAAAGATTCATTATTATGGATATAGATAAGTAAACAGTGATTCTCTGGCAAATAGATGGACATTGTATTTGAACAAATATGGACAAACCCATGCCTTTTCGATAGACCAATTGTAGCTATATGGAATGGAAAAGTAATTAAACCCATCTTTTTCTTTTTTTCCTCTAAATACAATGCACAAGTACTTAGTATTGATAAAATTAATTATTTCCATTCCAAACGATTCGATACCGATTATTTCCATTGACGATACGATACAAAGTCAAACGATACTTAAATAAACTTAAACTTATATATTTGCTGTTTACATTTTGATATACTTCGAATTTTTTAATTTAAATTAAAATCAATAGACGAGTAGGGAGAGCACCTCTAACCACTGCACATTTGCACTAGTTGTAATGTATTGACATACTCGACTATTCAGGTTGGTTCAAGTAACTCAGCAGTCTTTTATTTATTTATCAGTATGTCATGTCTTTTAAATGTTGATTGTATTCACATTCTGCTTTTATTTCATTCTCGGGGGTGGGGTTGGGTGTGCTGTGTGAAAATTGGGTCAGTTGCCTTCAATAAGCCCCTTCTTCTCTGCTGTATTCCATCAGGGTTGGATAGAATAGGCTGGACCATCACTCGAGCTCTGGATGAGGAACAACTCCAAAACGGTGAAATGGTTGAGACCATGTCCACTGACGGGTCTCCCCCCGGAGAGGGAGATGCCCACATGGAGGGGGTCCTGCAGCCACCCAGCAAGGATCAAACTCAGCAGTTGAGCTCCGCTCATACAGGTCACAGGGACGACCTGGCTTTACTGCAACGCTTCGGCCCCCAACTGTCGGCCTCAGCGAGGCCTCATTCTCTAGCCGTTCCCTGGATGACCACCGCCAACAGCCTCCAGCAACCACCCAGCCCTGTGATGTCCATGTCTCCGCAGGCCACCTACATGTCTAAGATTATCCCCAACGCTGTGCTTCCACCCTCCGTTGAGGTCGTGGCGATCAGCCGTGGGCGAAGCCGCAGCAGCCTCCGCACTGTCAGTAAAAGCAGCCTACTTTTAGCCAGCCCAGCGTCTTCCCGTGCATCCTCCAGAGCTTCTTCCGGCAGAGCGTCCACGCTCTCCTCTGCGTCACGTTACAGACCCCCCAATCTGGGAGACAGCTCCGCGTGGAGCCACTCGGGGTCCTCGGAGACGCTGGTGTCCGACTCCTCCACCATCTCTAGCAACAGCACTGCCTACCAACATCAGGGGAGATCACAGGAGGGAGACGCAGAGGGTTCGTCCAAGGATGGCTCTCCTAAGGAGGACGAAGTGAGTCTTAAATCCTCCGTCAGCCAGGCCTCTAGAGCCACCTCCAACGGTAAGCCCAGGAACAAAGTAGAGGAGGTTAAAAAGGATGGCTCCTTCATACGCAGCCTCTCTGTGATGAAGTCCAAGAGAGCTCCGCCTCCTCCGAGCCGATCCTACTCCCTTCACAACAAGATGAAACGACGGTCACGGGATCTGGCGGAGGCCAGAGTGATTGTGACAGATTCCTCTCCTCAGAGCAGCTCTGCATCCACTGGAGAAAGTGAGGAAATGTCTGGAGACATGAAGGAGGCTGGACCCTCGCCCATGTCCTCCAGGGCCACAGATAGCCCCGGGTACACTGCAGACACCAGCTCTCTGGATGACTCCACAGGCTCTGTGTCCTTCAGTCCCCCCAAAACACAGCCTCAAACACCAGAGATGGTAAAGACTGAGACAGTGGGCGAAGACAATTCTTCACCTGAGAAGCCACAGCCACCTCAGGTGAATGGGCTAGAGAAAACGGTCTCTCCCTCCAGTGGCTACTCCAGCCAAGGTGGCTCGCCCACCAAGTCCTCAAAGCAGACACAAAGCTCCTCCCCAAAGCCCAAGAAAGGAATCCTGAACAAGCTTCAAAGTTTATTCTCAGGGTCGTCGTCCGCCCTTGCGGTCAAGGCCCCATCCCCTCTTGCACAGCCAGAAGCCCCTGAGAGCACGAATCCCCCTGAAGCTCCCCAACCTCAGCCCGGCCCCTCATCTAATACGGCCACTGCCAGCCCGTCAGTCAAGGCCCTCAGAGAGCTCTTCAATATCCCACCCTCACCCAAGATCCATGCGCCTCCCCCACCTCCCCCAGAGGTGTGGGCCCACAACAAACGCACCTTTGAATTGTTGCTTGGACCTCCTGCCCCAAACAACACACACGAGATTGTGAAGAAGAACCCCAAGGATAGAAGACAGCAGAGGCAGTCACCTTCTGTTTCCAGAGAGGCGTCTGTGAAGAATATGTCTGCTGAAAGAAAACAGGAGACAAGTGAGATTGTTCTGATGGGATCGAGTAATGGAACACCCAATGTGTCCGAGACGAGGAAAGTTCCAGGAAGTGATCGGTTGAACACAGAGGTACAAAAAGAGCTCAGTGAAAAACTGAATCGAGTGCTAAAGTCTGTGGAGATGAAAGGAAATGGAAAAGTGACAGAGAAAGATGAGAAAGTAAATGGGACGTCAGTGAATGTCCTGCAGAAACCTAACGAGAGGTTAGCAGTGACACAACAGGAAGCGATAAAAACGGAAACACAGACGCAACCTGCTGTTATGGGGGTAAAAACTAAGGATACATTAGCTGTCATAACACTATCGCGGGTCTCCCCTTCTCCATCCCCCCCTCCGGCACACCATCCACCCCTGCCCCCCACAAAACAAGCCATACCTGCCACCACTCACGATGCTGCCCTTGCCCCGAGACTAGAACCTCCGCTGTCCCCCCAGTCTTCTTGGCCGCCACCTCCTCCACCGATCGTACCAGCTACTGACATACTCTCGGCGGGGCATGATGAGATGGATTTCCCCCTCCCACCGCCACCGTTATTAACTGAGGAGGGGCTAGTTGTGATGGACTTAGCCCCAGCTCAAGTGCCTGTAGAGCAGACCACTGCGACCTGTCCTGTGGTGAACCAGCCAGTGCCACCTACATCCCAGGGAATCCCTCCTCCTCCCCAGAGCATCCCTCCTCCACCGCCTTATTCGGCTCCAGATCCACCCGTTCTGAGCCTCTCCTCCTCTCCTCCTGCAAAGGAAGTTGCTCCTACAACTTCTCAAGTGGCTGCTGCTTCACCAGAGCGTGTACTCTCTCCACCCCAAATTACTGCCCCACCACCAGAAAGCAAACTCTCTCCGCCCAAAAGTATTCCACCTCCACCACCCCCAAAGAGCAAACTCTTTCTGGCCAAAAGTAATCGATTCCTACAGAGTGTATATTCTCCGCTCCAAAGTAATCCACCTCCGCCACCCTCAGAGAGTGTAATCTCTATGCCCCAAAGTGCTACTCTTCCTCCACCCGAGTCAGAACCACTTCCTTTAGTCCAGGAGGTTAATCAGCTCCCCAGAATGATTCCTCCTCAACCTGACACTGTTTCCCATCCACCTGAGAGTATTGTTTCTGCACCCCAGACCATTCCACCGCCGCCACCACCTGCCTCAGAGGCCCCGCCTACGCCTGCACCTCCTACTGTTGATGCTGGCCTTCCATCACGTGCTCAGGAGATCCCTCCACCACCTTCACTGCCAACCTCACAACAAGTGGACCTGCACCCTGCCATAGAGACACCTGTGAACATTAGCCTGCCTCCAGCCCTACCTGAACAGGCCCCAGCCAACGTTGAAGACCAGCCAGAGAACCAAAGCCAGACTTCTCCTCCTGCCCCAGAGGAAACCCCCCCTCTCCTCGTCAAACCCTCGGTCAACAGCAGTTCTGAGCCTCCCACAGCTCAAGGCCAGGCTCAGCCTAAGGTCACCATGCGGGTCCATCAGCCCAGGTCTGCTAGTGGAGAGGCTCCTCAGAAACCCATCAGGAGGTCGCTAATCATGGCCTCCACCCCGTCCATTTTACCACCCACTGTGGTTCCGTCACTGCCAGCTGCTGTCAAACCGGAGCCCACTGTGGTCCCTCCCACCTCCACAGTGACCCCTCCCACCTCCACAGTGACCCCTCCCACCTCCACTGTGACCCCTCCCACCTCCACTGTGATCCCTCCCACCTCCACAGTGACCCCTCCCACCTCCACAGTGACCCCTCCCACCTCCACTGTGATCCCTCCCACATCCACAGTGACCCCTCCCACCTCCACAGTGACCCCTCCCACCTCCACTGTGATCCCTCCCACATCCACAGTGACCCCTCCCACATCCACAGTGACCCCTCCCATCTCCACAGTGACCCCTCCCACCTCCACAGTGACCCCTCCCACCTCCACAGTGACCCCTCCCACCTCCACAGTGACCCCTCCCACCTCCACAGTGACCCCTCCCACCTCCACTGTGATCCCTCCCACATCCACAGTGACCCCTCCCACATCCACAGTGACCCCTCCCACCTCCACAGTGACCCCTCCCACCTCCACAGTGACCCCTCCCACCTCCACAGTGACCCCTCCCACCTCCACAGTGACCCCTCCCACCTCCACAGTGACCCCTCCCACCTCCACAGTGACCCCTCCCACCTCCACAGTGACCCCTCCCACCTCCACAGTGACCCCTCCCACATCCACAGTGACCCCTCCCACCTCCACAGTGACCCCTCCCACCTCCACAGTGACCCCTCCCACCTCCACAGTGACCCCTCCTACATCCACTGAGGTCCCTCCCACACCCACTGTGGTCCCTCCCAAATCCACTGTGGTCCCTCCCACATCCACTGTTGTCCCTCCCACATCTACTGTTGTCCCTCCCACATCCACTGAGGTCCCTCCCACCTCTAATGAGGTCCCTCCCACACCCACTGTGGTCCCTCCCACATCCACTGTTGTCCCTCCCACATCTACTGTTGTCCCTCCCACACCCACTGTTGTCCCTCCCACACCCACTGTTGTCCCTCCCACACCCACTGTGGCCCCTCCCACACCCACTGAGGTCCCTCCCGCACCCACTGAGGCCCCTCCCACATCCACTGAGGCCCCTCCCACATCCACTGAGGTCCCTCCCACATCTACTGAGGTCCCTCCCACATCTACTGAGGTCCCCCCCACATCCACTGAGGCCCCTCCCACATCCACTGAGCTCCCTCCCACATCCACTGAGGCCCCTCCCACACCCATTGAGGTCCCTCCCACATCTACTGAGGTCCCTCCCACACCCATTGAGGTCCCTCCCACACCCATTGAGGTCCCTCCCACACCCATTGAGGTCCCTCCCACACCCATTGAGGTCCCTCCCACACCCATTGAGGTCCCTCCCACACCCATTGAGGTCCCTCCCACACCCATTGAGGTCCCTCCCACATCTACTGAGGTCCCTCCCACATCTACTGAGGTCCCTCCCACATCTACTGAGGTCCCTCCCACATCTACTGAGGTCCCTCCCACATCCACTGAGGTCCCTCCTACACCCATTGAGGTCCCTCTCACCTCTACTGAGGTCCCTCCCACCTCTACTGAGGTCCCTCCCACACCCACTGTGGTCAATCCCACACCCACTGTGGCCCCTCCCACCTCTACTGAGGTCCCTCCCACCTCTACTGAGGTCCCTCCCACACCCATTGAGGTCCCTCCGACACCCATTGAGGTCCCTCCCACAACCACTGTGGTCCTTCCCACACCCACTGTGGTCAATCCCACACCCATTGAGGTCCCTCCCACCTCCACATTCAGTGAGGCCCCTCCCACCTCTACTGAGGTCCCTCCCACATCCACTGTGGTCCCTCCCACATCTACTGAGGTCCCTCCTACACCCACTGTGGTCCCTCCCACATCTACTGAGGTCCCTCCTACACCCACTGTGGTCCCTCCTACACCCACTGTGGTCCCTCCCACACCCACTGTGGCCCCTCCCAAACCCACATCCAGTGAGGACCCTCCTACATCCACTGTAGCCCATCACACATCCACTGTGGTCCCTCCCACATCCACTGAGGTCCCTCACACATCCACTGTGGTCCCTCCCACAAACACTGTAGCCCCTCCCACATCCAGTGAGGTCTCTCCAACCTCCTCATCCACTGTGGCCCCTCCCACCTCAACTGTGGCGGCTGTGGCCCCTCCCACATCCAGTGAGGTCCCTCCTACCTCCTCATCAACTGTGGCCCCTCCCACATCCACCTTATCCACTGTGGCCCCTCCCAACTTATCCACGTTGGTCCCTCCCAGCTCTTTATCTACTGTAGTCCCTCCCACCTCCCCGTTCACTGTCACCTCTCCTACAAACAAGTCACCTCCTGCCATGCCCACCTCTCCCTCCATGAACCTACAGGAGGCTATTCGCCTGAGGACAGCTGCTAGAACCAAAGGTGGCCTTTCCTCCCATCTCAACAAGTCACCCTCCAGCACTGCCAGCTTTATCTTCTCCAAGAGCACCAAGAAGGTGGTGATTGACACCACCTCATCACCAGAGGCCCAAGCTAACTTCCAGAAGAACCTAGCTGCTGATCTTTCCTTTATATCAAAGGCAGCCAAAGCAGACTCACATAAGACTGGTGTCAACAAGGTGCCTCCGCCTGTGGCAAAGAAACCCAAAGCAAAAGCCAAAGACATGGAAAGCAATGAGGAGACGGAGCAATTGAAGACTGCAGGACAGGACACACAACTAGAGAGCCTAGAGGGTAAGAGACTGATAATTTAAAGGACATAGTTGGGCTTTTTTGACAAAAGGAGGTATTTGTTAAACGTGATGAAGATATGATCACCTGTCTCAGAGGTTTAGCAGCTTGTCAAAATGAACAGTGCAAATTTCAAACAAAGTTAACAAAAATATTTTAAGTGTCAACACAACAAAACATTTTCACAGTCCAACATATTTCATGTGTTACTGATGCTGTTTCTCCTCAAAGACTCCACACTGATCAATCAATCACTCACTGTGAGGAGAAAGAATGTTACTCTTTTGTGGATAGTTACAGTCGCCCCGAAATGAGTTTCCTAGCAGTTGACCCGTCGTTACTTGAATTCTTGGAGATTGTTTTTCTTGCACGCCTTCACAGCGAAGGAAGAATCCAAAAACGGAGAAAACACTTAATTTAAATTAATATGGGGCTCAAGTTTAAAGATAGACTAAGTGATATTTATTTTTGTTAAAATAAGTTTTAAATATATATTAAATCTATATTCTGATAGTAATCATTGCTATAGAGTGTTTGTTCAGTAAGGCCTCATTCACACGTACCAAACACCAATCAAGCAAATGTTTGGTCGTTTTTTAGTTTTTTTGGGTCACCACAATGCTTTTCCAATGGGAGTCACATGATTTGATCAAACATTTGTGTTTGATGAGGGGGGAGGGGCAGAACACCACCAGCAATCAGCAATCAAACACACATTGGTCAAACCATGTGACCACGGCATGGTTTCACTAATAACTTTGGGGCAGGCCCGTCTAGAGTTTGAATTGACAGGTATCAGTCAAAAAGGGAGACATCGAAGAGGAAGGACTGGAAGGATCAACATATGGAATGTCAAAACAGGTCAGCTCCATATAGGGAGGGTTTGAGGTCAGATGTAGAGTTGCTGGCCAATAATGATGAAATCAGGGATCTCCATATATGGGCATTCCCAATATATGGGCTTAATATTGATGACATCAGGGATCTCCATCCATTGCTGACGATGTCACGAGGCATGACCATATGGAGGTGTGTGGTGGCGGACGGACAGACACATGCATTTGAAATTGTAACGTTTATATGAGTTTTACACAAACATGTCTGGATAAACAGTCTTACGCACGATGAGGTGAATGCTTGTGTCTGAGTGCGGCTGGTGTTGAAGTGCAGTTGAGTAACTTGTATACCGCCTTGTGTCGAAAACACAAACTAACCCTTTAGGCACATCTCTCATACCTTAAGCCTGCATGCATGGTGTGATGGTGTGTTGAAAGTTTAAACAACAGAATGGAAAGTCAATTTAGTTTAATACAGTGGTTCTCAATCTTTTTAATGTATTTCAAGAACCCCCAGTTTGATGGGTATTAGACCATGCCGTGCCATGGACCCCATTTGACATCTTTTATATCAATCTAAATTCTCAGAGTTACAAGATTTTTTTTGTCATTGACTTTAGGTACAAGCAGCGAAATGTTGTTGGGATTTGTCCCGCAGATTGTGCAACATATTAAAGAGAAAAGAAAAGATAGAATAGAATGACAATATTAAAACATTATATATACAAATATACAGTGATAGAACTATACACTAGGGACTTGTCTAAGACAGGCACAGTAACTCATAGTAAATCATAATTAGCAGCATTTTCTTGTGCGGTCAACCATCCATTTGGACCCCTTGTGGTCCCCAGACTTCACGTTGAGAACCAGTATTTGTCGTTCCATTCCTATGAACTAATCTCAGTGTTGTCTCCAACTCAAGGTTGTGCTGAGAAGCCAAATGGGAGTGTTGAAGGACAGGTATCGTCAACATGATCAGAAAGACTGAAGAAGAATGCTGTGAGGAAGAACTGGAACAGACTCGATATAAAGACTGAAATCAGTGCAGGTTGAAAAGTGCATGTGTGTGAGAGAGGACATTCTGAGAGAGGACATTTGGCGAGTTGGAAGGAAGACGTTCATGTTACACCGCTGGTATTTTGAAGAGCTCTGCGTTTCAAAGAAAGCTCCTTTCAGTTTGATGTTTTATGGTGTGGGTCTAAAATTTCTCAAGTACTCCGTGTATTATAGTAAGAATGAATAAATAAGAGTAAATATATTTCCTTTGCCTGAGGGTCTTCTAAGGCTTTAGCTTCATGGCGCTTGTTGCTGGTCATAGAGTTCCATCATAAGATATGGGGTTATACCGCCATCTAGTGTCATGATGATTGTACCACTAGGGTACAGTTCTGGCTCAATGCAAAACGTTAGTACATCTAATAAAATGGGAGACTTAGGGGCTTGTCTGTAATATAATGGAGTATCCTATATTTAATATATCCAATCATTATGGACGTGCACTATGGAATTATGTTATGTACGCTCAAAGGTGGTGTTACACCCATTTATATTTGTTACAATAATATTTACTGTAAGTTATTTTTCATGTTATATGTTCCGTTCTGTTCTGAGGGATATTTTGTTTTCCATTCTGCCAAATGTTGCATTTTAATTGTCTTCACATTACAATGGTCTGAAGTTAGAAGATCTAGAATTTCACAGCATGTTTCGATGTGACGCAGAACGCATCACATGGAAATGTGCTGTGAGATTGTAGATCTGCTATTTTTGCTATTCATCTTACAAGTGTATATAGGGCTTAAATGGTAAAAAAAAAATATTGCTATTGAATCCCAACCAATGTGTCTGTAAATGAGTTATGCTATTTGTGTTCTGCACTCTTAAAATGTCAAATCGTTATAAAACCACACATGATTTTGCAGCACATTTTTGTTATCTGGAGTGGGATATTCTTCTATGCTTTTGAACTACAAAATATTTCAGTTTAATTTCAATGATTGAGAAGCTATCAAATGATTGTATAGTGAACAGAATAAACATTTATGAACAGAATAAAATTGTCACGATGAAAAATGTCTTGCTTTGCTCCTTTCTAACCCATATTAGATACGTTGTGGTTTACCAGGGTGTAGTGGAGCACTTCTAAAATTAGGCTTTCGGTTCTGGTCGCAACCACTTGAACCGCAACATCCATATTTTGGGGGAAAGCTGATTTAACAATGCGACGTGCTGCGATGAGTTGTGAGCTTGTAGATCGGCTATTTTATGATATTTGGTGTAGAGAGAAACAACCGGCATAGATGCGCTCCCCACTACTAAAAGTAACACTTTTAACCGCTGGTTTGTCATAATGAACCCTGATCATGGATGTACAGATTCAGTCATTCTGTCAGTGAGTGTGCTGTAGATTTTCAACTTCTGATCTGCCGCCTCTCCATTCAACCTCATATGTGAAAGGCCTGGTTTGAATCTTACACTTTTTTGTGTGCTAGTCACACATTAACTCCATCAAGCAGATGTAATTAGGTTGATTAATAAGAACAAGGTTCAAGGTTTCTTTATTTTGTCTCCCAAGGGAGAAATTTGTCTTGGACCCCAAGGACCCGCCCTGCAGCATACAGATACAGATACAATACAATACAATACAAGACATCAAAGGCACACAGTCACCCGTACAACATTAATACACCACACATACCTAGTGCAAAAGAGGAAGAACATCACCTCATAACCTTCGACCCCTACCCTGTGTGCCTTCTGCAAGGACTCTGTTAAGGAGTGTGATTGACAGAGGGACAAAGAAATGCTTGGCCTGCTCAAAGATGACCTGGGGGGTGATCTTCCCTGCCATTTTGGCTAATCTAAGGATCTCAGATTTGTATTTTACAGTTAGGTTTCCAAACCAACTGGTGATACCATACCTTAGAATTTACTCTATACTAGCTCTATAGAAGATCAGCATTATGTTTCTACTTACACCAAAAAGTCTGAGCCTACGGAGAAAATGAAGGCGTTGGTGTACTTTTGCACATGCACATACTCACATGGGAGTGCCAGCTCATATCACAATCAATGTGCACTCCCAGGCTCAGAAAGCCCCTCTTGATAGTTGCCAAGCAGGGGACCCCTAAATCTCTATAGCCGCTTTGAAATGGCTTTAAGAAAAAGTTAAAATAATGTAGCTGATCGACGACAAGCTCACAACAAGACCTGTTGAGTTAAGAAACCTATTTCTGTTGTGTCCAGCTGTAGATTTATCTTTTGAGCGAAACAATTCCCGAAAACATCTCATTGATGGATAATGGGATAGGCCTGGCTGGGTATCACAAGAGAAATGGAAAGGCTTCAAAATCTTATGGGGGTGGCGGGGTTGCTAGACGTTTATTTCGAGTGGTGGTCACATGTTGTTTTGTGCGGGAACTCCTTTTGTCTCATTATTCGCACTGGCTGCCTGCTTCAACGCACCTGTCCCTGTAGGTGTGCAGAAAGACTTTCTACAAAGTTTGTCATATAAGTAAATATCTTTGATAAACACCTCAATAAATATTTGCCATAATTGAATTGCATTTCTGATGCAAATGGGACTTGTTTTATTAGGCTACTTACACCTGACAGGGAGACCAGGCCAGGGTGTCTACACCCTAATTACTCAGGTGTAAGTAGCCACTGATTAGCCCCTCCCCTATAAAGCCTGGTGCCCATGTCAGCTTTCCTGTTTGGTCTGTCTTTGTTTGCACTGACTGAGCAAAGTAGGAAGCTGCTTGTATTTGCTTTAGCACTTTTTGAGTTTGTCTACTCTTGCCATTGTGGAACACATCAACAGTGTGGTTACCTTAGCACTTTTAATGGATTCCCAAGATGGAATACCATCAAGTTGAATTTACTTACTCTGCAATGGTCAAATGTATACAATTTCCATAGTCCTGTTCTTACCCCAAATTGTTGTTTGGTTTTGTATTTAATTGTTTGGTGTTTGTTGCAATAAATACATGAAATGGAATTTGTTGGATTCAATTTAAAAAGGTATCCTTGAGTCACTAGCTCAAAACAGAATGCAGCTTCACAAGTATGGAGCTCAGCCTATAATTGATTTGATTGACATGCTGCATACCATGAGTGTATAAAGTGGTATTCTTTTTAAATTAAATAAGCTACTCTAAGATGAGCTGTGGTCATAACAGCACTGTTTGAGAAACTAGTTGAAAACACTTTAATGACCATTTTATTGTAACAGTCTAAAGTGAGAACAGCAAATGTACTTAACAAAATGTAAAAGAATATATACTAATCACCAAACACTTTAGTTTCTTTTTTAGATTTTTATTCAGCTTATCAAAGAAGTGCTGTGGTCAAAGCACTGTTTGAGAAACTAGTTGAAAACTTTATATCCAACTTAATTGTTTAAATAAAGTCTAAACAGACTACATTACATTTGTTCTCACTTTAAAGTAAAAGTGAGAACAAAATGTACTTAACTTTTTATCATCTGAAACTAATATGATACAAAGGGTATGAATTGTAATGATATTACTTAGGCTGAAATGAAACTTCTCTATTTTCTTTCAATGAAAGTGTAAATCTGTGTGCAGTCTCTAACAATGTTCTAACTGATGGTTTTAAGCAACAACCTAAATCTCAGTTGAGTCGTCATGAACCCTGATAATACCTATAGATTCACTCATTCTGGCAGGGGTAGAGGGGTCTGAGGTGGATTTTCGTCCCTTGACCTATCACCTTTGCCTTCAACCTTAAATACAACCTCCAAATTCTTATTAGTGTGAAATGCCTAGTGGCGCAAGAGGAAAGCATAGGTCTCACAAGCTGAAGGTGGTGGGTTTGAATCTTGCTCAGGGTAAACCTTCATTTTTGGGCTTTTTAAGGCAAAGTGTGCCGAAATCCGGCCTCCCTTCTCCCGGTCTCTTTTAGCTCCGATTGAAGAGGGAGGATCTTTTTAGGAGCCCGCCTCTAGAGGGATGATCTTTCTTTGGGAGCCCGCCTCCTTGGGGAGGAGCTTAATTAATTTACATATTATGCAAAGCAGTATTTTTTATTTTTTATCTCACATTAGGTTGAGTTGTTGAGATTAATTTTAGGTTTTTATAGCTCCCTACCAGCAGTTGATTTTGACCTTTTTTTTTAGGGTTGAGTGTTCTTGTTTTTAGTTGGCTTTTTTTTCTTTTCTTTTTGGTGGGGATTTGTTTTTAGTTGGCATTTGAGTTTTGTTTGAGGTTTGAACCTATGACGTTAGGTTTATGAAGCCTAGTTTTATCTATTGAGCCACACTGGCATGTAAGCTATAATCGGGAATGTAATACTTAACCCACATTCGAGAATTTAGATGGACAGTGAAAATGTTAGGTTTGAACCCTGTACCTCTGGTTTCTAAGTTCCAGGTTTATCTTTTGCGCCACACTGACCTGTCTGATGTATCGGCGAACGTCTTACTTAACCCACCTTTCAGAAATTAGATGGACAGTGAAAATGTTAGGTTTGAACCCTGTACCTCTGGTTTCTAAGTTCCAGGTTTATCTTTTGCGCCACACTGACCTGTCTGATTTATCGGCGAACGTCTTACTTAACCCACCTTTCAGAAATTAGATGGACAGTGAAAATGTGAGGTTTGAACCCTGTACCTCTGGTTTCTAAGTTCCAGGTTTATCTTTTGCGCAACACTGACATGTCTGATGTATCAGCGAACGTCTTAATTAACCCAACTTTCAGAATTTAGATGGACAGTGAAAATGTCCTGTGGCAGGTTCGAACTCGCAACCTTTGGTGTACAAACACTGGATTTTACTCATGAGGCACACAGGCATAAGTAATGCAGTTGAGAACCTCTTACTTAACCCATCTTTCAGAATTTAGATTGACTGAAAATGTTCTTTAGGAGATACAAACACTGCCCCTTTCAGAATTTAGATGGACAGTTAAAATGTCCTTCAGGAGACTTGAACCCTAAATGTTCTGTTTAGAAATCCCAGGTTTATCCACTGAGCAACAATGGCATGGTATGCCATGTTGTTTCAGTTTTTATATTGACTCATTGACTCATTTTTGAGTTTTCTGTTGATTATTAGTTTTGTTTGAGTTTCTTTTAGTTTAGTTTGAGTTTTTTGTTGATTATTAGTTTTGTTTGAGTTTTTTGTTGATTATTAGTTTTGTTTGAGTTTTGTTTGAGTTTCGTTTGAGTTTTTTGTAGATTATTAGTTTTGTTTGAGTTTTGAACCAGTAACCTTTGGGTTGTAAACCTCAGATTTATCTTTTGAGCCACTTTGGGCTGTAAGGTGAAATCTGGGACTTATATTTAACCCACCTTTCAGAATTTAGATTGACAGTGAAAATGTTCTTCAGGAAATACAAACACTGCCCATTTCAGAATTTAGATGGCCAGAATGTCTCATTTAACCCACCTTTCAGAATTTAGATGGACTGAAAATGTCCTGTGGCAGGTTCGAACTTGCAACCTTTGGTGAACAAACACTGGATTTTACTCATGAGCCAAACAGGCATAAGTAATGCAGTTGAGAACGTATTACTTACTGAGTCAAGTAACACTTCACCCACCTTTTACAATTTAGATGGACAGGACAGTGAAAATGTTCAAGAGATTTGAAGCCTAAATGTTCAATTAATTAAAAACAGATTTACCTCTCGAGCCACACACGTAATACTCATATGACACAGACCGAGTAGAAACAAATGTAGTGAAAGAAAATGTGTGAAGTCGTCCTTTAACCTTTTAGGATTTAGATGCACAGTATTTCTATACATTGTGGTATTGATATTTAAGTGGTATTGAACTTCACCACTTAACTTGTACTTTGACCGCTTTTTTTAGTCTACACCAAATCCCTGCATTATAAATAGTCAATCTGCAGCTCACGTGTTTGACATTTGTTTGTCTTTTAGTGTATTCAGGTTGATGGCGGGGAAAAGATTGGAGATGAGCGGGGCACGAGTAGAGCAAGAAGAGGCCTCTGGCGATGGCCGAACAGCCCATCTACCAAACGAAGGAGAGAGAGAGACTCTTCTTGGAGAAGGGGTATGGGAAACGATGGCTTCAGCGGCGAAAGGCCGTTTATTGAGGGATATAGACATTGTTTTTATTTTTTAATCAATCCAGTTTGATTTCATAGCAGTTTTAGATGTTTATTAAGTTGTTTATTAGTTTTGAACCTTTGGTTTATAAACCAGTACCTTATTGATTGTGCCACACTGGCATGGAAGATTGAAGTGAGAATGAAATACTTAACTCTTTAGAATTTAGATGGAATGTAAATGTGAAAATGGTCCCAAACGGTGGTCTAGAAAGAACCCCCACATGTTGCACTAAAAGAGCTCTCATGGCACACAGAAGCATGGCAGGTACTGTAGAAGTGAAAAAATACTAACCTTGTAGATTTTACATGGAGTGAAAAATTGCCGTTATTACATTTTAATTTGATACAATTTGTAACATCAGGAACTCCAGGAGAAAGTTTAAGGGGCCATGGCCAGTAAAGTCTTCCCAGGTCATTGTTAAGCAATAACAAAAACATGGCATACATCACATAATATATAAAAAGTAGTTATCATGAATCATGTATAAACTAAGAACGTAACAGTGGAGTATCTATGTAAACTATACATACTATATATACTATAAAGTGCTATGACTACATAAAATGCAATTCTAATGCTGTCTACGTAACAAGCTATAAGTCTGTTTAAAATATATCTAAGTCTACATAAAGTGCGGGCCATGGTGGAGTCTGAAGAGGTGGGTTTTCAGACTACGGCGGAAGATTGGGAGTGAGGCTGCAGTTCTGACTGTGATGGGAAGTGCATTCCATAGTTTTGGAGCCAGAAGGGAGAAGAGTTTGGTACGTGGGGTACAGGGTTTGATGAGGGCCCAGGTAAGGCCGGGCCTTAATTTTCGGGCCCGATGAGAACTCTAGTTTGCAGGCAGCGGGGGCATGCAGTGTCTTAAGTGTACAGGGTTTGATGAGGGCCCAGACAGACTGACATACGTGACCATATATGGAGATGTGATGTCACAATACGTGACCATATATGGAGGCTTGGGTGACTCAATATATATCCATATATGGGGTATTATGTCACATGATGTCACGTGTCTGGTGGGTAACAGGTTTGGTCGCCCCTTTTCCATCTCGCCTCACTACTCTACCTAGCTGTAAATAACAAACATAATTCATGTTGGTGATTATAGCCTATAAAAGGTATTATCATATTAATGTATCATTGTTAAGTTCACTCTGTATATCATCCACGGGCATAATAGCATGATGATGCCATTACAAAACATGGGCTTTACATGGAAGAAATGTGTTTCTTTAACGAAATTAACTGCTAGAAGGTCCTATTAAATTAAGCAGTCACTTATAACTGTGTCAGTTAATCTTTCTTCATTTTGTATATTATATCGACTACTATTACTATTACGAATCAAATAAATCTGTATACAAGATAATTTCAGATTTCAGAGAGGGAGCTATAGGGAAATACAGTAAATACTAAATTAACTGTAAAGGGGCGAGTTGGTAAAGGGGCGAGTCGTTTGGTAGAGACAAAGCGAGCAATGCTCGCTTTGTATTTATATATGTGCGAATGAAGTATGTATATATGTGCGAATGAAGTATTTATATATGTGTGAATGAAGTATGTATATATGTGCGAATGAAGTATGTATATATGTGCGAATGAAGTATTTATATATGTGTGAATGAAGTATGTATATATGTGCGAATGAAGTATTTATATATGTGTGAATGAAGTATGTATATATGTGCGAATGAAGTATTTATATATGTGCGAATGAAGTATTTATATATGTGTGAATGAAGTATGTATATATGTGCGAATGAAGTATGTATATATGTGCGAATGAAGTATTTATATATGTGTGAATGAAGTGTGTATGTATGTACAAGGGAAGTATGCATGTATGTGCAGGTGAAGTATTTATATATGTGCGAATGCAGTATGTACTGTATGTATGTACAAGTGAAGTATTTATGTATGTGTGAATGAAGCAAGTGAAGTATTTATGTATGTGTGAATTAAGTATGTATGTATTTGCAAGTGAAGTATGTATGTATGTGCGAATTAAGTATGTATGTATGTGCAAGTGAAGTACCTAAATGTATGTATGTGCAAGTGAAGTATGCATGTATGTGTATGTGAGATATGCATGTATGTGCAAGTGAAGTACAAATATATATGTATGTGCAAGTGAAGTATGCATGTATGTGTATGTGAGATATGCATGT
Organism: Protomyctophum parallelum; assembly: GCF_964188405.1. NCBI lineage: Eukaryota > Metazoa > Chordata > Actinopteri > Myctophiformes > Myctophidae > Protomyctophum > Protomyctophum parallelum. The sequence goes on from NC_139718.1 coordinate 16,540,755, forward strand.
ATGTGCAAGTGAAGTACCAATATATATGTATGTGCAAGAGAAGTATACATGTATGTGCGAGTTGACTATGCATTTATGGCCTAAACGGCTTCCCATAGGGAACAATTATGATATACCATCTGAAAAAACCTGGGCTACAGCACTGGCTGTTCACTGATCACAGGACTGTTTGATGTCAGTCTAACTTTTGACTCAAATTTGAGTTACCACACATCACAAGCTCTGCAGATTTAGGCAGAATATGTTCGAATGTTGAAAACTATGTGTTTCACTTATTTCAAAGTAGTCTTTCTTTCTTTATATACAGTATAACTGTGGTTCCTTGACCTATGGCAGTAGAATTGCATTCTACTACAGCTAGTGTCCTTTCCTAAGAAAAAGCTAACAGTAGCATTGATATGTAACCCTGTTACTGAATTTTGAGTCACAAGGTTGCATGTCCTTCAGTTCACTCAGAAGGGACAATATAGTTGTTTCAACTGCTCAAGTGTTAAAAAAGGAATTATGTTGCTATGTACCATGTGATTCAAACCATTCACATGCCTGGTTTCTTCAGTCAAATCAGTGTACAAAAGGATATGAGACCATTGAGTGCAGTTCAGACTTCAGTGTTTCACACAGTTCATGGTTTTTATTGAATAATATATGCTACCTCCAGGTGAAAAACCAAGTCATTTGCTTTCCATCCAACACACCAGTTTCTAGTAGACCATCACTTGAGACGTGATCCTCTTCCTCCCCCTCAGTTCTCTGTGCCTCTTCACTTCCCGCTGTGTACAATTCTATTTGAGCGTCTGCACTTTGATTTCCCAGTGGCTGCTTCGTATTCAATCCTCGTTTCTGCGACAGCTGTGAGTCTCCTTTCGCCGCTGAAGCCATCGTTTCCCATACCCCTTCTCCAAGAAGAGTCTCTCTCTCTCCTTCGTTTGGTAGATGGGCTGTTCGGCCATCGCCAGAGGCCTCTTCTTGCTCTACTCGTGCCCCGCTCATCTCCAATCTTTTCCCCACAAATTCACTTTGTGATCCCAATTCATCTGCCCCCTCTGTCACTGGTAAGTCCTCTATAATGTACCCTGAACCATCCAACAACTCTAAGTGCCCTGAATCATCTGCTCCAAACAACTCTAAATCCATCACATCCCTCTCCTCCTCCACCTCATCAATTACATCCTTCTCCTCCATCAGCCAAGAATTGTCTAACAGTCTGTCTATCACAGGCTCAAGGGGAGCCCCACTATTATCAATCTGTGTTGCCACCTGTTCCTCCTCTTCTGCGGAGCTCGGCTCAATGTCAGCTTCTCCCCACAGGCCCTCAGGACTCTGCAGCGCCGGGATTTGCGTGGTTTTCATCTCAACGTCGAGAAGGTCTTCCAGCTCCCGGTCTTCTATGCTGCCGACCGGAGAGGAAGTGGATGGTGGAACGCTGTCTTCATGTGAAGCCAGCTGTTCTGAGAACACCAACGGTCCACTGCTGGCAGAGCCTACGGAGATGGAATCACATTAGCTGGTGGATGTAAATTCTAGTGTGCACTAGTGTGGTATACACTATACAGTATAATGCACACAAAAGCACCTCTATGCTTCTTTAGAGGTTTGGTTCTTCAGCTTTAGTTTTTTTTAAGGCGGCGGTGGCTCAGGGGTAGAGTGCCTGGATGGCAACCGTAAGGTTGCCAGTTCGAACCCGGGCTCCCCCAGAGTTACTGTCGAAGTGTCCTTGAGCAAGACACTGAACCCCTAATTGCTCCCGATGTGCTAGTTGGTGCCTTGCATGGTTTCCGCTGCCATCGGTGTATGAATGGGTGAATGTAATGCACAATCTCTGTAAAGCGCCTTGGATAAAGGCGCTATATAAATGCACCATTTACCATTTACCATTTACCATTTTTAGCTAGTTTAATGGTTCTAGCAACATTTGACAAAAGGTAACATCTATTAAAAACATAATGAAACGTAATTACAGACCCATCATGGCCCTCCGGGTTTTGGAGGACACACATTGTGAGTCACAGCAGTCACATATGGAGTCGTCACCGGTCAGGGCTCTCCACCTAACATGACAAGGTCAGGAATTCAGAATGCTTATATGAGCCCCCTTGTAAAGAACATCAGTCCATGATGGTGGGTCAGATAGGAGTGATACAGTACCCGTTCTCTCTGTAGGTGCAAGACTTGCGTACAGGACTTGGGTCCCCTGATGTCACAAATAGTTTGCAGTGAATGATGACCTAAAATCAAGAAGAGATTATATTGGCATTTTCAGTATCAGGAACAAACTTAAAACGAGTTCAGTGCTTTTCCCATACCTTATAGACAGGTGAGAAGTTACATATTTATCAACAGTATCTAGTGAACCGTAACATATTTTAGGACCACTAGGTCCACTAATTTTGGGATACCAAAGGCACTAATTACTAACGTTTCAGCTTTAAGTTCAACCAGTGACATCACCACCAGTAACTGAGCAGTGAGCAGAGCTGTTCTCCACGCTTACCTGGGAGCCTGGATCAGATATAAACTGGAATGCACTGATGGAGAATCGCAGGGTATCATTCGTCCTGGGGGAGAGGAACTGGGAAACCGCTGGTTCTTTCTGGCTCTCCAACAGACAGCTGTGAAAGACATCATGATACTGACCTTACATCAGTGGATGAGAAAGTGACAGCCTCCATTCTGCCATTATTTGACTTTTAACGACATCTGTATCTGCAAATAAGCAGCCGTGATGTGTAGCCTACCGATGTGTTTTCTTTCCAAAAATAATGAAACAGCAGATCTATAAACTCACTACACACTGTGATGTGTTGTGAGATTATAGAAGGGCCATTCTTTTTATTTTTTTACTTTAATCTAATCTACATTTTTCAAATTGATTAGAATTCATTTTGCACCTTTTGATTATACCTATTGTTCAAAACATCGGTGGCCTATGAGAGCGGACCCAACAATCTGGAATCGGTTGGACTTTAAAAACCAGTGGGCCTCAATAAACGACTGTCCCCAGGACTTTTTCACGTTATCCTTCCACCCTAAATGTCTTCCTGTACCACCGTGCTGTTTTACATTTCTTTCTAATAAAGTATTCAATCAATATTACACTTACCCAAAATTGTCAATGATGGTGTACGTCTGGGACGGTAAAGAACCCCCGGACAGGGCGGCGTAACACCTCCTGACGTACACCGTTCCTCCAGAGGGGAGATATGAAGCCGACACCTGGATGTTAACAGGCTCTCCAAGAAGGTACACCAGCGAGCTGGCTGGATTAGTCCATGAATCTGACGAGAAAGAAACACAGATCCAACTATGAATGTTCCCACGACAGTTGACCCATCATGCTCCGTATTAGAGATATTTACCGTCCATTAACTGAATATGGAAGTCGTTGAAACGCCCCCGCAGCGTTTTGCGCAGAGTAGGAGTATGCCAGGTGGGACGCACAGCCAGTTGGTACACATGATGATACCTGGACAGTCAAGTGTGGGGAAATTGGAATTCAACAAAGAGATAAATGTGGGACACATTAAGTTGTAGAAAAGAGCTGTAGTAATAAACCAGTCTGACCTTTGAAACCGGCATTCGATGTCAACGTCGAGGCGAGGAGAGGGCACATAGTGGAGCACGAATTTATAGACGAGATTCCCGTGACGCATCTACAGGTGAGAGGATCACACCTCATGAGTGATGTTCCAGCAAGTAAACCATGGCTTCTAAAAATGGTTCTTCGGCCAATTTAAAGTGGGTTACACATTTTATCCAATCAAAAGTGAACACCAAAAAGATAATTTATCAGCAAGCAATTCCAATTTGTCTGATCATTAATTTGTTTTGTCATTTCCAAAGTGTATCCTGACTGATTGGATGATATTGGTATCCTGGCCTTAATTTATTTTTTACAAAGAGATAGAGAGATGGGGAGACTGTTGAACAGCAATGGGAATATACAGCTAGCTATATACATCTAAACACTTATGTTAACAAAGAAATGTCATGTACAACCCCTAATTTATTATTTGGCTATTCAAATAGCCGATCTACAAGTTCACAACACTTTTGCGCCTGTGAGCCTGCAGATCTGATATTTTATGGTGGTCCCTCCCTGGCACAATCTTTTCAAATGAAGAATGTTACAAAACAAAAGAACTGTGCACATGATAACATGGACACCTCACCTCGCGTTGTCCATCACACTCGGTCAGATGATACGTGAAGAGCAGGTCACCATAGGGCCTGAGCACTCCATTACTCCTGCAGGTGGTTCCTAACATCAGGTCATCCTTACTCGCTCCGTGGCCGTAGAACGATGTTCTGACCCGCACCACCAAGCCAGACACAGAGCAGCTCACCGACACGTCTGGGAGGTCTGACTGGACGTCTGGACAGTGTTGTTGCGCAGGGAGAAAGTAACTTTAAGTACATTTACTACAAGTGCTGAAATAAAAACAGACACAAATGATTAGGAAGCAAAGTCTGGCTGTTCATTCCTCAAAGCCATAACACTGTTTTCAAAAGGGTTTTGTTATACCTCGAGAATAGCAGAACTAGTACAAGCAGATCAAACATTGTGAGTCTGTTATAGGGGAGGATGGGGGAAGATGAACCGTCGGGTAAGTTGAACCACCCCCTGTATCTTTAAAACTACACACAAAACTACACACATGAGTTGTCATGTTTAGCCTAAAAATTAGCCTGGAGCATTAAGCTAGCCATGTTTTGTCAAAAAGTGGCCATGGGGCAAGTTGAACCAATTCCTTGGGGTAAATTGAGCCAATTTTCTTAATGTGAATCACCATTCATATTTTTGTATTAAGTATTTGCTACTCAAATTATACTGAATGACCTTTAATTTGGATGTTTGCAAATGTGCTATATTGTATTAACAATATTGCAAATATTATAAGGTTCTGAATAACAAACTTTATTTAATTGTCTTTATATTGTTTAAATAATAAATAAACAGATAAATAAGACTATTTGCAAAAGGGAAAACTTATTTTCAATAAGTGAATACATTATCTGTTCAAGTTTAAGCTCTTTACATTAAAATATCATGTGGTTCAATTTTGGATCAACTTACCCCTTACCTGGGGCAAATTGAGCCACATGACCAGTTTTTTTGAAAAGGTCATATTTTCATGGCTGCTTACTCATTTCAATTGATAGAGGACATCCTGAAATATGTGTAGATCATTAGATTTGACTGCCATCTCATTTTTCCTTGCTTCCAGGACAACTTAAGTAAAAAGTGGTTCATCTTCCCCCATCCTCCCCTACTCTATTTTTTTGACACATTTGGAAATAAGTGTAGCCTACTTTTTACTGGTTAATTGGTTCTCTAAGAATATCTTTCCTGGTGCCGTTACTTTTGTATTTTATGTTATTGCTACTTTTACTGAAGTGGAAATTAAGAAAGAAAGAAAGAAAGAAAGTAAGAAAGAAAGAAAGAGATTAGCGTACTACTGGGTTGTTGTAGTTGCTGTTGCAGCAGCATCTCCTGGCTGTGTTGAGACGAGGACAGTCTCATGTCGGCTGATGACAGCTGGGTGCTGGTGTCCAGTTTGAAGAGCTTCTCCCCTCTAACTGGTGGTCTAATGGTAGGCCTAGATTCATACATTTGTGGTACAGGGTTGACTGTGCTGAGTAACACCGCCGAGCAAACACTCCACAAAATGTACACACGACTCGTTGTTTTCATGTTCTTCTGTCAGTCCGTGAATCCACGAGTGGGGCCGTTCAATGATCACAGGTGGAGATAATTATACGGTTGGCAGTTGGCTGGCTTCAGTCTTAGACTGTCTTACCACTGTTTAGTGTCACTGTTTACTGCTCTTCTGTTCTTTCTTCTGCTTTGTACCTAGTATTATACAAGATCAAGGCTCCCACACTGCATTTTTGGCAGGTCGTTTATCCTTTATGAATGATGATTGATCGCAGGTTACAGAATGCCATGAATAGAAGTGAAGAGAAAGTGTCACATGCATTGTGAGTCGGTTCGGAAATCCGCCAGAGGGCGCCAAATGCGGGGTTCGAAAGGGTAATACAATAGGTGGGCAGTGGGCACCAAGAAGAGTGCACCTCGGTGTCTATTGCTTCAAAACCTGTAAATTAAATAGAAAAAAAGCCTTTAAAACATTACATTTTAATTAAAATTCGGTTGATTACCATTTTATCAGTGAGGACCAAGTATGAATTTTAGGTTGAAAAAACACATACTTAGAGTGAGAATAGAAGTGAATTCAATTGTTTTTCTGTTTCTGATTTTATTCACAAATTACAGTTAAACAGTGTATCAATATTTCACCTCATTTTTTGCATAAATTTAACATAATCACATCATAGACCAACTTTAGAAAAACATGTACAATATAACAATAGAAAAGCATGTATAAGTGCACACCCAGTGCCCCTTAAGTAAATGCCCTAATAATGAAAATGAGTTTGTGAGCATATGCATATATGTAGATATTATTTACATGCAGCATACATATAATCGTAATCATTTAAAAAGATTGCGTGAAAGCTGACAGCACTGAGATTCAAATCAAGGCATTTAAAGATATTATGATGTTAAACAAAATGTGTCTGGGATTTGCTCCTGGCGAAAGGGCTTCAATACTAATCACACAGATTGTCACATTTCACCTGCAGCCCTTTCAACTCAGATCACATGATCTCACATTTTGATGTCATCATCACTGATGATGTCACAGGATTTCCCCAGGATGTGTAAATTACAAATTTACAGATTATTTACACACACACACACACACACACACACACACACACACACACACACACACACACACACACACACACACACACACACACACACACACACACACACACACACACACACACACACACACACACACACACACACACACACACACACACACACACACTATAGTGACTAAGTTCATGTTTAGATTTATCTTTTACAAATACACAAATTACTAACACATATAAATTTTTCTTTTTTGTTCTTTTTACAATAATCCCTTGGATTAAAACTAAAATAAATAGTTAAATAAATCCTTTCTCTTCTCTTGAAAAGGGAATATTTTTGCTTTATAGCTGAAAGGAGTTTGAAGTGTGCATGTTTGTTTCAAGGCAGAGCATTATTCACAAATTGCTTACCTTGATACAGATTTTAAAGGTTTTAAAGCACATTTAAAAAAAGTTGCATTGAAACCCTTCTCAGTAGCATAAACAAGCATCTATGCAATCTGTCATTAGCTCTACAAAAGTAAACATTTGCTTAGAAGGCAGTAATTAAATTGACCTTGATTAATATGTCTAACTAATGCTTTTCTAAATAGGCTTTCCCACCAGAAATATTTAAGTAGTCTTTATAATGCCTTTACTGTGGTAATAAATAACTACTTACAGTATGTAAAAAATATATTAACAATCATTTAGCACTGCTTCATAAATCTCCAACAGAGATGGAATAATTCCTGGCAAAAAAAAGACTAATACTGGTACATTTCTGTCTGAGCACCATCTAAATGGAAAGTGTAACAAGTGCAGCTTTCCTCCAGTAGACATAATTCACAGGCTAGGTAACAACCCATTCCAATCTCAGATACAGCCTTGTAAACAGGCTAACACACAAATACAGTACAAATCACAGATGAAGGCTATGACGGTCACAGAGGATGAAATGGCATTAACTGTCCACTAGAGGGCCCTGTGAACCTGTGCGTTCCAATGGAACGGGCCTTTTTGCGTTTCTGGTTAGCCCGCAAGCAGCCAGCCTGCCACAGTGTGGTCTGTGGTCTCTGCTCCGTTAGTCCAACTACATCCAAAACACACACAAGGCCCGTCCAGCGTCCCAGGTGGTCGCTTCCCTCTGTCCAGTTTGTGCAAACACACCAGACAGCGGCAGAGGCCGTTTGGCTGACTCCATCTTCCCTGCTTCGCTGGCTTTACACCACGCTCCCCAGCTCCGTGGAGTCAGACTCTGAGTCATCAGCTTCAATAGCTCTGTGGAGATACAGGAGGGCAGCCAACAGTCAAACACAAAGAATGTGGCTTGTCCCAACAGCACATAATAAGGCACTGACACAGCAAAGTAGTTTGTTTCATTTACATTTAGCCGTGGCAATATTCTATACATTTCTGAATGCAGCGCCTCAGTGTCAACCTATACTGAGCATCTATTCTCTCCTGGTTTCAGAGTTATCTGTAGCCTGGCATTGCCAGACTGATCACATGGGATCACTCGCAAGTGGAGGAACTAAATAACTAAGCTAATAAGTGATCTGTATAACAGAGACGATTGTGGGCATTGGGGACTATTACCATCCTGGATGTCACTTGACTCACATCAGTCCACAAAGTAAAGACACTTGCTATCTATTGTTAACTATATCCACATTATGACCACAGTTTTGCTCTAAAAGTGTGAAAAAACATATTCTACATTTCAGCAGTTTATACAGTATGTTCCTTCTTGTTACCGTTTGCCTGCGACATATGACATAACTGAATTGATATGTTATCCAATCAGTAGTGTGTGTACTGTTTATGTGTAGGTACTTGTATTACTATTGTTAGGGCCTAATGGCTCCACAAATATAATAGAATTGTGAGGACAATTTGGTCCTCACAATAATCTTTAGAGTTGGGTTTACAGCTAGGAAAGGATTCTGGTTGGTGTTAGGGTTAGGATTAGGCATTTATTTTAAAAGTTAGGGGTTGGGGTTTGAGGTACTGTATGTCTGATCCATAGCCTACTTGCTAAAATGCATTTTTCTATGCACCGGTGTTGCAAATTGAAAATAGCCAATCTACAAGATCACAATACATGGCATTGTGAGTTTGTGGATTGCCTTGCAACTAAAGTAGATGTCCTCACACTGTGAGTTTGTGGATTGCATTGCAACTAAAGTAGATGTCCTCACACTGTGAGTGTGTGGATTGCCTTGCAACTAAAGTAGATGTCCTCACACAAGTACAGTAATAAAGTGCGGGCGCATCACTCACAGCCTCTCCTGCAGCACCTTGTGGTTGCATTTCCTCCTCTCCTCGTCTATTGGATAAGTCTTGAATATTAACAACCCCACTGCAATGAGAACGACAGGTGCAGGAGACACCAGCATCTTAAGGGTTAACGTCACTGCCTCTGGCTGTGAACAGCCCCGGGTCACATAGCCTGCAAAGCTGTGGAAAAATGTAAGGAGAAGAGGTGGTTACATGCCGGCTTAATTATGAGTTGAAGGATTATGTTATTGTTGAGCACATGACTACTGTGCTGGAACGCAAATATTAGGCTACACTAATCTCAAACCGTGATCCTACAGACAACTATAATAAACTTAAAGTCATGTAGACAGATTTACAGAACCTGAGTGCTGATAATTAGTTTTCACCATGTCTGTCAATAAATAGAAGGCAGGGAATGAAACTGGTCTGTGATGCTTCAATCTAACAGTTAAAAGACACGAGAGGGATCGCTTTAAGCACAATTTAAACTTTGTACGACGGAGCATGTGCTGTGGCCTTCAGTAGGCATGTCGCCTTGCGCAGCCGTGGCAATAGCCACAACCTCAACTCTTTTGTTGCTTTTTTTTTTTTAAGATATTTTTTTGCGGCTTACGCCTTTTATTGATTTTTGAAGGGACAGACAGTAGGCTGACAGGAAACGGGAGAGAGATGGGGGATGACATGCAGTAAAGGCCGTGTCGGGTCCGGGAGTCGAACCCGCGGCACACTGCGACTGGATTACCAGTCCGGTGCCCAGACCGTTACGCTACGGCCTGGGCCTCTTTTGTTGCTTTAATAAAAGCACTGCACTGTCATTAAATCTTTGTTTTAGATGTGTTAGTAGTGTTCAGTTTTTCTAAATTGCATTGCTTTCAACCCTCCACAATCCAAAACATACCACTGAGTGATATTTTATTGCCAGTGTGTTGTTGGCAAATTTGGCATGACTAGTAAATTGGCCCGGTAAAGCAGCATGTTGTATGTCACTCTAGAAAAAAGTGCTTCAACGCAAATTAAGGTTGTGCGATATTTCGGTTTCGCGGTTTAATACGGTTTAATGATTTCATTAAGGTTTAATCCGTCAAAACCGGCAAACCGTTTCACCTCACATGAGCGTTGGGTGGCCGTGATTATTGTTTACGGAAGCAGTGGAGAATGGCAGCATCGCATGGTCCATCCGTCTGTCTGTGTCTGACTAAATTCTTGTGCCAGTTACCGACTTGCCGTGCTCTCCCCCGCCCGCCTCCCCCTAACGTGCGTGCACCATGACAGGCAACGCTGAAGCCAAGTGACACACAAGCGCTAAATAATAAACTATGTGTGTGTGTGCGTGCGTGCGCTGTATGGTTTACGTCAAGTCACAAACTCATGGACGCCAACTCACTCCAAGCTGAGTGTGGAGACGCCTAGCGACACTCCAGAGGCAAACTTGGTGAAGAAGACGTAGAAAGAGTAGAAGATGGCTTCATGGCCGTGGATATCTGGGTTCTTCACCTTGAAGTCGTCTACCACATCTGGAAGCATTGACCTGCAAGGGAGGTCAAACACAGTATATGAGTGGAAACACTAATAAACTAATAAACAAATTACTTCCACTCCCAGTGGAGTGGGTGTACTCCGAACAAACAAAGGCTGTTTATTTGTTTGAATCTGATTTAGATCAAACTTGACATATGAATTGGGGTAGGTCACAGGGCAAGGTCAGAATTCAGCCCTCTTATACACAGCATGTAGTAGCAGGAGTGTAGCATCTGTCATTAAAGGTGTGTGTAACTTCTGAAGAAAACTCAATACTTACCAAGGAAGGAGGAAAGCTGCAGCTACACTCACACCAGCCGCTACTGAGACCATGTACGAGATGATGATATGACTCTCAATGCAGACGATCAAGATCATGAAAGGAACTGCCCACTGTGGATAGAGAAAGCAGTACATGAACACATGACTAAATTCAATGCTCCCCAAACGTCAGACACAACCTTCTAAAGATGTGTTTTTGTGCCAATGCATCTGTACACTGCTTACCGAGATGCCGATGTATACGGCTGTCTTCTTTCCAAAGCGAGTCAGGAACCATTGCCAAAATGGAATGGATACAGTTCCAGAAAGCTGGAGAAGAGAGAATGTGTATTAATGCTTTTATAGGTAGCCTGGCCTGGTAGGAGGCAAGATGGGTCTGCCTGTCTGTCTGTCTGTGAGTCTGTGTGTGTGTGTGTGTGTCTCTCTCTGAGGCTAATCTCGCGAACCGCTGGACCAGTCAGTGGCAAATTTCCTGTGCGAGTAGCCAGTATAAACAAAGCACCGCTTGGCTGGTGTTAATTTGGGAACCTGCTTGTGGGAACGGCACAGCCGGGACACGCTGACCACTGGACGAAGGGGTCATGGGAGAAAGTCACCATCAATCTAAGGGGCTTTTTATTTAACCATGCAGGGGGCGAGTAACCCCTGACCTGTAGGGGAAACGTGGTCAACCAGTATGTCAAAAGACCACACAAGGACAAGCTTGTCACCAGCCTGGGAAATGTCACATAACTGGCCAAGATGGATCAAAGACGGCAGCAAATATTTCATTTCTTTCTATTGCCCACCTCTCTTAACTACTTAAGCCCTATTTAATGTTTTAAAACTATATACAGTATATTCGTCACATCACAACATAGTCAACTCGTAGATCAGCTATTTTCACTATTTAAATTATAGTGATTATTTAAAATTCACATTTTGTGGAATTTCTTAGAAATATTCATCATAAAAAACCCCCATTAAAACCTTTTGCCTATGATGACATGCCCAAAATAGGCACACCAGGGTTAATGTGTAATGTTGCGTAGTTTTTCTTCCAAGAGGCAATAAAGCAGAAACCAGTGATGTAAAACCAATGAGAAGGATGGGACAGAGAATCAGAGTTGCCATGGCATCGCTCTGACAGATCGCCCTGGGCTACAAAAGCTGTCTGTCCTCGCCTCTCCTGCTGTCCTGGATGGAGTGGGAAAACAGGGGACAGGTTCCCAGGGACCCCAACGACACCTCCTCTCACCCTGAAAATTATTTCCTTTTCAGTCTGCACAGTCATCCTTCTCCTCATGTGAAGGAAGCCCCTCAACTAATGGCCAGAGACTCCATGTGAGGAGACCTTCGTGGCAAACAACATTAAATAGAAAGATTTGAATCTGGTCATTCTGGTTAAGTGTGGAGGAGATGGAGATAATTCTACTGATGTTGACTAAGACCAGGGGTTCCCAAACCTTTCCAAATAGCCGTGGCCTCTGGCTGCGGAGCCACGTGTGGTTTACAGTACACGACAGACGAGGGTCAAGAGTCGCACGCATAACGACAAGAATCTCCTGAAGCTCGACTTTCATCGTACGTCGTCTCTCATATCTTATGGACACGTGACACTGGATCAATGGGATATGGATACTTCCAGGGGGCTGGAGGTCAACAAAGCAAAGGACAAGCCTTTTGTCTTAAATGGTCTGGGTGGTGATGGGCCCAACAGCCGGGAAACGTCATATAAGCATAAAGTGAGTGAGAGACAGCTCGCTGGAGCTGGCATCACATTAGTTGCTTCCGTGCTCCCTCCCAGAAGGAACATGGGCTGGCGTTTAACCCCAACCTGACAGTGTTCATTTCATTATAGGCTAAATTTAAAAAGATATATGATTGTCAAAAGATACAATACAAAATACAATTATTAACTATTCATTCATGATGATGATTTTATGATGTCACCAGATGGTGTTCAAATGATTAATTGTGCAATAATGTGAATTAACACATTATATATCTATTAACTATTAATCAATACATTATTTAATTCATATAATTATATAAAATATTATAATTATAATATTATTTCCCAAACTTTGTATAGTAGCCATCTAGAGGCTAGCTCACGGTATGACGTGATGCGACTCTTTGTGAGCTTGTAGATTGGCTATTTTCGCTTCGTGTTTCAAATCCCACAGGGGGCACAAAGGTCTTTTACACTACAACATAATCAGACGTGCACAGAAGTTGCCTGGACTGTGTCGATGTGCTGATCGTTGATATTATCAACAGTTTATTTGTGTGAACAAGCTTACGTGTAAACTAATCTCTCAAGACAGATTATTCTGCTGAAAGCATAAACTGTCAGCACCACTGCCTGAAACATGTAGTGTTGTTGTTAGTAGAAATAAACACTGAAAAGCCCGGGAGGAAGTGGACTAAGAAAGGGGAGGGGCCAAACCAAGTTCCTGTTTTTACGCAAAAAAGCAGGTGATGCCCCCAGAGACAAAAAATATTTTCACGCTTTTATTTATCGAATTGGATTATTATTATTTTTTTAACCTTTATTTAACCAGTAAAAACTACATTGAGACTGAAGTCTCTTTTACAAAAGCGGCAAAATAAGTGCCAGTAACAATAAATACACGACAAAAAAACAGGACAAACATACAATGCTCATAAATAAAGTACCCACTACCGAAGAAGCTCAAAGGGAGAACAGGAATGGCTAATAACGCAACCAATAAAGACTAATAAATTAAAAATGAGCAACAAAATTAGCTAGTAAACTCAAAAGCAAGAGAACCAACATTTGCTATACGTCAAAGCAGGAGCAGTGTTTGAGAAGTGTGCCAATGGCAATCCTTTTAAAGCTCACTAGGGTAATCACAGAAGCCAATTTGAGTCTGGTCTGTAGGTCATTCCACGACCAGGGTCCGAAATAAGCATCCACGACCAGGGCACGACTTAGCGCAGCCAAGCATTTGATCTGAGGTTGAGAAAGTTTTGGACAAGTTCCCAGAACTTTAACACCTTGAACCCTAGCATCACTATTCTGGGGGAAACATTCGCCAAAAACAAAGTACAGAGCTGGCCCTATAAGTAACTACAAGTATTAGATTACTAGAGCTGTTAAGAGATGGACTCACCATGATCACCAGGAGGATGTTCTGAAAGTTGTTCCTGTGGCCCAGGGCGTATGTAATGAAAAGTGCAAAATTTCCCTCCAGAAGCTGTCAGAGATAGAGGAATACAGACACAGTATGTTCAATTAAAAGAGGACAATGAGGGAAAAACACCCATATTGCTGCTTTTGGCCATAAACCTTGCTTGTCCATATTTCATCATTTGTCGTGTTTTTTTCATAAATTATTCATTTATTTACTATTTTAAACTTTATCACTGTGTCCTTTAAAAGTAAGGAAAATTGATGATGGACAAGAGTTACTAGTGAGCTTGTATCTGCTCTTTTTGCTATTTTTTCAATACTTTTGAATATTTTGGTGTATAATGACATGCATATAGGGACGCCCAAATAGTCAGTCAATGGGTTTTATTAATATTTAATCAATGAAAAGTATTAGCAAGAGCTTGTGGATAAAATAATAACTACACTGGATCCTTACACAGGTTCTTAGGCCATTTCCTGACTATTTTGGACAAACAAGGTTTCTGCCCGACGTGACATGAAAATGACTTCTGCAGCATCTAGTAACAACAGTCTTACCATGAAGGCTAGAGAGGTGAAGAGGAACCCCATGACCAGTTTGATGTAAGGTCCGTGCCCCATCACCAGCCTCAGACCTTGACAGAAGGTTATGGGTTCTTGATTCTTGATTCTTCGCCCACTCTCTAGAATATGCCACCATAGATGAAAGAAACAGTTATGCGGCTTAGGCCCACAGCGCCAAGAGAACAACAATACAATCATATCTATTCAGGGTTTTGCTTTCTCAGATTTTATACGTTGTCAGCTTTGGTCAGATGCTTATAGGGTGCACTGCAGTCACACCGAACTTTGACTCTGTCTATGCGGCGGATTCTGCCAGCGCTTTTCAATGGGTGGTTTGTTGCCATTCGCGGATTTCCGCAAAAAAACAAACGCTCTGTTCCCATTGAAAAGCTTTGGCTAAATCCCACGCACTAGACAGAACATCAAAGTTCGGTGTGACTGCACCCTAAGTTTTAAGCATCTGACAAAAGCTTCTGATCATTATAGAAAAATTATAAATCTAAATACGTGGGTGAGCAAAGAAAAGGGTTGATGAGGATAGCTGTGAAAGGCCGATAGTAATAGAAAACAGTTACAGGTTCACTCCATCATTCGCACCTTCCTTCTCCTTTACTCCTATGAACAAGACGGCTGCACAGAGGACGTAGATTGCGCAGATGACACCTGAGGCTATCATGTAGGCTTGTTTCTGTACACAGGAGAAGGATGGAGACACACGACTTAACTTTAAAACCATAAACCAATGCCATAAAATACATCTTTAAAAAGAGCTCCAGGGACAATAAATTACATGTAGACATTTAGCAGAGTACGCGTGAACCCTGGTCAACAAACAAGGTAAACTGTCACATAAGTAGAGTTCAAAGAGACCAATGTAGTGCCTCAGAGTAACTAGGATACCAGGTAAGCACCAAACCTAGCATCTGAACAATATGGTATCTAAATATTTTCTTAGATTCTGTGGTCAAGAGAAAACGAATGTATACAATAAACCGGTTAACCAGGTACCTACAATCTGCATAGAAAAAACTAGAATCTATTGGAAAAATCGTGTGAAGTGAGGTTTGCCTTTGGGGGCACACGCAAAGTCCATAGACTTGGCTGCCACATGACACATAGCGCCCCTCAAAAAAGGTGACAAGAAGGGATAAACTAGCATCTAATGGATGGCATTTTTCAAGATTATTATTTAAGCCATTTCTGTTGCAAAGACATCACAGTGGACAGAGACAGTAAGGAAAGAGAGGGGGTCTGTTGGTCCCAATATCCAAACATAGTGGGTCACAATCAGATGATATGCACAGTAATGTCTGTCACTAACTGCACATCAAGCCTACACGGAGTGCATCCGCTTTCAAACTGCTCCCGTGGTAATCAGTGAGAGACTACACAGTGCACGCTGGACGCGGCCTCACAGAGCTGTGAGTAAGAAGGTGTGGAATACTGAGGCCCTTGGGCTGCTGTCGGCCAGCTGCCAGCCTAGTAGTTTGCGAAGGCATGGTCTCCTGGCGGAGATAATTACTGACATTTGATGACTGTCATCACCAGATGGTGTTCAAATTGACAGGGGATCTGACAGTTTGCTGACAAACAATAGCAACGGTCACAAATTCCATTGATCTGAGGTGAAAATGATATCATATAGTTATACGTAGTTCCCCCAATAATACTAATCCTATTGCTTGTCAGTAAATGTTTACTTTGTACTGAACTTTGATGACCCTTCTTAGTTTACAGTAAAAGAAGGGTGAAATTAAATTTGTCAGGGCTCCTCAGACTTGCATCACATAATAAAAAGGGTAAAAATAACCTGTATGTCAAAACGCTATTTACCAGACACACCATCATACTTCATGGCCGCTATATTGACCATCATATATGGTGAGGAATATACAAGTGATATTTGAGCCAGAATACAGCATTGACGAATACAGCATTGACTCAAGAGGAACTAATAGGTGACAGACAGCTATACCCGCTTGCTACTCAGAAAGGCATGAATGGTTTGTGTAGAAAATCATGGTTCAGTAAATGTTTACTTTGTACAGAACTGCTGGGACAGCTTGTCGTGGAGTTATCCATAAAGTAGCTACTGTTGTAGAGCCATGGAATTCCAACATTAACTCTCACCGTCTCATCCAGTGAAATTTCAGAATGGTTTCCCCTGGATATGGTTTGGGAAGAATTGTCGAAGACGTCAAACTCTGTGGGGATGCAGTCGGCAATGGCCCCGCCCACTATCTGCCCCTGGATGGCCGTGCCGACCACCGTGCCCAGCACCTCGACGGTCATACCTGAGAGAGATCAGGAGAGGAATGAAGACATGATGAAGCCCTCGTGATGAGGTTCAGCAGATCACACAGACTAGTCTCACTGGCAGAATAATGCAAAATAAATGACCAACTGCAGACTCCTGCTTTTGTGTGATGTTATACGGTCAGAAGTGGTAGCCTACTACAAGAACAATATCCCTCTGTGTCAAACAATGATATTTCTTCAGCACACACGAGTCCCGACAACCCGACTTAATAAACAGCAGCAATTGTTTCCTGGCAGACCACCAGCATCAAGTCGAAATGATGAGAGTCGAGCTTTTGTTTTCACAATGTAACAACTGGCATACATTCAAAGGCCATCAGACATGCAGTCTCATGTTCTCCCCGTGTCCCCTAGGCCTAGGGTAGGTACTCCCACAAAAACATGCAGTAATCCTGGTCTCTATACTGCCTCCCCAATGTCAGCCGGGGCGCCTGATGGAGGGGAAAGGAACGTGTTCCTTCCACCCTATATACTACTGGGGAAATTCCCCCCTGTCAGGTGATAAAGAGGGATGAGGAGTGAGCGGTCTACTCACTCCACTCTTCATGCATTGAAAAACGCATGAGCTCAGTTCGGGGCTCTCCCCAGGTTGTATTGGCAGAGGAAGAGTACTGCCCAGGATTACAGTTTAGGCAATTGGCACCGTGTGAAATAAATATGGGTTACAAAATGATGGGATAATAATCAAAAGGGGGGGGGGGGGGGGGGGGAGTCTAATGGCTGAGACTACAATGAGACTGACTTACGGTAGGCAGTGGCAGAGTCCCTCTCCTTCTGTTCTGTACTGATGAACATGGTGAGAGCAGAGTACGGCACATGAAAGCACTGTCAACACAGAACAGAAACACATTGAGCTGTCTGGTCCTAAAACACAAAAAAGCGCATATAGAATGATGTATCAGAGTATTATTAATATACTGACTGTCTGCATTGACTGGAAGAGACAGTAGACGACCAGGTACCAGACCACTTTCCCCTGCTCCACCGGAGGAACGCACCAGATCAGGAAGTAGGTTAGCACAGCGAATGGGGTAGATATAAGGATCCTGTGAAGACAAGTGGATAGAAGTCTTTGAGCAGTGATTCTCGAACCTCCCAGTTTGATATGCAGATATCATGAACCCTCATTTGGTATGATGATGATGAGTGATTATCTAACTCTGAAAATGTACAAATGTGTACAGTACAGAGAGTTACAGTCCCATAATCCATAACGGTTCATTTGGACCCCTGGTGGTCCCCAGAACTGATGTTGAGAAACAAGTGATTTAGAGCAGTCGTTCCCAAAGAAACTACTAGTAGTTTGGTTCCCCGGGATCCAAACTAATGAAATAGCAGATCTACAAGCTCACAACACGTCGCTTTGCGACACGTTGTTATCTTGTAGATCAGCTATTTTCAGTACTACTTAAAGATTTTGGTTTATGGAATTTCTTAGATTTTTCTACTGGAAAACAAAATCATGAAACAATTAATTGCTTTTAATTGACATAGATCAACGCCAATGGCAGATTTTGGGTTATTGGGAAACAGTGATTTTGAGGATCAAATGATATGATGAGAGGTGGACACTTTTCACTTTTGCACACTTTGATGGCATTTATTTGTGTCTCTACTAAACTATGGAATGTTTCTGCTACCTCTGTACAAAAACATATAGGCCTACGGTAGAGGTACTGTAAATTGTGATTGATTCCCTTTAATATCAATGCAACAGTGTTATGTAGGTGGTTCTATGAAATATGTGTGGCAGCAAAACCAGAGGGACATTCAGGTGCCATGGCAGCAACAATGAAACACAGGAGAGATATAAGATCCAAAGTAAAATAAAGTA
This sequence comes from Protomyctophum parallelum, assembly GCF_964188405.1. Taxonomy (NCBI): domain Eukaryota; kingdom Metazoa; phylum Chordata; class Actinopteri; order Myctophiformes; family Myctophidae; genus Protomyctophum; species Protomyctophum parallelum. The sequence goes on from NC_139718.1 coordinate 16,559,396, forward strand.
TCTACAGGTATATGATATATCTTTATAGAATGGATCACTAGAAGTGTATCACTTCATTAGGACCATTATCCTGGTACTTTCAAATGAAGCTGGTACAACATATGGTCAAAATGTCTCGGCTTTACGGTTTAATAAAGTCTGTCTAATGTATTATACCGACTGTTTAAATGGCCTTGACCTTCCTTTCATTCCTGTTCTCTTACAGTTAGTTACTCTCTTTATTACCACCTGGGTTACTTGTGAGTGGGTCTTATCTCTTTTGTGAATAATCCCCCTAATCCTGACTTGTTTGGACTCATGTATTTAGAGGCCAAACAAGGAACCGTCTACACACAAACTAGGGCAGGAGGGAACCACTCCACATTCTACTGGCACAGCTAACCCTGCTCTCCGTCCGCTCCATAGCCTTTATTTCTGTAGCTCTGTACTGTGGGTCTTCCAACTGACCTGACTAAAACATTTATTGGGGGCTGTTGCTTCCATGTGGATCGCGGACGTTGTTTGGCCAGGGTTAGTCGGTTTTATGACATCAAGCCATCTCCATATTTGGATAAAGTTTCAGCTAGCCCAATCCAAAATAACCTGCTTTGACTATCAATGTACATTTAAAGTTATAAATAATGAAACAATATAGCCTACACAATGTGTAGGGAAAAATGGGGGAAAATATACAGTCTACTCAACTGGCAGCATGCACAAGAAATGTCACACTTATCGATCCAGTGGTTTGCGAGATTAGACACAGACTGGACGGACGGACGTCTTATAGACGGCTCGCCCCACATGGAGTTAACACGGTATAAACAACAACAAAACCCCTTCATGCTGTCTTTTGCACTTTACACAAACTGTTAAGAGCTGTACAAATGGAACCAAGTGGTTCCATGTGTGGTACAGTTAGTGCAGTTCACCGACCACTAGGTCAGCGACGCAACTCAAGCTGCATTGGGGTGATGATGAGTACACCTGCTGCTGCTATTCCTCAACAGAACATGTCTGTGCCAGCATCCACGGGTACAACACAAGGTCATATCACGTCAGATTTTCTTTCACATACTGATGTACAATATACGTAAGCACGATTCATTCCTGCACCGAAAATACGGAGTCAAGAATGTCACGCCTGTGGTTTGTATACAGTATGTCATTTATTTTATCTCAGGCGTCAGCCCATACCAACCACAATTAAGATTAAAATAATTTGTTTGTGGCCCAGGCCGTGGCGTAACGGTCTGGGCACCGGACTGGTAATCCAGTCGCAGTGTGCCGCGGGTTCGACTCCCGAACCCGACACGGCCTTTACTGCATGTCATCCCCCCATCTCTCTCCCGTTTCCTGTCAGCCTACTGTCTGTCCCTTCAAAAATCAATAAAAGGCGTAAGCCGCAAAAAAATAAATAATAATAATAATTTGTTTGTTAAAAGGTTGAAGCTCTATATTGATATCAATCATTGCTAGTGTGTTTGTTCAGTTATGTATAGTAGAATAGAATAAATAGAATTTATCAGCCTCATCAGCAAACATAATTTATCAGCTTTACAGTGTTCCATCCCAAACTGGTTCTGTATCCTGAGTTCCCGACCCGGAAATGTATTTTCTCTTTCCAAAAGAGCTAGAGATACGGGGCCCATGGCTATTGCTGTCAGAATATAGTGATATTCAATGCTTATTTTAACAAAAACAATATCACTGACACTTACGCCACCTTTAACACTGTTAGTTTTATTGTGGAAGTGGCTGGAAGCTCGTGCAGTATCATAATACACACACATTTGTTTATAGAACATGACACACTAGTCATACACTCCTCTCCCTCCCCTGTATAACACACACACACACACACACACACACACACACACACCTCACCTCACCTCACCTCATACGCTCTAGTCTATTGGCTGACCCAATCAGTTTAATGAGAACTAATGGGTTCATTTAGCTGGAGATGTGAGGTCAGACACACTGATGCGATTGGCCGATTGTAGAAAAGATCACAGATGCACGTAAGCATGCAGAGGTGAGCAAGTCACTGGCAATGACCTTGAGGCGAAATAGAACGGGGAGGGATGTATTTAATAGCATTATCCCATTATACATCTAGATTACTTTTTCAATCAACTGAAATGTCAATTTCAACAATTTAGACAAAGTTTAGACAAATCTGTTATTGTAAACAGATCCTTATCCGAGTTTATCTCCTCATTCATGCACAGGATTTGTTACAAGAGACGGTCGTTATTTCCGCTCACAAGCTACCGTCCACGGTCCACACAACCATATTCTAACAATGGCTTCATTGACATGCAGCCAAGCATCAGGCCCCTTCTTGACCCGTTGTAACCTCTCTCCAATCCTCTAACCCCCCCTCCCCCCCAATTTCATCCCCTCACAGCATAGAGCGCACACGGACCTGAATCCCACGCTCCCATTGGCCTAAACTGATGGTGTGTTGTGGGTTGGACCAATCGTGTAAGGAGAAGCCGGTGCTTTCCCCACCCCCCCAACAGACATATGCAGCACATGGCAGCCAGGATGGTATTCTACCTCTCAGTGACTTGCTATATGACTATAGAATTTCCTCTGTGAAAACGCCTGTTAAGATATTTCTATATCTGCCTGCAGAGGGGATGAAAGCAATCTCTCTCTGGCTCATGCAACCTGAAACACAGCCAAATACAAGGAGGGTCGCTTCCAATCCTTCTGGTAATTATTCTGTTGTCCCCCTCCAACAGTGTGAGCTTCAGTATATTATGGAACAATGGCCTCTATATTGTTTTGGGGTGAATAAACGTTGGGCAACCCACTGTGATAATGTCAGCAGGGAGTCAGCAGTGCCCTTCAATATGTATACAGAATTACATGTGAAAATAAATGTAGTACTAAAATATTTAGTATTTTCTCAGAATAAAATTGAAGAATTACCGTAGACTAGAAAGGCCTAATCGCTTATCTCCTTCACTGAGTAATTTACAGACATTAATATGCTATTTCAACACAAAACACAATTCCTGAAATGTTTTGTCTTGCAACTTACTTGCATACAGCGGACTAATTGAAAATACTAACTGATTTATTGTGTACAAGTGTACGAATGTAAACAAATGGTTCCATTAACCCTGGCAGTGTAAAATCTTAATTAAATTAACTTTGCGCAATTACTATTTGTTTCATTGTTTTGAGTTGCAACTGAGGTCCGTTTTACCAAGTACAAGTAAGTGGTCAATCATAATGTTGTGCTTTGTTCTGTACCTCACCTCCTCGCCCTCCATCCTTCTGGCAGTCTGGCACACATTGGCAGACTCACCAGTCTCTCATATGCCTGCTTAGCCATGAGCTTCAAAAAAGAACCGCCAGCTTACCACCGTTTCACACTTCCAACTTCCAACAGAAGGAAAACCACCTGGGTATTCCACTACTAATGAGATCTACTGAACCTAACAAGCTTGATTGTTCCGGACCTCATCTCCAGTCTGCACCTGTGATGGAGAACACTTGAACTGCTCTTAGTTGTGTGTGGAAAATAGAATCACTGTGCTACTGTGTGGCATAAAGAATAGGCTACAGGCACATTATGTGCATGCAAGTCAGGTTGCATGTATTACATTGCTTATGCAAGACTGTAGACACAAGCATTGCATGTGTATACACATGTGTATGCACCTGCACGCAACTCAACTCAACTCTGTCACATCACAGGCTAGCTCCAATCGGAAGTTCAGAACTGCTCCATCTACTGTATAGCTCTGAGATGAGGTTCCACCACTGCGTAGGGAAGGTGATGTCGACACCGGCGAATATTGGCTAATATTGTAGATTCTTACCTTTTTCCGCATGTCGTATCCAAAAAGCAAAGGTTGCCCCCCTCTCAGATGTTTTTTTATATATATATATATATATATATATATATATATATATATATATATATATAAATCTGCCTTTATTGATAGGTTGAAAGTAGATTGACAGGAAATGGGGGGGAAGACATGTGGCAAAGGCCGTCGGGATCGGGAGTCGAACCTGCAGCATGCCATCAGGCTGGCTCAGCAGCCTGGGTGCCCGGATTGTTGAGCTAACCGTCTGGGCTGCTCTCAGATGTTTTAAATTTTAGCGGTCAAGAAACTTTTGTCAGCCGACCGACTAAAAAGAAACGGCACTAGATGCTGTGGGACCTTATCTGGGAGCTATACAGCAGATGGACAGGTTCCACATGGGGCTGATCACAGGTTGACAGGTATAAACCTGTGCAAGCCACACATACCGTGTCACTGCAGTCAATGTTCTTTTTAATTTATTTCCACTTCCATATTGTTGTCATGGTTACAGAACCAGTTCTCCATCTCATGGAAGCATCTCTCGCCTTGCTGATTCTACTTCTCTCATCATCCTGCCGGCTTCGATAGTTTATTTGTTAATCACGTTTCCTCTTTTTTTCCCCATTTCCTCTCCACTTGACGTCTCCATGCTAGACTAAAACACACATGTTGCTATGTGACTCCGGCACGTACCAGGGCATCATGCGGCCAAAACGCGTCCATTTGCTCCTGCTCACCAGGAAACCCACGGTTGGATCTGTCACTGCGTCCCAGGCCCTGCCCACGAACAGAATGATGGAGGCGTAGAATGGATCCAGCTGTGAGGAGTATGGTAGAGGATTGTGTTTAGAGATGACTTCATGCAATTTGAGCTTGTATTGTAAATCTATGTCTTTATTATCCAACTACCAGAATCAGAGAGGCAACGTTGCTGTGTGTGTCAGCACATCACGGGCTGACCAGCACTCCACCTGCCTCCCAATTTGCCACAGACTCTTCACCACTTCTCTGTCTGTGATCTAGGCTTATTATGCCGCCCTCATTGTCTTCGCTATTGTCCAGTTAATAATAAAACACATTACTCAGGCACTACTACGCAACATCATCAAACAGCGACGCGCACCTATGGTAACGTGATTCTACAGGCCACAGGTTTATACCTTACACTTTTTTCCCCTTTTTTCCCCCGTGGCAGACGGTCAAGCTTCTAGTTTTATTTATATCTGCTTGTCCGGGACTGCTGGTGGAAATCTTCTATATTTCTAATTTTCTAATATTTTCTTCCACTTGAGCTTACTGCATTTGTTCACTGTCATCCATGATTAAATAAACCATATCATCGTCGTCCCTGATTAAATAAACCATATCATCCCTGATTAAATAAACCATATAAAAAATAATCAACTCATATGCCACCGAAGGCTTAACATGATAACAGTTGTGAAATCCCCCAGAGGATTTATGTGTGTGTTCTTGTAACGTCAATTATTTATGAACGAAGTACCAGTTAGCTTGGCTGTAATGATGTGATCGTTCTGTCTGAATGGGCTGCATTTAGAGTTGTACAGCACACTGGCAGTCATAGAGTGGATCTTGTTACTGCACTAATTGAGTGACAAAGCAGAACAGTGGGAGTCTTGGTTAATGCGCTTGACTGCCATGGACTGTTAAAATGATACCAGGCTTTGTAGTACAGTCTCTGGAGGGGGGTCTCCTGCACCCCCCGGAAATATACTTCTAATCAGGGTTTTCTTATTGGAAAAAATGTGCTGAAAATGATGAGCCATGATAAAAAGTTGTCAAAATGTCCCACCTACCTCAAAATCCACTTTTTTGTATAAAGCTCTGGCGAAATTATGTAAATGCAAATATTAATTCACCAAAATTCCATAAATGGACATGCTAGTCTGAAATTTGTCATGGACTATCCTGACACATAAGGGTAAGTAGCAGAATAGCATTTTGGGGCTTGCTACCATTGTATTTATAAATATGACCTATATAATCCCCAGAAACACAGAAAAATATACTGTCCGCTTGACAAACAACAACAAAGATGGTAATTTTACAGCACTTTCTGTGAGTATCACTGCCCCACTTGTATATAGAAAACTTCCCATATCCATAAGCTTTCATTTAAGCCCAAGATGACCTTTCTATCTTGAAAATTACTCTTTCTGTAGCCAAAAGTTTGCACTATACCTCAAATCGGAGAAAATTGTATATTCAAGTCAGTTTTCCACAAGCCTAGAATTTAACAATGTACTGCAATGTACTGCATACCTTAGGTTTGAAATATAAAAAGTGAATACTTCAGCAGGGGGAAAAAAATGCTTTTAAATTGTGTTCAAAATAAATATATATTTTCTTTTATGTTTGATATGAAAATATCCAACATAATTTGGATATATCACATTTGCATCTGGTGTGCAAGTTAGTGCCACCATAACAAAAATAAATCTACTTTTAACATATTTATTAATTTGACTCGGGCCAGGTGTGACTGTTTAAATTAGCCTTGAAACTGGGTCAAACTTATTGACCACAGAGTTAACTGTGACTGCAAGGCTGTTGTGCATTGGGCTAATCAATGCATAAACTATAAAGCTGACTTCACTACACACACCTTCAACACTATCCTCCAAACAACCAAGGTAAGAAGCAAACTCGGCTCTACATTTGGAATAAATTAATTAATTAATCATTGAATTTGAACTGACTCCACACTATGGAATGTTTCTTATTTGAATTATGTTTCATAGACTATAAGTCTGTTAAAATACAACAAATTACTTAAAATAATTACTGTAAAATATGATTGCACTCAGAACATATATCAGCTATTGAATAATATTAACAGTTTTTGTCATTCAATTCTCCAACACAGAGATACACATTAAGCAAACATGCCCAAAAGAAAATCTGCACCCGCAGCACCTCCGGTTATATGCATCCTTCATGTGTCATCCTTATCAGATCATGGTAATTTTACACCCCTCACAAAAATCAAAGGAACTGCTGAAGAAAAACTACAGCGACTTCATAAGATCCGGGACCAACGTCTCCAACAATCACATGAGTCTCCATACCGCATGCAGTCAGTCTGTGACCAGATCCCTTCAACTCTGCCTGATGACCTGGAAAGTGTTGGATATCACCGCAACTGTTATCTGCGCTTTACTGCCAACCTTAATCTCCTAAGACATGATGCCGAACCAGAACCATCAACCTCAGGGGGGTATCGATCGCCTCGCCGATCGTCGTCTGGTCCCATCTTCCCACCAGAGTGCATTTTTTGTAACAAAGTTGCGATCAAAGTCAGTCATCGGAAAACAGAGAGACCTGAATTGTTCTCATCTTATAGGAACAAAACAAATGCATGGGAGAAAATTGAATCAAGGGCAGAGAAAATGGGTCTAGTTCGACTTCATAGACAGGTGAAAGGCAAAGATCTCTTTGCTTGTGAGGCCAAACATCACCATTCATGCTTTAAATCTTTCCACACAGCATTCACTAACTATGAACGCAGGATTCAAAGAGCCAAAGGAGCCAAGGGTACTGAACAGGATTGTATGTCAGCTGCCCATGAAAAAGCATTCATCTCGGTATTGGAACACATTCAAACTCATATCATCCAGCAAAATGAAGTCCTACAGCTAGCTTCCTTACGCTTGGTCTATGTCGAACAATTGAAACTGAATGGGCACGAGAACTCAAATTATCGTTCTGAAAAGCTAATGAAACGCCTACAGAAAGACCCCATCAAGGAGCATATCAACTTCACGAAGGTAGAACATCATAAAGCTGATGTAATTTCATTGTGGCTTGTGTACAGTTCACATCTCACAGTTTCTAGTGCTCTTGCACAAGCTTACACTCTAGGAAGCACAGACGAGCACCAAAATGTTGCTCTCCAACTTCGTCAGAGTATTCTACAGGCTTTCAGCGACTCCAAAGACCTACCGTGGCCTCCAACAGCCGATGACATGGAGCTTACATCTGAAAATCTCTTGCCCCCAGCCCTTGTTCGGTTCCTACGCACGGTTATGACTGGCAAGGAAAACATGGAGACTGATGAAAAGGTGAATCGTCTGGTATACTCCATTGGGCAAGACCTGTGCCGTGCAGTGTCAGAGGGAAAATGGAAGTTACCAAAACACATTCTACTCTGTGAGACTGTCAGGCACTTGTTCCGAAGCAAGCAACTCACGAAGATATTACATCGACTTGGGCACTCTGAGAGCTACCTGTTTGGCTTAGAGTTGGAAACTGCCCTGGCCAAAGACCTGCTCACTAAAGGTGCCATTGCGGTAGCCCGCTCAATGATACCGGGAGCACTCAGTGCAGTTGATAAGACCATGGAAGAAACGTTCATGCGCTTTGCAAAATCACCAGGTAAAACCATTAACATAGTAAGCACATTTGAGGATGGAGAACAAAGCTGTATAGTATAGCTGTATTAAGTGCAAACTGTATCATTTTCAGGTGGCTTTGCTGGACTGTACAACCAGTTTGGGGGATACCAAAGATGGTGTCGTACGACCTCAGCACGGGCACAGTTTTATGAAAAGACTCTGGAGATGGTCGACCTCATCGATGATCCAGACTGCCCAAGGGCGGGGAGACATCGTGAGTTGGAGAAGGCTGAGGTCAAAAAAGGTGAAGAGGCAGTTCAGCGAACCCTGACAGCTATCAAGAACTTCACCAATCCTTTCACCATCACGGATAAGGACAGGCTCTACTCCCTAGCCTCCGGTGCTCCTGTCCCTGTGAATGTCGAGATGGACATTTCACAAGCAGAAGCTGTGGGTAAGGCTGCTAAAGCTGACTTCATCAAGCGCCTTCAGAGTGGCGAACCAGGAAGCTTCTTCGATCCGATAAAGAGGAAGAAGCTCAAGACCATGGAGGCTTGCCATAAGAAGGTCACCCTTACATCCTCACAGGGGAAGGTAATGTTGCATTTTAAGTGGTAATTAAGTGGTAATCTTTATTTTTTACATTATATTTTGAATGTTAAACACCACATCAACATAACACCACGTTGTATCATTCCAGGTTATTCAGTATCAGGAGCAAAGCAACATTGCATTCCAGCTCCTCGTTAAGTCTCAGAGTCAAGATGAGCCATTGGTCTTGGAAGAACTGATGAAATACTGCCTGGTGCCTGTACCCCCCAGCCTAGGGACACAGGATGGTTTTTTCTCCAAGACCAATAAAGCCTCCTTCTTGCACTACCTTCTGGAAGATTCAACCCCTGGAAATCTGACCTACCCCAAGGATGCTCTCTTCATCCAGGATGGCATGGCACTGCTTCATGTTCTTACCAACCTTCCCCCAACCTGTGGTGAAATATGTCTGCAGATACTTGATCAAATGGTGGCCAAGAAGCACTTTTTGTTCTCAACTGACAGTTACCATCCAGAATCAATCAAATCCCAAGAAAGGTTGAGGCGGGGCAGCTCAGATAGAATCATTTTGGCTGGACCAGCAACTAGGAAGCCATATGACTTCAAGACGTTTCTTGCCAATGACGACAACAAAAAGCAGTTTTGCCAGCTCCTGCTACGTGTATGGAGTGACCAACAGGCAGCTTCAAGGCTGGAGAGAACAGAGATGGCAGTGCTGATCGTGGAGGGGAAAGCCCATCAACTGGCCTCATCAAATGGAAAGGTAAATAGGAAGCCTATATTCTTCTTATTGAGATTTTTTGTCTAGATCTAGAATTGGTGGTGAAGTAATCAAAATGCAATGGCCCTGTGTTTCAGGTTGAGGTGTGTGAGCGCCCTGAAATTTACAGCAACCAGGAAGAAACTGACACAAGGGTGGTGCTGTACCTTCATTATGCTGCTGCACTAGGATACGAGAGTGCTGTGGTCAGAACACCAGACACAGACATTTTTGCTATTCTTCTGTACCATGCTCATGCCATCAAGTTGACGGTGTACCTAGACACAGGATCAGGGAAGCATCGCCAACTTCTCAACCTCACTGAGCTTGCGGAATCCCTGGGAGAAGACTACTGTGCCACTCTTCTGGGATTCTATGTGTTCAGTGGAGAAGACTGCACCAGTGCATTCAAAGGGAAGGGGAAGGTGGGGCCCTTGAAAAAGCTGGAAAATAATCCCAGGTTTCACGAGGCATTTCGTCAGCTTGGTGACGACTGGAATGTCAAGCCTGAGGTGATGAGGCAGTTGGAGCAATTCACGTGTCTGCTGTATGGACAGAGTCACGAGTCTTCAGTGGATGTCACCCGTGCCAAGTTGCTGCAGAAAATGGTGGGGGCGGATGACAAACTCAGTTCTAAATCTAAAGTTGACCTGGCTCGCCTTCCTCCATGCTACTCTGCTCTGAAGCCACACATCCAACGTGTGAACCACCGTGTTGCTTTATACAAGCGAGCTGATGAAGCTATTGTGGAAAAACCAAACCCCTATGATGAAGGGCAGGGATGGTTGAAAACCGAAGGGGAATTGACACCAGTGTGGTCCTGCGGTCCAGTCCTACCAACCTCACTGGTTGATCTCCTTGACACTGGAGATCATGGACAAGAAGACAACGAGATTGAGGAATTTGAGGAAAATGTTGACTCTGACGAGTTCTATGATGACTGATTAATGTGACTGTGCATTTTGTTATGCATGGTGCAAGTTAGTGTACATGGTGGACACTGTTTGTACAATGTTGCTTACAAATTTCCCTGTGTACAGGGCAGGATACTGTAATGTGTGTATTTAGTTCATTACAGAGGATGTTGTTTTGTGTGTGATGTTATGCTATATGTTATAAAGCTTGCTTAAAAACTCTGTCTAGACATCTTATTTGCACATAGAAACCTATTGTTGGATTCTAGCTACTGACTGAATTTCATATTTTCTCCGATTTGAGGTATAGTGCAGACTTTTGGCTATAGAAAGAGTAATTTTCAAGATAGAAAGGTCATCTTGGGCTTAAATTAAAGCTTATGGATATGGGAAGTTTTCTATATACAAGTGGGGCAGTGATACTCACAAAGAAGAGCTGGAAAATTACCATCTTTGTTGTCATTTGTCAAGCGGACAGTATATTTTTCTGTGTTTCTGGGGATTATATAGGTCATATTTATAAATACAATGGTAGCAAGCCCCAAAATGCTATTCTGCTACTTACCCTTATGTGTCAGGATAGTCCATGACAAATTTCAGACTACCATGTCTATTTATGGAATTTTGGTGAATTATTATTTGCATTTACATAATTTCGCCAGAGCCATATACAAAAAGGTGAATTTTGAGGTAGGTGGGACATTTTGACAACTTTTTATCATAGCTCATCATTTTCAGCACATTTTTTCCAATAAGAAAACACTGATTAGAAGTATATTTCCGGGGGGTGCAGGAGACCCCCCTTCAGAGACTAGACTATTGTCATTGAACCTAAACCGAACCTTCTGGGAAAAGATTGATGCATTGTAGCAAAACTCAGTGTTAAGCTCACAGAGATATAGGCCTACTTCAGTATTGTTTCTTGCTTTGAAGGATTTCTATTCCTGCAGTGGTTGTATTCTAGTGCTAAACACACCCGTGTGAACTTAAAGGAGAATTCCATGCTAGAAGGCTTTCTTACCTTTATTTGTAGTTGTTACGTCCCCACCAAAGAGGTCCAGGTGTTATTTTGTGCAAAAGTGGATTGGGGGTTGGGTTTTTGTGCTAATTCGATTATTTCCATTGAAATAAGTAGTAAAGTGTGCCGATTGGGATAGTATTTACATTATGAAGAGAGGATATATACAAGAAAAATTATTTTTGATTGATGGAAATAAGCGAATTAGCACAAAAACACCCCATATCCCAATTCAATGCAATTCATTGAGGGCTTATGGTAGGGGAAATAGCCAATAATGCGCTTTTGCACAAAATAACACAGGCCTCTTTGGTGGGGACGTAACAACTACAAATAAAGTAAGAAAGCCTTCTAGTATGGAATTCTCCTTTAAGTGAGGGGCACTCTTATCATCAGACTGTACATCATTATATATCATCTCATTCTGGCCAATCACAATTTGCGTCACTTTTGCCCTCACTTTTTATCCTCAATACGTACTTTGCTCAAAATCTCAATTCCGTGCTCAGCCAATCAAATCATCGCTAAATTCACACAAACACACAAAGCTGGGCATAGCCCCTCAAAAAGAGGGTTGCACTCATGTCTCCTTGATGATATATGATATGATATAGTACTTTGTCAGTTTGCACTGAAATTTGTCTTGCAACCCAGCGGCCTTGCATGCAACACATATAGGGCCTACACACATTTGACAACACAATGTAACATAACACATAGTTGGCCTTTATTTGTGCTGGATGGTCAAAAACTAAAAATGTGTTTGAATTCAAAGTAATTGGAAAAGAGAGAAGTGAATGCAACCCTCAACCATGTTGAACTCCATGATACACCATGTGATGCAGCAATGCACTGCAACTGGAAGCACCACCACCCCCTGCTCATGTAGAAACAGAAGTGAAGGGAACGGGGTGCGACTTTCAGTGGTGAATGTGTGACCGTAATAAACAAAACAGTCGCACACCCACTCACTAAAGTTCCAGGCAGAGGTCAGAATCCAAAAAGAACAAGTCTGGTGATGCTCCATCATTGAACAATTATTTGTTTCCAGCATTTGGATGTGATGTTTAGAGCCTCACTATCTGATGAATTGCCAGTGTGCCTCGGACACTTCAAAATGGTGGAAACCAGTACATTTAAATCTTTGGAGACAACTTTATTCTTTTTTAATGTGTGACCGTAACCTTAATCAGGCATAAGGATAACGTACCGCAGTGGGTGGTGGCACACTATTCCAGATGATATTCTAATCGTGGTCTTTGACCACATTACATGCTACTGTGTCTCACCTGGGCCACATCCAGTAGGTATATCTGGAGGAAGAAGCCCAGAGCGCTGCCAGTGATCTGGTAGGGAGCTCCGCCGAAGGCATAACACACCTTACTGCAAACAGACAGATGGCCTTTTTGGTCTTTGGTCTTCTGGAAAAGGAAAGCGAAATGAAAGTGTTAAATGCAGAAACACCGACTCCAGAGAGACGGTTAGATGGAACAGAGATAGTCGTGTCATGGACTACAGAGAAGTTGAGTTCTGTGATCCAATTATGATTCGGTTGATCAGGGGCTTAGTGACTGCAGATTGTACACTAAGCCCTTGATCAACCAATTCATAATTGGATCACGATCATCTCTACAGTTAATGTCGAGTTCAGAGAGCTCACATTCCAAAGAGGGAAAACATGTGATGATTATCTCATCACTGTACAACAGTACACTTCTCAGACATGAGGATGAATCGTCCTCCTCCAGCCCTGCGCGTTCCAAACGCTTGGTCTTTCTCGCAAACTTCACCCTTTATGAGCTCTCGAGGCCATCAGAAACGCTGTAATGCCTAATTCATGCTTGGTCGAATGAATGCCTTGCTGACCGAAAATACACCCGCTGGCCAAGTAGTCCAGGCGCATGCCACATAGGCTTTGGCCTGACAGTGCGTCGCGTGTTCAAGTCCCGTTCATGATGACCTTTGCTGCATGTCTCTCCCCTTCTCTGACTCCCTCTTTCCTGTCTCTTTTCACTTGATACTATCAATAAAGGCAGAGAAGCCAAAAACAAATCTTAAAAAAAAAAGAAAATAGCCGACCCATAAGCTCACAGGCGAGTTGCATCTGCGTCGCGAGCTTATATAGATCGGATATTTTCAATCCACGGGCTTTACCATGTAGGACTGAGATTGGCCAAATCTCCCCTCACCTCATGTACTTCTCAGGATGTCAGATTACACACAAACCAACAACAGCGTTAGCCTGTTGGTCAGCTTAGAAAGTGGTGCGAGACTTGTCGGGTCACTGTAGTTCGTACACACACACACACACACACACACACACACACACACACACACACACACACACACACACACACACACACACACACACACACACACACACACACACACACACACACACACACACACACACACACACACACACACACACACACACACACACACACACACACACACACACACACACACACACACACCCTGACTCGGCCACAGCCATTGGCTCTGGCTGTGGGATGTTGCAGGCATGCAGGGTGACATGTCAGGCCAAGACAGACATGTCAGCAGAGAGTCAGGAGGCTGTGTGTATGTTTACATCCTGCATCCATACAGCCAATGAACACCTACCATATGATGATGTCATGTCAGCCTATGATTACATTATACAACAAACACACATGAGTGTAGCATCAAATAGACTAGTCACCTGTCTCCTGTAGAGGAAGGACCTCTCCAGAGATATGGTACAGATATGTACCATATCGATACGACAGGAAATGCTGTCCGAGTCGACAGTTACGATTAAATCATTTGCATTTATACATCCAAACATGATTTTCAAATTGATTTGGAAACATGAAATGTTCAGACAATAGGGGTACCCAGCAAAAGTAGATAATATAGCATTACAACAATCTTTTTTGTTTGTTGTTAATTTAAAATTTTATCCCACGATTTTGTAACCCAGTTTTCTTTTCACCCAGTGCCAATTATCTAATGTAATCCTGGGCGCTACACTTCCTCTGCCAACCTGGGGGGGCAGCGGACTGACCTCATGCCTCCTTCTATGCATGAGGAGTCCAAGCTGCTTCTTTTCACCTGACAGAGGTGAATTTCCCTGGCCAGACGCGTGGAAGGGACACGTTATTCCGACCAGTTCCTTTCCCCTCCATCAGGCGCCCCGGCTGGCCAGTGGGAGGTAGTTTTAGAGACCAGGATTACTGCATGTTTTTGTGAGGGTACCTACCCTAGGGGACACGGGGAGAACATGCAAACTCCACACAGAAAGGCCCTATCGCCAACGCCAACCCCCGCCTCGGGTATGGGCACTGATGACGCGGAGGAGGGAACACGCCGCCAGTGCCCACAGCGTATTTTAACAATTTTAACTACGATCCATTTATATGTTGGCGAATTAAAAATAGCCTACACTTGTGAATCTGCTATTTTGAACGAATATGGAAAAATATCTAAAATACATTTTCAGATGGGGGTCCTCAGCCAAATACATATCAATGTAGGGGTCCTTGACATGAAAAGGTTTGAGATAGATAGACAGACAGACAGACACTACATGCAGACGCGGCCGGCCCTATACCCACTGATGACAGAACATGGCTCACATAGCCTAAGTTTATCTTCATTAAACAAAAGTCTCAGCAATGTCATGAGTCATGACTCATCACCGAGAAAACAGCCACCACACAAAGTGGCTCATGGTCCAAGCAGGCTGCTAAACTAAACAGTAGCCTGCCCTAGAGTAGACTAATGAGCTCTATTGGATACAGCTTTCCCGTGTTACCGTTTAATTGAACACGCCAAATGCAGGAGGAACATTCACTATTCATATCTGCAACTGCTCGTCGTCAGCTTAATGTTTTACACACAATCGTATATGATCTCCTTAATGAAGAAGACTGCATGTCTTTATTATGAAGACATGGTTCCTTTAAAACCGGCATTATAGTAGCATATTGCTATGAAGTATGAATGGACAGCTGCCTGAAGGTGAACAACACAGAATGATGAACGTGGACATGCTGGATGAAATATAATTCAAACCCCGCGTGGACAGAAAACATTAGATGTTTTAGCCTGCGTTAGAATGTATTATGAGCGTTAATATGGTGGATAAAATCGGCCGCCTTGCTCGACCCATGAACAATTAAATCCATGTGTAAAAGGCAAAACCATGAATTCTAGGGCTATCCAGTCCAGTGGATAGTATCCACAGGACATTAAAACAGCCACCCTACCTACGCTAACGCGTGACGCCGTCACTTCACTTACCTTTGCAATTTTAATTCCATCTGCAGCACTTAACGGTTTTACCGGTAACAAAGTTGTAGCAGCATATTGTTCAGCACCCTCTCCTCTTGCCATCTCCTAATTAGATCTCAAGACGATGGAAATACCTATATTATTAGCGCTGTCTTATTTATTGATGGCGAATATCTTGCACAGCCAGCGATATACTGCCGAATGCGGACCGTTACAGAGCGGTGCGTCTTTGAATTTGATCAGTGCGTCCTCGCTCATTCATCCACTATTTCTCTCTCTCTCCCCCTCTCTGTATGACATACATACACTGTCACACACACACGAGGTGCGCCTCCTACGTCATTTAACTCTTTCAAGGTCGTTGCCAGTTAACCATCTCTCTAGGACAAAATGCGCAATTCAAGCCACATCAAATATTGTGGAGAATCGGAGATATCTATGCTGTGAATATTGTCTCTATAATGACTCATTATGACATGGCACATGCATGGCTGTCAGGATCGAGAATGTCATCTTCTCGGTTGTGTGTGTGTGTGTGTGTGTGTGTGTGTGTGTGCGCGCGCATGTGTGTGTGTGTGTGTGTGTGCGCGCGCGCGTGCGTGCTGTGTGTGCCATTAAGGAGAAAGTAGCAGGACTCCTGCAGGAGGGAACAGATTTAGGCCACACTACTTTGGAATTTATTAAACAACAATCATGAGCTCATGTAGGCTAACTTACTTTCTGAGAACATAGACTTAAATGAGTTAGTATAGGCTTATTTATGGATTAAGCAAGCGATTTGTGCTAATGTATTCGAATATATCGGTATTGGTCCTTCTGTCAACCCTGGTTACTAAAGGTGCACACTGCACAGCACACCAGTCCTTGTGAGGTGCCAGCCAAAAGGATAACACTAATAAATGTTTTTGCCATTTTTGAGCAGAGGCAGCTTGACTGTTGGGACCCTGTGCAGAAAATTCTACATTTAAAAGGGGCACATTAAATGTGTCACTTACAGTATATGCGTGTGTGTGTGTGTGTGTGTGTGTGTGTGTGTGTGTGTGTGTGTGTGTGTGTGTGTGTGTGTGTGTGTGTGTGTGTGTGTGTGTGTTTTTAATCCTTTCTTATTTCACAATTTTTATTTTAGTTTGGGGTGGAAGATTTTCAGCAGTCCAGATTTGAGTTTTTGGTTGAGTTTAGATTACATTTTCAGGCCCATTGTATGGTTGGCCCAGTAGTTTTTGTAATTGTAAAGATTGCTTTACGCTTTTCTTCTTTTTGTTCATAATAAAGAGCTCCTTTCTTGGTATTCAAAGTCACATGTTTAGTTCTGTGTTTGAGCCTTGTTTAAATAGAGACTCGAGGTATAACAAGAGAGGCATAACTCACCAATGTTACCAGTGTTACATCTGGCCAACTTACAAGAAACTACGACTAGAAAGTATGGCAATGTCCGAGATCTACTTAGAAGCCATGTCGTTATTAGACCCCATCTTCTCTTCTGTGACAATGACATCGTCACATTCAGAAATGTTCAGAGATTTTCTGTGAAAATGCAAACACACATTTTTCTATGTGCTGAGTTTTCATTTTGTGTGACATCAAAATCAGCTCACATGTGCTTGAATCAAATACGAATGAAAAACATGTGAAAGTTTAAATCGAGTTTCGTTCTACAAGTTCTCACATGTTGCATGTTCTACAAGTTTTTCTAAATTTTACAAAACATTCACCTTAACCACCACCCCCCCTGTACTCATCCATGCAGCGCCAACAGTTAAATTGCACAGCAGGTCTTGTGTCTCTGTACAATATGTGACACTGATTTATTTATTATTTATCCATGGCAGGTTCTTCCAGCTGTCATAAGTACATGTTGGATGGCGATGTGATAAACCTCCTTCCATAATGCAAATCATCTGCAAGTATAGACCAGAACATACACTCCATTTAGAACTCAAGAGTATTAAAATGTCACGTGAGGCTCGAAGCTTCCTTATTTCAGATTGGGCTGAATGACTTGAATGTCTCTAGGCCTATGTAATTGTTAAAAAACAAAAACAAACAAAAACGAAAACAGGCCTTGAAAGGTATAACAAGGTGATGTATAATACTCCAATATCCTATGGATCTGTATGTCTTAATTGTTTATTTTTGTCTATATGTGTAATCTCGACAGAATTGCAAATTAGGTTAAACTGCAATGCTCTTTTTGAGAACACATAATGGTTTCACTCAATCAATAATGGATCTTGTAAAACAGTTTTTTCCTTACATTTTCACTTATACAATATGGGTATAATTGTCACAACAGGTCAAAAAATCTTGTAAAAAACTTTGAGATCTTGTCTATTGTTCAAATATCCTGTGCTTATTGTCTCTCTAGATCATGGGTTTTCAACAGGTGGTCCGTGGAAGTATTGACCATGCATTTAGTAATTTGTTGATTTAAAAAACTAAAATCTTTCCACTAGTTGAGAAACCGTGAACTGAATGACCTGGTGACCTGATGACCGTCCATGTAGTCATTTACTGACAAGTTGGAGGTCAAGCAATTCAACACAAAAAAGGAGTTAGAATCTCAAGAGATAAAAGTCACAAGTGTGATGGTTTACTTTTATGTTATTTGAACTTTTAATTTATGTCAATGACAGGTACAGTATAGGTTGGTATAGGTATACAGGATGCATGCTGGTTGGTATAAGTCTAAACGCCCTAACCACACCACAGGGTCACCATGCAACTTCTTGGGTCCAAACAGTTGCAAGGAGTTAACGCTAAAACCATCTCGACCCTTTGGTGTGGTTTGGGACATTGAATTCCATGCGTTGAATCACTAGGGTCAACGTGGGTCAACGTGCAACAAGACATATCACATCGCAGGGACAACGCTAAAACTGTCTTGACCCTTTGGTGTGGTTAAGGCTTAAGAAAAGGTGTCAGTCAAAGCAGAACCTTAACCCACCAAGTAAAAAAAAAAGGTGTTCATTACATCATTAACAGAAAAACCCGCAATCGACACTGTGTGTGTCAAAAAGGGATCCCATGTGGATTCTTTTTTTAGACTCTCCAGAGTGAAAATAACAGTGAGGGTGAAAGTTTAAACATATGTTTGCTTGCTCTACAAGTTCTCACAGTTTCTCTTTACAACATATCGTCTCTGTCGGGTGTAAACCTCATGTGTCCAAAACTGTTCATTTTCAGGATTAAAATTAAAAAGTAGCAGATAGACTAGCTCGAAGCACTGTGCAATCTGATACTTTTTATGCTTTTGTATGACGCTGTTCAAGCACGGACTGGCACAGAAAATCGGCCCTGGCATTTGTGGTCTTCACCGGCCCAAAGACGCTATTATGTCTTTTTTTTAATAACTTTTTCTTATTGTTTTGGCTCAGCCCCGGCCCCATGACTGGCCAGCCCTTCTGGCATATGCCAGAATTGCCAGACTGTCCAATCCGGGCCTGCGCTGTTGTATATGATCGAGTAGGCTAGGACATTACTTTTAAAAAATGGAGATAAGAGGTTTCTGCCCGACAGCAACGCTTTTAACCTTAACCACTTTCAAGTTTCAACCCTATGTTGGGAATGTTATAAGAGTGAGGGTTGTTGTGGACCAACCATGTGGTCTAAAGAGTCTCCCTCTAACTAAGGGTGGTAAGTGATGTTTCAGTCTGACTCGTGTGCGCAGAGAACATGATGACAATAGGCAGTATCACACAACTTCTGAAGTTCTGAAGTTTAATACACACATCAAGAAAGAATATACAGTATTGGGCAGTGGACACATGATGTGACCAGAAGATATGAGACAAGGACAAGAACAGAATGGATAGGAATAGAACATGCATCTCCAATCATTGTGCACAGACATCATCAGTCTCTCTGATAAAGTGTGGTCATCACATATCAATTATGATTAGAGGATTGATTCACACTAGGTCAAGCGGATAAAGGTCATAAATCATAACAAGGTCCTACTGACAACTTGATGAACATTCTTGACAATTCCTGTGTCTGGCATTTAGTGTGTGTGTGTGTGTGTGTGTGTGTGTGTGTGTGTGTGTGTGTGTGTGTGTGTGTGTGTGTGTGTGTGTGTGTGTGTGTGTGTGTGTGTGTGTGTGTGCGCGCGTGTGTGTTGAGCTTCTTTTAGTTTTAACTGACACCTCGTGCCCTCGGGCATAATATTCATTATTTATGAATTGGAGAAGAAGTCATGATAAAGATCACTAAATATTCATAATTAGGTTTGAGTTGACGGCACAATATTCGTGTGTATTACAAACACAGGTGGAGCAGTTGAGCAAATTAGAATGGCATGGACCTAAATGGATGATTTAACACACACACACACACAGATTTAGTGGTAAGTTTGAATTTAACAGCACGCCGCTGCTTAGCAGTGCCAGTGAGTTAACTAATAAGCTGCAATGTGAGCCCTGGTTTTACACTGTCAGGTTGTAGAGGTGGTGTTTTGTTTTAGATGACCACTAAGTTCACACACACACACACACACACACACACACACACACACACACACACACACACACACACACACACACACACACACACACACACACACACACACACACACACACACACACACACACACACACACACACACACACACACACACTTCTCTCTCTCATATCATACAGACACAGCTGTAGTAAAGTCTGTTACTGGGCCATTTCATCTTTCTTTCCCTTCCTGGGCCCCCCTCATGCGGCCCCTCCCTCTCAATCTGACCTGACCTCCCACCTCCATCAGCTGATTTAGGCCACGTGTGACACTGAGGCCTCACTGGTACTCACAAGTATGCTGATTATTTATTTACTTAAAGCGGCACTATGTAACTACTTTTGTTTTATGAATAAAATAAAATTTTGTCCATTCTGTATGGTAGAGCATACAGACTGGATAACTTACACAATTGGGGTGGTTGTAACTTGTAACTTGTATTTAGTCTCCCTGCTCTTCTATCGAGACATTTAGATCGTGTCAAAGGTCATGTCACAGAACCTGAGCAAGCAGGCCAGCTCTATTAGCTCAATGGAAAAAAATAAAAGCACTTTAAGTCCTGCATACAGTTTACATGACTAAAAGTACAATAGTATTTTGGCATCAAAATATTCTTGAATATTAAAAGTAAATCTAATCAATTTGTCCCAATTCACAAGTTATCAAAATTTGTCAAAAACACTTCAAGCTCACAAGGCATCACTTTGAGGTGTAGTGGAGTATAAAGTAAAATGGAATTACTTACTAAAAAGCTGCACTATATGTGACTTGTGAGAACTACTTATTTAGAAGGCATTAGTAGAATCAGCCTCAGGTCCTCAGGTCCTAAGACCTTAGGTCACCAGTATTTTGGCAATGGCTATACTGCTACCACTCGACACTCATGGAGACACCCCCTGTTCTTTACGTCAGCCTTTCCTTATCTATACCCCTCCCTCCTACCAAAAGAAAGAGCTCAGTACACGCCACAGAGGTCATGCAGACATGCCTCTGTCTCACATACAGTATGTACTTAATTGGATCTCACCCATCATATACAGGCCTACTGTACATCTTTTGTTGCCCCACATTTATGAGCATAGCTGAGGAATCATAAGTTGTCCAATTGAAAGACACAAAGTCCCACATTTCCTGTGTAAACGCGAATGACTTGAGAAAAAAAAGATTCACCCGCAGTAAATGATTGAGCGTGCAATTATGGAATCGCATTCCATCTTCTACAAAGCTAAATTTGAAGCTTTTGAAATTGAAGTCTGTGAAGTTGTTGCCTTTAGATTCAAACCATATCCTTGAAGTGATATTTTTGGTTAGAATAAGTGTTAAACAGCTCTATATTCATTCCTTAAAGTGTAACAGTAACAGGGGTTTCCCTGTGTCTTCAGCTCTTTAACAAACATTTTCAGGGTGCAATACCAATTGTATAATTGGAACTGGAACATTATACAATTATGATAAATTAACTTTTTGGGCTCTCCTGATTGGTTAAAATTGTCATCCCGAAATTAAAATATAATTTCTTTACTACCAGTAAGACGCCTGGGTGACAGCAGACTGCTGGGCGAGCACTGGCGCATTCATGGGGGGTCAGATCAACATATGGAATGAATAATGTACTGGCCATATATGGAGCGTGTCTTGAGTGTACAGGGTTTGATGAGGTCAGATCAACATATAGAATGTCAGAACAAGTCAGCTCCATATATGGAGATCTAAGGGTGGCAGAGGGGTCTTGAGTGTACAGGGTTTGATGAGGGCCCAGGTAGGGCCGGGCCTACTTAAGTAAAGTAGAGACACTCAAAATGTATTACTTAAGTACAGACTGTACAGTACTCAAGTAAATGTACTTAGATACTGTCCACCACTGAAGATGAGGGAGGAAGACTTGGCCTGCACAATGCCCTTGGCCTTAACCCCATAATGCTGTGAATAAACCAATGATTTTGGGGGAGGCTATACTGCCTGGTCTGTCTCTCTATTACTGACCTATCCGAAATGTAGGCATAAAATCACAAACAAAAATAAATCTGAAAATCGTTTTTCTTTCTTAAATAAATAAACTAATTTATGTGAATTATTTACAATTTGACATGGATAATTCTTTTCTAAATGACCTCCCAAACTTGACTTTGTTGTGCAATGTTGCCATCTCCTGGTGTAAATAAAAAAGAAAAATCATAATACAAAATAAAATTAATAAAATTAATAAATACATTAAATGATTGCTGCATCAATGACTGACTGACTATTTCACTGAACAGGAGGGGCTGCTCATTATATATTAATTAGGACATACTTATATTCAGCTGCACTGATCTTACTGCTTTGTTGTATTGAGACTTTTCTCAGACGGCTCCCTGACATGTGCTTACACCTTTAAAACACCAGGTGGCAGCCCAGCTCAACCTTCATTTGATTCTCAGACTGAGAAACAAATGAAGACTGAGTTCTTCTTTCTTTATCTTTCTTTCTGATGACAGATATGTCTCTAATGTTTTTCAATCAGTTACTTTCGATATTTGTTGTACGATGATACATGTGTATGGGGGCTCAAGTAGTAGAATCTTCACAATTTAACATGTTTAATAATAACACAACTATAGGCTACCAAAATACATTTGACACAATCAATAACAATGCAATTATGCAACCACCACTATTCTTGGTTGAGATGATGCATTTTTCTCCCTTTTCTTCCACGAGTCATCATCAGTGATACCCTGCAGGTTCAACAGCGTGTGTCTATGAATATGCAAAATGTCACAGCAGGAAAGTTTACATACAACTCATCACTGTCCCTACACACTGAGGGTGTGTCACAATAGGACGTTATCCATCCCCTGGGGAGCAATAGGGTTTATTCTTGTCTTTCATTCTCATTTACAGGGCAGTTTTTTTCTCCTCTTTTTTTCTCAAAGCGTAGGGTGACAGGGCTCATTTCAATCTGTTTCAGGTCCAATCTATTAGGGTGGGAGGAGAAGGGTCATAGGTCGGAGGTTATAGGGGTCCCAGTGTCATCAGGGTTATGGGGAAGGGGAGTCAGGGGGACCTCTGGTGTTGAGGACAATCCCAGAGGGATTGCGCCAAAAATCCTCCAAATTCCACCAGTGTACTCTCTCTGCTATTCCCCCAGTGGCTTACCAGTGGGTGTTAATGTGTACTGCATGAGTGAGTACACCCCGAGGGTGAAAGTTGAATCCTCCTGCCCCTCCCCCACATCAATGTACCCCCCCATCCTCCTCACACATTATGCTACTCCAACAATGAGCATGGAAACAATGGCAGCTACTCGAAGTTAAGCTGGAGATGAGTTGAGGAGATGCATTGTTTAGTGTTAAGCATTGTCACAACATCAATGAGGCCTCTGAGGGAGAAAAAAAAACATTCCCAACTTGCCATCCCTTGGAGGCGGAGAGGGGGGGCCCTGCATGGTGTCTCAGCCAGTTTATGCACTGACCATATGCTCTTAGCGAGCGTGAGGAGGACCCAGGTTCGAATCCGACCCCCTGTCCTCCGTCTTGACTCATATGTCTCTCCTCTCTCCCTGCCCTTGGTTTCATCTCTTTCATCTCTCTACACTAGTAGTTCTCAAACTTTTTGATTGAGGACCCTCAAATTGATATATTTTGGGCCGCTACCCCCATCTGAAAATATGTTGTATCAGGGACCCCCAGAAGCAAAGATTCTGTGATTTTTTTAGCAGATCCATTGTATATATCCTATTTTTGAACAGCCAAAATATAAAAGGTTGAAATATTTGTGATTCTTTATTAACTAATATTGCTGGATCCTCCCCAAGAGGACCCCTGGGGGTCCCTGTACCCCCACTTTGAGAACCAATTCTCTACACACCAATGATTCTCAGCCTTTTAAATAAGTCTGCATTTTTATATAGGTCACCAACTACACAGAAACAATCTGTGTTAATTTATCTGTGAGCGTGTACAAATTAAACCACGTGGACCCATTTGGTTCCATTTGTACAGTCTCAGAGTTTAGAGTTACAGGCTCGTAATGCCTCAAGGACCCCTGGGGGTCCGCGGACAACGGACCTCATGCTGAGAAACATTAGTCTAGTAGTCTATAGGCCTACTGAAATAGAAGATAGAATGCCAAAATTAAAAACGTTTCCATTTCTTGGAAGTGAAAGCACAGGGGGAAGGATCGTCCCTTATCTGAATTTTATGGGGGCAAAGGTCTCCTCTCTTATTTATGGGGATGAAAGCTTCCTTATTGTAGCAGATTGTGGGGTGGTCCATGTGACTATCCATGTGAAGTTACCGAAATTAAGAGTGTGATGAGATACGCAACAAACTCCTAGTAGTAATCTATTTGTAACTTGAGAGGGGCTATGACTACGTCCTCTCGGTTGGGGCTCCTCACTGGCAGGGGAGCCAGTAGGGTACAATAGAAGACTATAGGGAATACAATAGAAGTGGCAATACAAATGTGTGGCAAAGATTAATTGCCAACTAGATTGGGAGGAAAAAGGGGGTAAAAGTAATTGACATAGTCTAAAATAAAAAACAGTTCACCTGTTGACTGGAGATTGAATATGGAGAATAATCACAACTGTTGCACCAACATGAATTAGCTTCCTGTGAAATTATAGCTGGATTGATGAGATTACTAGAATGTAATTAGACAGGCCGAGTTAAACCACTCCAGACCTGACCAGATCCCACACTCTGTCCTCGTAAATGGAGATCTCACATAAGGGGACGCTACTTTTAGGCTTTTAGGGTTGACCACCGCAGGCTGTAAGTGTGTTTGACCTCAGGCTCAACAGATGTCCATCGCTAATCAGTGTTATTAATGTGGCCTGGATGCGGCCAGGGCTGGGGGGGGGGTCCACCCCCATTGGGGGGGGCATGCCTCTGATCAATAATAATCCGACCATAGTGACCTTGTCTTGTCGGGAGACTTGTGAGAAATTTTACCCCCAAACTCGCCCCAACCTTCATGCGACCACGGAGCATGACACATTCTGACTTCACTCACTCCACACCAGACTATGACATTATATTAGTTTACCTCTCCACTAAATTATTCCCTGGGTCAATATACCTACTGTATGTTTAACCACTTAAGACCTATATACTTCATTGTATGATGAATAATGAAAATAGCAGATATATAAGCTCACAAAGCGTCACATTGTGTGAGTTTATACATCTGCTATAGATTTATTTTATAGATCTTTGCACAAATTAGGGATGAAGGTCAGTGCGGGAGCCAGTTTTCTGTTCCCAATGCATCAACGTGTCTCTCCAAACATCCCTTATAATATCACAAACAATACAATAATGATGATAAATGATTAATGAAAAAACATTTCTAACTTAAAACCCTTAAAACACACCATTCAGAGAGGCACCCATCGATAGCACACATCCCTCCAATCTCGCCTTCAGAGAGATGTCTCGTTTTGCAATCCGAGAAAGTACTGTACTTAAGTACACTTTTGAGATATTTGTATAGCCTACTTTACTTGAGTATTTACAATTTACAATACATTTACTTCTACTCCGCTACATCTTGGATAAAAATATTGTCCACTACATTTATTTTTGAAAACTTCAGTTTTTAGTTACTTTGTAGATTTGTATTATTCACAAAACACACATTAACCACTTCAGCCCTATATCATTTGAAAATAGCTGATCTACAAGCTCACAATGCGTTGTAGATCTGCTATTTTCAGATCAAGATTTTTATACATATGAAAAGTTGTGAAATGGAACATTCTGTACAATGAGTACTTTTTACTTTTGGTACTTTAAGTACATTTTGATGCCAATACTATTGCACTTTTACTCAAATGTGCGGAATACATTTTGAATTCTGCACTTTTACTTGTAACATAGTTTTTCTACATTGCAGAATTCATACTTTTACTTCAAGGACCACTTCGCCACTTTTCAACTTATCTTCATATAATTGGTCCTCACTAATGTTCATGATAAAATACCACAATTTCTTTCTACTCAGTCTGTGTCTCATAGGAAGGCTGTGGGCAATTCAGAAACCCGTCCATCAGTGACATCGTTAGGCAGATATATTTTTAAACAAAATGAAAAAAAAAATATATATATTTAGATTTTTATTATCGTGAGAATGATGACTTCCATTATCGCAACTTTTCAGGAATATAAAGCCTGCAGTTTCTATTAGCTTGGATTCCCCATTGATGATGTCACTGGTGGATGGGTTTCTGAACTGCCCACACCACAGCCCTTCTATGAGACACAGACCGAGTAGGACAAAAATGTGTGAAGTGGTCCTTTAAGTAAAACATGTTAGTACCTTTTCCACCACCTTGTGACATTATCCCAGGTCATATTATGTTCAATTAAATATGCTAATGTTGTGTTGTGTCAATTCTTACCCTTTGTAATACAAATTAGGAAGGAGATCCACAAATTACAACAGAAACCGATTTAAAATTTAAATCCTTTTAAATCCAATTGCCATTTAATGGCGACAATTGGGTTTGAAATGACATACCTTTCAATAAAATGCAACTCAGGAAATACTCATGAATAATTCCTGAAATAAGAGAGAAGTTATTTTTAGATTATTGGACATCTTAAGAACCTCAATTTAGACAGTTTCATATGATTTTAACTATACGGTTATTGATAGGTTATTTATGTGCAGCAGGCTGCAGCCTATGTGGGCAACACAGCACTGATGTTGCATTATTTACTACTGTTATTTTGAGCAATTAGCCCCCCCCCCCCCCAACGGCTATCAATCAATTAATCTATCTGTCTATATCTATCTATCTTGAGCGAACGCATTCAACGTGTGATCAACAACATCTGAGCCTGAGTCATTGGAGCAACATTAGATGTCTTAAGGCGTTTATAATTGCTCAAATATTTTCAGTTATTATTGCCATGAATGGCCTTTAAGGCTGGGCGTGGCACAGGGTGCCTTTCCCCGCCTCCTATGCAAACGAACGCGCCATTTACCCGGATCAACCGCTGCAGATATTTCCGAGGCTCCTCCCTCTTTTACTTTATCATCTTATAACAGGATATCTCACTGGCGCGAAAAACGCACTGTGCTCTGCTGCTTTTCTACTAGAGACTGTCTGATACGGTTCCACGTCTCGTTCTTGACGCTTTTTGTGCGAAAGAAACACAAACCTGCGTCGGAATCAGGAAGAACCTACTCCTCTCTCTCCAGGCTGACGCCGGCACCGGGCTCGTCTCATCGCAGCAACTCGGGACAGCTTTTCCATTTATCTCATCTCGGCGTTTTGGGAGTTTGGAATTTCCCCCTCTGCGTGTCTTGATTTGTGGATAACATTAAACCTGGTGAGTGGTTCGTTTATTCATCGGGGTGGTAAAAGCTGCAAAGTTTTGGAGGAGGAAATTGAGGGCAATGAATCAACCCTCATAAAAGCCGTGCCCTTTCCCCCCTTTTCCTTTTTTACAACCTAGTATATAACAGCGGCAGCCCCACTTTTGTCTCTAAACCGGCTTACATGTCTGTCTGCCTTTCTAATTAGAACAAAGCGCCGGCTGCATTTCAGGGCATGGCTTGTTTGTATTAGTTCGTCTACGCCAGACAGACTGTCCAATAAAACCAGACTTTTAGATTTGCATACCAATTTCTTGTATACGCAAATAATAATTGTGCATAGTAACCAGCACTACTACCACATACAGGTTATAAACTGGCTTTATGTAATAACCTTGTGTGTCTGGACTCTGAGTGGACAGTCCATCACTGCAAGGCGAACATCCGCAAGATGTAATCAATTATGAATGTAGTCCCATTTGTAGAAAGTGGGCTGTGTGCTATTAGATCGCCTAATAGTCCATTAGACGGTGCTTTGAAATGTGATCACATCTGCTGAAAAGTGACGTTAACTGCTTTTAAAAACCACACTGCACGGATCGTTTTCGCTAATTTGTGACACTTTTGTTCCTTCAGGTTGTAACGTGGACCTCATTACAAGTCTCATTCGTCAAGAACACTGGTGTCATTTTTTCCGCCCTTATTACTAGTAACCAATTCTTTACGGATTTTACTAGAGAACTTTAAAAAGATGGAGTTCGACTGCTACCAGCACTATTTTTACGACGGCCTCGACACCGAGGAGGATTTCTACAAGTCGACCGCCCCGAGCGAGGACATATGGAAAAAGTTCGAGCTGCTTCCCACCCCTCCCATGTCACCCACGCGGACAC
Organism: Protomyctophum parallelum; assembly: GCF_964188405.1. NCBI lineage: Eukaryota > Metazoa > Chordata > Actinopteri > Myctophiformes > Myctophidae > Protomyctophum > Protomyctophum parallelum. Next base: position 16,587,783 of record NC_139718.1, read on the forward strand.
TGAGCGTGAGCGGTGCCGGTCCCAGGCAGGGTCACCTCTCAGCCGGGGACAAGCACCTCCTGTCCCCCGGGGACAAGCTCAGCTGGCTGTCCAAGGTGCTGGGACAGGACGAGGAGTGCGAGGGACAGTTCCTGCCCGACACGGAGGAGCTGTTTGGGATTAACCTCAGTTCCATCATTATTCAGGACTGCATGTGGAGTAGCTTCTCTGCCAGCAAACAGCTGGAGAAGGTCAACGAGAGACTGTCATCATCATCCTCAGCAGCGGTTGCAGTAGCCCAGCAGGCTGCCCGCGTGCCATCCGTGGCGGCGCCCCAGATCTCAGTGAGAGCCGGCAAGGCGCACTGCGCATCCTCATTGGCATCGCCTAATGCATCACTGACCCGCACTTTGGCGGACTGCGTTGACCCCGCGTCTGTCCTTACCATCCCCGCAGCAGCAGTGGCGAGCAGCTGCAGGAAGCTGCCTGCAGCATCATCTGGCTCCGAGTCACACTCCGATTCCTCCGGTAAGTGAACTGACCACGATGTACCGAATGACCCCACCCTTGCCTCCAGCATGGCACACAGTGAAATCCTCAGTTCTTTTAACTCTGAGAGTGTACACACATACACAGATGTGAACAAACTGGTCCATTTGGTTCCATCTGTGTACACTCTCAGACTTACAAACGGATATTGTGAATCCTGATGATTTTACTGTGTACATGCCCTCTAACAATGCGTAATTCTGGAGGGCTGTGCCTCCTGCAGAGCACCATATCGACTTGAGTCGAGTCCAAATTACATGATGGTTCCGCTGGTCAAAAATGTGACATCGTCTGATATATATGACAGGATCGCAGCCACATCCTGACACAGACATTTGATTTATTTTTAAAAACGCGCCCTTGTCCAGTTCAGCGTTTGGGATTCCTTTCATATAAGATAAACCCCAATAGTCTTGCATTGCAATTGGAGTGCAGTAGAGTGGGTGTGTCTGTCTGTGTGGATGATTTATTGCTTTTACACACTGTTGGCAGCCTGTGAGTGAAACTCTTTCAGTGCCTTTAAATGGCGTGAGCCCTCTGACTTCTAATGAATAATACTTCAGTCCCCAACGCCTGTGACAATAGCCTGAATTCCTGCAGAGCGCTGACACGTATGACCTCGACTCGGTTAACATCTCAACCAGTCCCCTGCACTCTGACTGAAGCGAAGGAATGCTGATTTGCATACCGACTTGTCAGTGGAAAGTACTTCCTTCCATCTAGTTTAGTATTTATTGCTAGACGTGCAATTTTGACGTTCCACTCAACGTTTGATGTGGCTTTGCAGTCTGATCTTGCACATTGCAAGTCACTTCAGTTAACATCATCTTCTAAATGTCTAGATCATGTGTAGTGACCGGTGTTTTTTTTTGTTTGTCTTTGCTGTCGCAGATGAGGACGATGACGAGGAAGACGAGGAAGAAATTGACGTTGTCACCGTGGAGAGCAAGCAGAACCGGGCGCGGCTGGTGCGTGGCAGGAAACCGATGACTGTCACGGTGCGGGCTGACCCTTGCCCCAAACGCTTCCATGTGTCCGTCCACCGGCAGCAGCACAACTATGCCGCCCGCTCGCCGGACAGCGAGCCTGATGAGGAAGAGGACGATGATGACGATGACGACGACGACGATGAGGAAGAAGAGTATGAAGATGAACCTCAGTGCAAACGTACCTTCGTTGAGTCCTGTCAACAGCAGCGGGCGGCAGCGTCCCCGTCGACCTCGCTCTCCCAGTCCACATTTTCCACAGACAGTCAGAGCTCGGACGTGGAGGACACCGACCGCAGGCGGAACCACAACTTCCTGGAAAGGAAGCGGCGGAATGACCTGCGCTCCCGTTTCCTGGCGCTGCGGGATCAGGTGCCCGGCCTGGTGGAGTCGGCCAAAACCCCCAAGGTGGCTATCCTGACCCAGGCCACGGAGTATCTCGCCCAGCTGCACACCAGAGAGAAGCACCAGGTCCTGGAGAAGAAGCGCCTTAAAGCCCGCCAGCAGCAGCTCCTCCGCAAGCTAGCTGAGCTGAAACGCTCCTGAGGTCCAGACAACGTGGGGTCACACAATAAACTGCTGCATTCTTAAGCCTAATTTGTACTCCATGTTACGACGGTGTCAACTTGCCAAAGAACAGATCCACAAGCTAACGACTACACGCTAACGACACGTCGCATTCAGCTTGTAGTTGTTAGCTCGTAGAAGCACACTCGCACGATGGAGAATGAATTAAGCTTTAGCCAAGTACCCTTCAATGTCTAATCGACTGTCACTTTTTCAAAAAAGCTACAGACTTTATATAACAACATGCCTCATCTAAAAGGATATGGACTTCTGTTTATCAATAAATGCCTCATTCATATTGCTATGGGCTTCCTATGACATAAGTTAACTCTTTACTGGCCTATGAACCCATTGTGGGGAAGGCTGGAAGTTGGAGTTTTTTCTTTTTTTGTCTTTATTTTGCACAATGTTTGTAATGGTGAAACGTTGGTAATGGCATAGCTTAGATAGGTCCATGGAGCCTGTTTTTTGTTTGCTGGTTTTCTCAGTGGAATGTCGTTTGACATGATTATCGTTGCACACTTGCATTGGAGTGAAAGGTGAAAGTCTTGCTGTGTACATAGGAATGGGTGACACATGACAGATTGTTTTGCTGTATAAATTGTTATGTAAATATAGCTTATTTGCTCCAGATAAGGAGATGGAATCAAAACAGGAATTGAACTGCGCTTCTTTCTATAATAACCTACCAACAGGGAGCCTTTATTTTGTTAATAAAAATCAGAAAATTGTTAAAAAAATAAAAATAAGTAGCACTGCTGTACTTTATTCACAGGTCACTTTGTGATATTTTCAAAGCTTTTCCTCTTGGCTTGATTTTGATGCATGCTCATATCACCAGAAACAATTAAATTTTGATACCATATTTACATACAATCTTGGTGCTCATGTCTTTTGTTTTTTTTTCTCCCCCCTGCAAAATAAGTGTCACAAATGCATCATTGAATATCTACATGAATCTTGAAAAGATAATCAACTTATTGTGATTTATTTAACTGCTACTATGGTAACTTAAAGGAAAAAGCCCACACAAATGTGAATATAGGAGGCTTTAAATTTCAGTTCAGGCAGCACTTTTTTTCCAGGTGGATGAGATGTTTTAAACGCAAGAACCCTAGCAACCCTATTCTGGGGTTAACATTGTGCAAAGCTTGAGCTTGTAGATCGGCTATTTTCAGCCTGATATTTGATGTCGAGGGATAAAAAGGAGTTGACCAAATATGAAACCCTGGAGCTCCCTGGTCAATGAAGTATTTAAGTTTAAGTTAAGCGCATTGTTAATTGTTAATACTTTGTCTCTTGAGAAGCACTCGCAAAATAATGCTCTGCGAAATAAAAACTGGATGCCCTGAAATTGCCCAAGTGGTTTATTCAAGCCATTGACGGACACGAGTAGACCTTATACAGATATAGTACATTCTGTACTACAGAGTAGTACTTCTCACGCTACACAGGGTACATCTTGTACGGTCTACTAACTCCACTGTAGGTTAGAGAGAACGTGTCCTTGAGGTTTGTCCTTGAAGAGTCTGTGGTACCTCGGAGGATCCTCCCCTCTGCAGTGGCTGCTGCATGCTGGGCACCTGATGTGCTCTGAACTAGGTTACAGTGACACACACACACACACACACACAGTATCTTTAGAACAGTCTCCTGGGTTCATAGAGAGGGGTTGTGTTAACGGCTACTTTGAGATGGGTTCGGTATAGCAGCACTATTAAGCCAAGCATGTATCATTGCTTCATGCTATACGCCATAATAATAATATCATGGCTGTAATATGGCTTCTCTGGATATTTGGACAAGGAATCCACTCTGGTCTGCCAATGTTTTCTATCAAAATTAATTCCAGAAAGTCCTCTTGGCGTTCATGCTGCATTGCTGGTGTATTAGGTTGTTGAATTAGCGGTTAAGGAACATTGTAACACGTCAACAATGCAGTATAAAAACAAAAATACACTCATGATTGATAAAATTTGAGTCAGTCCATGATTGGATTTATTTGTACCTGGGCCTTGTACTTGTTTTGTCACGGTCATGCAATACCAGTGACCTTTGCATGACAAAAGTCACTTCAGAGGGACTTCACAGAACTTCACACTTTAGGCTCAGACGCTCAGATAAGATCAGATGATTCCAGCAATACTTGCAGCACTGCGAACAACTTGGCAAGATCAGCTCAGAACCGCATCTTGCAAATAAAAAGTTGTACCAAGTTCTGCAAGTGTGTCTGGAATCCTTTGATCTTATTCCTGCAGCAGTACTAATTCATTAATTGATTACAATTTCAAGAATAGTGGAATAGTAAAGCAGATTTACAAGGTCATGTGTTGCAACAACATGGTTTCTTTATTTTTATATCTTATGTATAGGTACATAAGAGTACATTTCTATTGTTCTGTTTCCTCAGACATTGTAGAAGCAATAATAGTACTATTAATGTAAACAAATATACAACAAGAGGGAGAATACATAGATAAGAAAACAAAACTAGACTACTAGAACTTATCCAAAGCAGTTGGAACAGATTTAGGGGAGCTGGACTTCGGCGTCTTGCTCACAGACACTTCCACATGGAAGGCTGGGGGGCAAAAGATGGCCTCTGCCCACTAAGCTACGGCCGCCCCACTGTATAATTGAATAGTAGAGTGTTTGACTGAAGTTCAAGAGGTCGCTGGTTCAATTATAAGTGCATACAATGTTATGGACAAGGTCTTAACCGAAGTCTTAGCTATTGGTTTCATTCCCAGTGGGGCTGTGCTTACTGTCATAAGCCTTATGATGCACTCAGTACTTTAACATAAGTTACGTAAGGTCTAAAACATGTACGCAAAGGTTTGTGAGTGATATACACCTTCAGCAATATATCTCTTACTTTTCAACAAAAACGACTTACAACTGAAAAAGTTGATGTCTTAACTAGAACGGAAATAACATTGCATGGATGCACCTGGGACGTATCCTCAGTGATATATCCCAAGGTCATCAGGGTTTCGGGTCTCACAACATCATACCCCTCGCTCAGGCGACCCAGCCGGGGTGGTCAAGCTCCGACTTACGTCCCAGTAGCTACCCTTGATCAGTCCCATTAGGGAAAGACCAGGACTACACATTCCGCTGCTCCGAAACTACTCTGCCGGGACTGGGAGCCAAGGTAGATCAATCTGGGGCGTGGAAGGACTAGGCTCTGTGGGTTGACTCCTGTCCGGGCCCCTCCTACGTCTCACCAGGTCCACTCCTGCTCTCACCAGGTCCAGGACCTGTGCATTGCACCAGACTCCCAGCACCAGGCACTTAATTCAGGAGTGGTGGATCTTTGAGCCGCAATGGTTCTGCAGGCTCCACCTCGGCAACGGTGGTGCTGCAGGCTCCGCTTGCGGCTTGAATGGCCTCACCGTGGGTTTGTTGGCCTTCTGCTCACGAAAGACATAGGCTGGGGCGCCATCCCATACTGCTTCCGGGTGCCGTCTACATTCCGGCTGTCACCCGTCTCTCTGGTGGTCACCATACTGTTCCTGGTTGTCTATTCATATGATGAAGAAAAAAGTGGAATGTCCGCACACGATTCTATTGTCTATTCCTATGAGTCACTATAAATAGAATAACTAGAACGAAAAAACAAACATGAAATGGTTCAATCTTAACTATTTAAGACCAACAGATTATACTTTGTCGCACAATAAACCGAAATCGACAAGCTCACAACGCATCGCGAGTCGCTGTGAGCTTGTAGATCTGCTATTTTTCCAAATTCTATGAAAATGTGTGCCTAGAATGACCCGAAAATAGACATGCTAGGTTGAAAGGGGTTAAGGAATCATGCTGGCCTGTACTAATGATCTCACCAACCAGTCTCAGCTAGCCCAGCTGTGTACATGACAGAGACTTGGGCTCCAGCTGTATGAAAAATAAACTCCAACTACTGTTTCACTGAAGGACAAGCTTGACAGACTAGCCTGACACACCCTGAACCGCAACAGTCTCACACCTCACCGGCCTTTGTTATGGCTGCAACCGGCTGCTGTTTCACCTGAATGTTTTCTCTGCTGAGTGGGCCCCATTTCAGCCCTAAGGGCACCATTTTCTTTTTTCAACCACAGTTGTATTTTTCACACAAAATCCAGCTTTTGTCTCAGGGAGGCACCGTTAAAGGTGTCGAATATTCGATTCCACAAACAATAAGAACGATAGGAGACAGAAACTTGTTTTCATTCCATTCAACAAAAAATGACACTTTAGTCCGATGAAGAAGAAATCTTCCAAATCCTATATCTTCCTTTGCTGAATCAAGGGCAGTCAGTTTCACCACTTGAACCTCAGCATCGCTATTCTGGGTGGAACATTTGACAAACATACAATCTACAAGTGAGATGTGAGCTTGTAGATAGGCACATTTTGGCAAAGAGATTTTGTGTAGACAGGAAAAAGCGGTCCAAGTAGAATTGCAACTCGGGTCCGTTTCACTACTGGGTTTAAAGTTCTTAATCTTTACTTCTGCAGTTACAGTTGAGTTTTACAGAGTGAAAGTGATAGTAGATTGTCAGATAACTCTTTTAGATTGCCATCAGCAGCAGGTATTGCAGGGACACAGCTGTTCCTGTAAACTTACCAGGAAGTGAAAACAGCACACAATCAGATTAGTGTGAGAAGGAAGCAACCTGCACTGCAGAATTTCTGTGAACTAACAAACATGTTTAAGTTCAACTACAGAATTAATCTAAAGCGAATAAACCTGGGAAGTTTGCTTCCGAGGTGAAACGGCTTCATCTGTATAATATACAGATTATGGTAAACAGTAAACAGTGCTTTATTTGTGGTCTTGTGATAGTGTAATTATTGTCCACAAACAATATGCAAAGTATTCCATATCCATATAGACAAAAGGTATCCTTCCTCCAAGTTGTACTGCTTGTCAAAGTGTGAATTGCAGACTTGAAAAGAAAAGAATCCAAGTCTTTGGTGAAAAATTAAATAGTTTATTTGATGATGAGCAAGGCAAATAAATAACAGGACCTACGCGTTTCGACCAAAAGGTCTTCGTCAGGGTCTATCTGAAGTATTCCATATTCCAAGTATTCCATATCCACTTTGTATGAGGAGGGGAGGGACACACGTCAACTAGCGAAAACAAACAATTTACAAACTCACATGTGAGCATGTAAATCAGCCAATTTCTACCGATAATTCACACATTTATTAATATGACATGCCCAGAATAGGGACACTACAGTTCATATGGTTAACTCAATTCATGTTACCAATTATCATAGAGCCTCCTAACAGACTTACTTATACGTTAAATATATGCCCTCCAGTCTTTCCATGTTCTGAGAACGAGGATCTTTTCCTCAAGGAAGCGATGAGGTCAGACTATCTCTGTTCTGTTCTGTTATAGGCCGCTGGCGCTTAAACTGCACAGACTTGTCCGACCAGATCTTCTGCTCTCAAGTCCACCCCACGCCTACATGCCTACAGTATACAGCAGCGTTGCTGCATGTGTGATCACTTTGACACACATGTTCAGGGCTGTGTGTGGGTGGGTGGGTGGCTGGTGTGTGTGCTGTTAGTCCATGTGGGTTTCATCGTCACACATCTGTGTGCTACATTTATTTTCCACGATTAAAATAAGCCCCTTTCTCAGTCCTAAACTGCTTCAACATGCTCTGTGTGTACCCTCTTCTAGACCAGTGGTTCCCAAACATTTTTGTCTCATGTCACCCCTGTAAATAACCGTTTCATCCACAGTACCCCTGAATTACATTACTTTATACCACTTTATATTAGTTTTTTTACCACATTAAACTATCCCCCTGGTGGCGCACTGGCGCTATAACAGGCTGACGCGAAACATTTGGGGCCGGAGATTAGCTGCTCACAGACAGACAGGGGCGAAAACATAATCTCTGTCACTCCTTCGACCTGGCGGAGACAGAACATACAAGTAGAGGCTGTGTCCACACTCATTTTTGCACTTAAATGTCTGATGTAATTAGACAGATGTTTTGCATACCAGAGCTTCAGGATCAACCCATGTAACCTATGTATTAACGGAAGTATATGCGGAAAAATGCACTCCTACTAGCTAGAAAAACTAGTAACTGAACTATGACTTTGTTTCAGTTCCAAAACCTAAAGTACCCTAGCCTAAAATCGGTAGCTGGCTCCTGAAATGTCTGGGACATGGTGAGAATGCATTTGAGATATATTCTGTGCAAATTCATTTTCCCTGTCACATCCGTGTTGTAAGAATGTAGCCCAGCTGCCCTGAAGACAGCCAGGATATGCTCCGGGGTTACAGCCGAGTATATGTCTTTCATTTATCATTTCAAAGGCTTCGCCTTCCTTCCTTCTATATTTTCTTCCTTCCGTTTGCCATTTATAAAAAAATATAAAAAAATTAAATAATTGAAAGGGTTATTATGCGCCCTCATGTGAATTCTGACCCTAATCAACACAACAGTTACTAGGGCAAATCGTCATGTGACATGTGTGCTACTGCTAGCTATATCACAAGCTGACTTTGGTTTAAGTATGGACTATGAATAGACTATGTGACATTGACAACCAGGTATAGTCAGGTGACCACCGGAGAGACGGGTGACAGCCGGAATGTAGACGGCACCCGGGTGAGCAGTATGGGTTAGCGCCCCAGCCTGTGTCCTCCGTGAGGAGGAAGCCCAACAAACCCTCGGTAAGGCCTTTAGGAGGGCCACTTAAGCCGTAAGCGGAGCCTGCAGCACCACCTTCCTGCTCAGGTGGAGTCTGCAGAACCATTGCGGCTTAGGAATCCACCACTCCTGAATGAAGTGTCTGGTGCTGGCCTGGCCTGGGTCCTGGGTCGGGTGAGAGCAGGAGTGGACCTGGTGAGACGTAGGAGGGGCCCGGACAGGAGTCAACCCACAGAGCCTAGTCCTTCCATGCGCCAGAAGCGTACCTCCCAGCCCTGGCAGAATAGTTCCAACGGATTGTGTGGCCTTGGTTTTTCCCTAATGGGACTGATCGAGGGTAGCTACTGGAACGTAAGTCGGGACTTGATCACCCCGGCTGGGTCGCCTGAGTCAGGGGTATGATGTTTGAGAGACCTGAAACCCTGATGACCTTTGGATACATCACTGAGGATACGTCCCAGGTGCATCCATGCGATGTTTTTTCTTATATGAAAATACACCCTTCCCTCCTTTGTACACACTCAATTTTATGCATGTCAGGAAACAAATGCTATTTTTGAACATTTGTGAAAGAATGAAATAGGGCTTAAGCGGTTAAACGGTTTGTTTGGCATTAGTAAACCGAGTGATGTGTTGGATGCTATTTTGCATGGACATCAATACAGGTATGCCCTGAGATTTTTGACTTTACCTTTGGTGGGGTGCAGTACTTAGTTCAGACTAGTCATTGGTCCGACAAACGACAACCTACCTCAAACCCTAACCTAAACCACAAGCACGGGAGCAGCGCATGTGCTCCGTCGGAATTAGATGCGGATCCCCTTTGTTGTTCCTTGGCCACAAAACGTTTGAAAACCACTGGTCTAAAAAGCTCCAACACTGATCTTTGCATGGTTGTATCAAACAGGAATGTGTGACCTCTGTATGCAGGTTTGTCATACATGGTCTGTGTGTGTGTGTGTGTGTGTGTGTGTGTGTGTGTGTGTGTGTGTGTGTGTGTGCAGTGTGTGTGTGTGTGTGTGTGTGTGTGTGCGCTTGCATGATCAGGGTGGGACTGTGGATAATTGATGATTAGGCCGGGCCTCAGTACAAGGGGCCGTCTTTCTCTCCTACTGATTTATATATCCACTCTTTAACACACTCCGTCCTTCCCACCATCCGTTAACAAGCATTTTTCATTGATATCCCTGTGACCTTTTGTTCACCGGGCACAAATAGATCTGTAGATTTCCTGATTTTGACACATGGGACTAATGATAGCATTGTGTTTTGATAATAGCTCCCCCTAATTTAGATACAATTCAATTCAATTTAAAAAAAAAGTAAAGCCCAAGGGGCAACTTCGGAGGTAGACATGATTCGGGAATACACCAGTGAATAGACATTAGGCCATTCTGCTTACAAAATAAATATAGTTGCTTGTAACAGTGACTAATGAATGAGTTAATTGGGAAACAGTTTGAGTTTGATTGGGTTTAACAAATCAGTGGGCATAGGGTGAGATGAGAGTGCGAAGGCCTCTATGAACCTGTTCATGCCTGCTCTTTTGTGGGGACAATGTTCAATAGAGTTATAAGCTTAATTCATCATTCTTATATCACTATAAGGTAACAATGCGCCACAATGTGACAAGTTGTTAGCTTGTGGATTAGTTTATTTTTGCAAGCGACACAACTGTATCACAGACTATTGATTAGGCTTTACACTGAGTGAAGAGGCATTTATAGTCTCTCCTATAGCACTTGTCCAGGACTTCCTGTAGCGAACCCGGCTGGATAAAGAGGTTGAAGGCCAACTGATGATGTGAAGTTTCTTTAATAGATCAACGTGAAAACTAAAAACAAGACACAAACATATAATCAATACAGACAGACATAACCAATAATGTGAGGCATTCATATAAACAATTAAGTTTACAAATAACCAATAAAAAGGTTCATATCAAACCATAATACCATATAAACAAACCAATAAAACAAGATCCCCCAACAACATGACACAAACCAATAACCATAAAAATAACATTCACCTTGTTCCCTCTCCAGCTAGGTGCTAACTTGTTCCAGGGTGTCCCAATGTCACTCAACCATGTCATACTCCAGAAAAGTCACTAAAACCAATGAATCAACAATTAAAATCCGGCAGTTCCATTTCCATTTCATTTGTTTGTTATTTCATTGGTCTGCACTCACTTGATCTGTTTGTTGTTCCATTTCATCCTGTTGTGTTGGTGAGGTTAGGTTAGGTTGTTGGTGAGCTTTCCATGCTCATGGTTTGGAGCACATGAGGAACAAACATTTCTCCCTGGGTGATGCATGCTGGGCTTAAATAGCCCTCTCTAATGACAGCCGGAAGGAGCTGGCTGGCGCTTCCGGCCATACCCTTCAAAATAAAGTTCAGCCTTCTCGGGGTCCGTTACACTCCCACCAATAATACAGTGAATTTTAAACCCTTTACACCAAGTTTAAAATTACAAATTATTACAAAATCATGTGACCCCAGAAGCATTTAAAATTTTCACAAGAGGTAGCAATAAACTGTACCACCCGTCTCCCATCATGATGCCTCCTCCCACCTTGGGCAGAGGTGCCTGTGCTTCCTCAGGTTGTCCTCGTTGCTGCGACGCTCCTCTAGCTGCCCGTTCCGCTACTACAGCAGCCGGGGAGTCTTCCTTGGCAGCCACCTTGTAAGCCACCAGAGCCACTGCATGAGGCTCTGCCCCCCTGACCTGTCGAGCACCAGCTCCCACTGAACCCCCTGGTGCCTCGGCATCTGAGGCCAGGGCAGCTGCATGCTGCTGGACTGAGTCTTTGGGCCTCCCCGCTGCTGCTCCCTCCATCTCCAGCAGTTTCTTGACACACATTTCTTTCTCGCCGTTCGGAGCACCCAGGCCTGGCTGTTGTGTCGGGTGGATCTCCTCATGTTGCTCCTCTGTGACTGCATGGAGTCTGCTCTGCTGCTCTCGCTCCTCCGTAGCCGCCCTCTGTTGCTCCTGCTCAGCAGCCAGGAGCCTCTGCTGCTCTCTCTTCTCTGTGGCAGCCCTCTGTTGCTCCTGCTCAGCAGCCAGGAGCCTCTGCTGCTCTCTCTTCTCTGTGGCAGCCCTCTGTTGCTCCTGCTCAGCAGCCAGGAGCCTCTGCTGCTCCCTCTTCTCTGTGGCAGCCCTCTGTTGCTCCTGCTCAGCAGCCAGGAGCCTCTGCTGCTCCCTCTTCTCTGTGGCAGCCCTCTGTTGCTCCTGCTCAGCAGCCAGGAGCCTCTGCTGCTCCCTCTTCTCTGTGGCAGCCCTCTGTTGCTCCTGCTCAGCAGCCAGGAGCCTCTGCTGCTCCCTCTTCTCTGTGGCAGCCCTCTGTTGCTCCTGCTCAGCAGCCAGGAGCCTCTGCTGCTCCCTCTTCTCTGCGGCAGCCCTCTGTTGCTCCTGCTCAGCAGCCAGGAGCCTCTGCTGCTCTCGCTTCTCTGCGGCAGCCCTCTGTTGTCGCTGCTTAGCAGCCAGGAACCTCCTCTGTATCTCCTCTTGCCTCTCCATCTCATGTTTTTGAACTTCCAGAGCTTTCCTTTGTTCTTCCTGCTCACGTACAATTTCGTACTCATGAAAATAATTATGCACTTCCATTCCGTAAAACTTTCCATTTACCATATTCTCAGCAACAACTTTGAAAAGATCTCTAGAAAAGTATTCACATAAATCCACTCGGACTCGTAGAACAACAGGTGGTGTGATGCATTTCTGGATCTCACCATACAGTTCAAAAATGTCTTTACTCTTCTCCAAGGTGTAAAGGAGAAGTCTTGGGTCCCTCTCTGTAACGCTGGACCTTAACTGTTTCTTTACTATTCGTGCTGCTATTTTCCAATGATCATATAGGTCAAAAATACTTTTCAATTTATGCTCAACCTCGGAATCTGTATTGTCTGCCATTTTGTAAAGGAAACTGAGAAAGAATAAACCTTAAATGACCATAGAAAATAATTTAGCACAGAAAAGTATATTTCCCTTGGCCAACTGTATTATCAATTAAACAGAAACAATCTTGGAAATCATAAACAGCTGAAAATTTAATTAAACAATCCTTGTGTAAGTTTCATCGTTTGTTCAGTTCCTTTTCCATATGGTTTGTTTCCTGACCTTGTTGTGCATGTTCTGTTTTTTAGCTGTAGTGTTCGTGCTGCTGTTTACCAGATCCAGTCAACAGGTTTGATGATGTTGAGCTCAGGTGATGCCTCAGAGGTTGAATGGCGGCCATTTTATTTCAGTTGTAGAGTAGATAGCAGGCAGAGTTCTGATGTACAGATCTCAGAATCTGAGACTGTGAGGCAGTGTAGATGTCTTACAGGGGGGGTGGGGGGCCATGTTGGGTGAAGTTTTCACTGTAGCGAACCCGGCTGGATAAAGAGGTTGAAGGCCAACTGATGATGTGAAGTTTCTTTAATAGATCAACGTGAAAACTAAAAACAAGACACAAACATATAATCAATACAGACAGACATAACCAATAATGTGAGGCATTCATATAAACAATTAAGTTTACAAATAACCAATAAAAAGGTTCATATCAAACCATAATACCATATAAACAAACCAATAAAACAAGATCCCCCAACAACATGACACAAACCAATAACCATAAAAATAACATTCACCTTGTTCCCTCTCCAGCTAGGTGCTAACTTGTTCCAGGGTGTCCCAATGTCACTCAACCATGTCATACTCCAGAAAAGTCACTAAAACCAATGAATCAACAATTAAAATCCGGCAGTTCCATTTCCATTTCATTTGTTTGTTATTTCATTGGTCTGCACTCACTTGATCTGTTTGTTGTTCCATTTCATCCTGTTGTGTTGGTGAGGTTAGGTTAGGTTGTTGGTGAGCTTTCCATGCTCATGGTTTGGAGCACATGAGGAACAAACATTTCTCCCTGGGTGATGCATGCTGGGCTTAAATAGCCCTCTCTAATGACAGCCGGAAGGAGCTGGCTGGCGCTTCCGGCCATACCCTTCAAAATAAAGTTCAGCCTTCTCGGGGTCCGTTACACTTCCCCTAAGGCTATGTTACTCTCCACGTCCTGCGCTCGCATGAAAACCAAACGCATAAAATGCACTTTTTAGCCAGAAAGGAAAGACTTTTACCTGAAGAAATATACTTTTGGTGGGGGGCTTAGAGTGCGTCCACTAGGGAAAGTAGAAAGTTTTCTTCATCACAAAAAGGTCTTTGTATTGGTTAGTAGCTAAATTGTTCTTTTTATTTTTTCAGAAGTCCAGAGCCTGTGCAGCATTTCATGCGAGGGCAGGAAATTGAGAGTTCCATAGCCTTAAGGCCTATTCATAGTCTGGATTTTCGGTGGTGAGGTGACCACCGCTCTGGTGGTGAGCTGACCACCGGAGCTGAAATAACGTTGAGCGGTGGTGAGTAAAAACAGAGAGAAGGGCTGGAGCGGTGGTGGTGGTTTGCTCTTCACCGCGGCTCGTGACGTCATGTTGTAGTTCGGTGGTCACCTCACCACCGAAAATCAGGACCAGAGCTAGGCCTCTCCTATGTGTGATGTTCATATGATACGTGATGCTTTGCTGTATGAAAGTCTGCAAAGGGGAGCTCAGGGATACACATTATAGAGGGTATGCGTGTGACATCATCATCATACCCGGAAGTTATGCAGGAACGAGTGTCAAAAAACTACTTTCTGGCCTTGACAGCCCATACATTCAAACAGAAAAGTCCTATTTGATTGCATTAAATGACTTTAAACAATGTTAAATTAACTTTGTCACTCACTTTGCCGATCTGCCATTCACTTTATACATGCGCATCTATACCCTCTATAAATGGCCTGCTATGCTGGCCATTTAGTTCACATTATTTTCCTGTGGTACCGGTGTATTGTAATGATTTTTGTGAATTTGTCTCGTCAATTAATGCTATAACATAGCGTTCTGTCTGTGAGCCCTTTATTACTCATGTCAATTCTTGACTGTTATTTGTCAATTCAAAAGTACTGCTGATCCTGGGCCAGTACCCTCAATGGTGGGGCCAGTGATCTTGACTGGCCCAGAGGGACACTGGCAAATGTCCCTTAATGTCTGCCTACCCTACAGTGTACACAGACTTTGATCTTCCTCAATATTGTTTGTCTACAGGTCGTTCCAGCACCTGCCTACAAGATTTCATTGATGTGTGCGAGGACTCTTTTGATACGTAGGCCTACAGCACAATGCCAGACAAACTTGGTGACCTCACAGCACTAGTATGTTGACACACACACACACACGTGTCCCTGATTTTAAACCCAACCAGTCTTACTCCTTACTCCGGCACTTCTGGTTCCTCAGAAGAACGTTATATAAACGCAGGCGTGCATCCGGAAGATCTGGTGTTATGGTTGCGACACACCTCAACGATTCGTTGATTTTTATAATTGCGCAACAATGAACAAGCGCATCCCCTGTTCAAGACAAAAGATCGAACGGCACTTGGACCATCCCTGCTGGGCTGTCGTTGTGACAAATGTCATACCTCTGCACTTTTCTTTCTTTTAAGCGCCGAGTCGTTGAGCAATGTTTCCGCCATGTTAACCATTTGTGTCTCTGACTGGCCTGGTTTGTGTGTGCCACGCACACATTGCATGTTTACACAGGGAGAGACGCGGGAGGAAACAGGCCGTAAACGCTACACTGGTTCGTGGTTCTAAGTGCATGGTATAACTGGCAGCTTATCTCTGACCTACATGTGGACCACATGAGGTCAAATGAAGAGTGAAGACTATTGTAGTAGGTTGGACACAGATAGGCTTCTTATGCTTAAGTCCTGCACGTTGTCCTGTTCAGAAGGTATAGTGTCATTTGAACCCATTTAGACCTGAGGTCTAAATGGGTTTTCCAGGTCTAAATGGGTTTTCCAGTTTTCTGAAAAACCTCATGCTTCTATGTCAGTGGTTCTCAAACTATTAAGGACCCCCAAAAATATATGTAATTGGCCGCCGACCCCCATCTGAAAATATGTTGTTCTAAGGACCCCCCATGAAACAAAGATTTTAGTAAAATACTTTCGCTAATATATATTCAAAGATTTGCACCACATTTTCTCTCGCACACGCACACACACACACACACACACACACACACACACACACACACACACACACACACACACACACACACACACACACACACACACACACACACACACAGATTCTATTTTCAAATGACTGACGGTCAAAGGAACGTGGGAGTACATAACCGAGAAGACATGCACGCACGCACGCACACAGGCACGCACACACACACGCACACACACACACACACACACACACACACACACACACACACACACACACACACACACACACACACACACACACACATTGACTTACTGTACATTCATTCCATATCCCCAAACCTAACCCTAAGTGAAGTGTAACTGGGGACACCGATTTCGTCCCCAGTTGACATGCTGAACCCAATCATTCGTTTTTTGTGTTTTATGCCTATGTCAGCAGAAACACAAACCAGCATGAATGCACGCTGCATTGCATTCTGCTGCACTGCACTACTCCGCACCACACCACACGGTGCGATGCTGCGCTGCACTGCACTGCATCGCACCACACTGCATCGTACTGTACTGTACTGTACTGTACTGTACTGTACTGTACTGTACTGTACTGTACTGTACTGTACTGTACTGTACTGTACTGTACTGGTGGAAACTTTCCCTGATGGCAGTGCTCCATCTCTCTGCCCACTGACCCACATTCCAGCCTGGTTGTGTCACTGGAACAGAGCCGGGGCGGTGGCAGCCACTGTCCATCTGATCCTAATGAGGCCACGGTCCGTGTACTCGTGCACGAGACGAGCCGGCACAGAACACAATGCATGAGTGCATGTGCATACATGCATGGCGACGGACGCATTCTTCCTGATACTACTTAATACCCATGTCCTGTTTTCCTACCGTCCTACTGTCATTTCCTGTATCCCTCTCTCCCTTTCTTTCTCTCTCTGTCTGTCTCTCTCTCTCTCTCCCTTTCTTTCTCTCTCTCTCCCTTTATCTCTCTCTCTCTCTCCATTTCTCTCTCTCTCTCCTTCCCTTTCTCTCTCTCTCTCTCTGTCTATTTCTGTATCCCCTCTTTTCTGATCTGAGATCTGATCTTAGCAGTAGTCTGCTGCTGTCTCCTGCCCTTCCCTGGGTTGCTTATCTATGCCATTTGCTGATGTAGGTCAGTCCCCCCCCCCTTTCTCTCTCACTGTCTCTCTCTCTCTCTCTCTCTCTCTCTCACACTGACTCTCTCTCTGTCTCTCTCTCTCTCACCCACCCACCCACACTAATGCCAGTGTTACATAACTGCAGTGATTCTGTTGGAACAGGCTGTATATATTCCTCTCTGTGTACATCTGGCCCTGGCTGACCCGTGTGTCATACCATTGCTTCGCTTTAAAGCTATGCCAATCCACCACATTGTTCCCATTGTTAGAAGACAGAATAAACACGTTAAACCTTTCGGACACACCTGTTGTGCTACATCAACATCAACAACTTTCCCTCCTTCCACAGCATTCAGCGCACGTTTTAACCACATGAACCCTTGCATCCCTATTCTGGGGCGAACATTCCGTGAAAATAGCAGATCTACAAGCTCAAAATGCATGACAGCACAATGTGTTGTGGGCTTAAAGTATGTTGCTCGATTCAGTATTTAGATATTTGATATTCATTTTAGCTGCCCCGCCCCTTCCTATACAAACCCATTGTAACTTCAAACTCCATTTTAAAGCTGCTATAAGCAATAATGTCAATGACCTTTTTTTGTATTGAGACAGCCATCAATGGGTAGAACGCCCCCAAAGCATATGTAGTCTCTGTGACACATCTAGGGGGCGCAATCTGCATTCAAACATTTTCCTAGAAGATTTGTCATTGGTCGATTTGCCTGTCGATCTTTGAATGCAGATTGCAGCCCCTAGATGTGTCACAGAGCGTTCTACCATTTGTAAAATAAAAAAAAGTCATTAAAATGTTGATATATTATTGCTTATAGCAGCTTTAACCATGTTAGATTCATCGAAAACATTTATTTATTATTTTTAATAAATGAAAAAAGTAATAATAAAATAAAATAAAAACACAGGCACCTGACGTAATAGGAGGGCATTATCAGTCACCAGAAAAAAGGTTGTGTGTTTTGGATGAATTAAAGAAACAAGAAATGTTTCAGGAGGTGTGGGGTCGTTTTATACGATTTTATACGATGCTGTTATTTTTCTTTTTTGGTTGTTGTTGTTTTCTTTGTATGAGTAATTGTCTTGTAATGTTCATTGTTGATTTTTGTATATTTGTATTGTATTGTCATTTGTGTGATTCAATCAACAAACTACCAATCAATAGTTTGTTCCACAGTTTGGGAGCCAGTTTGTAGAATGTGTCTAGGGGTGAGATTCAAAAAGGTCAAAAAAAGTATTGTTAAAAGTCGCACAAATAAAACAAAATAGATTTCATACGCACTCATATAAATACTAGGTTTACCGTATGTGACAACAAC
This sequence comes from Protomyctophum parallelum, assembly GCF_964188405.1. Lineage (NCBI taxonomy): Eukaryota > Metazoa > Chordata > Actinopteri > Myctophiformes > Myctophidae > Protomyctophum > Protomyctophum parallelum. The sequence goes on from NC_139718.1 coordinate 16,606,056, forward strand.
ATAAATTGACAAAGACGAAAGCTATAAGGACAATTTCTCTATGATTTTAATTTGTTTTCGTTTTGTAAACATACACTTTTCTATGTTAATTATAATTCCTTGTAAAGGTGCAGTCACACTGAACTTTAACTTTAACTTTAATTCTACCTATGCGGGTGGATTCTGCTTATGTTCAATGGCAATGGAGCGCTTTGTTGCCATTCAACGAATCTCTGCAAAAAAAACAAAAAACAAAACACTCCTTTCCAGTTCCCATTGAAAAGCATTAGCAGAATCCGCCGGCATAGGTAGAATTAAAGTGTGGTGTGACTGCACCCTAAAGCATAGTTTTTGTTTTTATTTCAGTTAACTCGTTTTTGTTTTAATCCCATCTAGTTTTCATTATTTCTTTAGTTCTGGTTAGCTATAATAAGAGAGTGGCGAAAGGGCCTTTCTGTGTGGAGTTTGCATGTTCTCCTCGTGTCCCCTAGGGTAGGTACCCTCACAAAAACATGCAGTAATCCTGGTCTCTAAACTACCTCCCCCTGGCCAGCCGGGGCCCCTGATGGAGGGGAAAGGAACTGGTCGGAATAACGTGTTCCTTCCACGCGCTGCGTCCGGGGAAACTCTCCCCTGTCAGGTGAAAAGAAGCAGCTTGGACTCCTCATGCATAGAATGAAGCATGAGGTCAGTCCACTGCCCCCCCAGGTTGGCAGAGGAAGTGTAGCGCCCAGGATTACATTAGATAATTGACACTGGATGAAAAAATGGGTTAAAAAATTGTGGGATAAAAATAAAAGGCTATAATAACAGAGGTTCAGCGTGCAGCTCCATCCATCTCCCTTCCCGCCAGATTATTCTACCCACTGTGGGTCAGTAGGGTCTGAGGTCCGTGTCGTGTCAGCGCAGCGCGCCTTTCAAAGCTCGCCCATCTAATCTGGAGCTAATCCTAATCCCGTTAGTATAAACACCGGCGCCATCTGGACCTAAAGAGACCCACACCCGTCAAAAGATCTCCGCAGCATCACAGCCAGCTCACTGCTAGTGCCTAGATTTAGATCCAACTCCCTGACCTCAGTTTACAACAGTTATGACAAGGTTTATCATCATCATCATCACACTCGTGAAGCTTATAACAACTCATTCATCTTGTTTAAAAATAGATAGATACCTTTATCACTAACGATTCATGAATCACTTTCAACTTGATGTCTCTTACAAACTACAAAAAATTGGCAAACATTTAAAAAAATAGGCAATCTACACACTCAATTGCCCATCTACACGTCGCGACATGTTGTGATCTTGAGTGGCAATTTTTGTTGTGAGACACTGTTACAATGAAGCATTAAACGTATTAATTAATGAAGATATTGTGGGTTGCATAAGGACATTTCAGTTCCTGTTATGACATGCATGGATGTATATATATATACAGTATATATATATATATATATATATATATACACAGTGGTAATGAGATTCTATAAGGCAGGCAGGCAAACCTCTACCACCAACGGTGATGTAAGAAGTGGCTTTAGTGACGGTGATGTAACCATGGTACTGCTAGAAATGCTTTGAGCGGGGCAACGGGGCGACAGAGGGGGAACCGGGCCTCTACACCAACAGCTGCTCTGCTGCCCTCGTCCTGGCAACCAAAACATGCACACGCACGCACACACAGAGGTATAGTTTGTGTGAGAACACCAAACATTCATTGAAGTGTGAAGTGTCCATTTTTTTATGGACAGGCAAGCAGAAATGTAGTTCTAGTGTACACATAAAAAAGAACTAACCTTTTTTGTATGATGTTGAAGCTAGTTTATTTAACCACAGTTTACCGATTAACAAAAAGCATTTGAAATTTATTTTGGAAAATAGACGATCGGCTAGTTTCAAAATACTTCATGAAATAGTTCAGAAATCAGTCTTTATTTTGTCCAAAATAACACGCTCAAAATTGAGATGCCAGCGTTTAAGTGGTCAAAAGACGCTCTAGAGTTCTGAACTCATACAAGTCGCTCTGGAATACAGCACCTACTGTAAATGTAATAGTGCTCCAAATTGCAAAATTGTAAGCTCACACAAAAACAGTGGGGAAGTTGACACTAAGTTGGCACTAACTTTGAATGCCCCCAGAATTTGTGTAAAAACTTGTTGCGTTTCGCTGTGTTGTTGTGGGTTCAGGCAGCGCTGAGCCTGGCGCTGCTCGCGGGAACAGCATGGCTTTGTCAGACAGCAGATGTTCCATTGTGGCCCTCAGGCTCTGCAGTATAAGGTTGCCTCAGTTGAAGTTGGGGAGTTGGGACACTTACTTACTGCATCTTTTGAATTTAGGTCCCATTGACGACCCCTCCTCTCACACCCCCCCCACAAGCTACTCCGAGAGGCACTAACCCCTCCCTCATCCCCTTTAACCTCCCGCAGACCCCATAGTTGTCACCCCTGGTTATGTCACCCCCCCCCCGTCCATCACCCTTTTAAGATCCCCACTTGGCGCTTCTTCTGCTCTTTGTGGCTCTGTGAAACTTCAGCCAGGCCTGCTACACTAATCAGTTTCTCTACAAATGCCCTCTCCCCGAGACCTCCCCTGGACCCCCCCCACCCCCAAAAAAACACCCACGCACCAGAAAAAGCAACGGGACAGCTAATTATCTCAGCGTCTGAGTGTTGTAATTACTGTGAATGTGCCTCAAATTAGATAGCAGGGAGATAGTAGCAACGCCTTGTGAGCTTGTCGATCTGCTATTTTCAGCTATAAAGCTCCCCCCCACAATAACAGAAAACTGAAAATACACTAATATAGTGTCTGATGGACTCCGCTCAACCCCTTGGGGTTTAAGTGGTTAAATGCAGAGGTCCACACGCGCACACAGCAGGCATAGTAGTGGCACTTATCAGATTATGGTTATTATCCCCGTTATCACATGGGGGACAACGTTGCCAGATTTTGCGATATAGCCTAAATAAGCAACCAGGTCTATGAAAACAAGCCCAATAGAAGCGACTACGGTATATATATAGGCCACAGGAGAAGCATGCAGCAGCTATTTGAAAATAGCCGATCTGCAAGCTCACAATGTGTCGTGACGCGACACGTTGTGAGCTTATAGATCTGCTATTATCAAAAGAATCTTGAGACATCTTTAACAACACAGACCTTGTGAAATATCTTTAGATGTAAATGTTTGAGAACCACTGATTAATGCAAAGTAATAAGTCTAGACTTCAAGGTAGCTCTCCACCAAACAGACTATATTTCAGATTACAGACTGGCAGACGAATGCAGTCGGGAGATCAGTTGGTTGAAAGGTGTGAGAAAAATCACAACTGTGTGAAGTGATTGGTGCAACTCCGTGTTGGGGTCCCTGGGGGGGTCCCTGGAAGTTCCAGACCCACAGCAACTCAGCCACCCCGCGTCCGAAGCGGTCGAGAAATGACAGAGTTACCGTGTGGGGGTCCCCGGTGGGTTTCTTGGGGTCCCCGGAACATCCAGACCCCCAGGAACGCACCCAGGGGGCCGGCCCGGTTATGCCGAGTCATCCCGCGTCCGAAATGGTTGAGAAATTACAGAGTTACTGTGAGGGGGTCCCCAGGGGGTCCCTCTACTGTACTGTCACTGTACTATACTGTCACACCCCAAATCATCATATATACAGTTAATGTGTGTGTGTGTGTGTGTGTGTTAGGCTGCGCAACAGTGACACTTGGTTGTGAAAACCAACCAAAAGCTATTTTCGTGCTCGGACAGACCCAGCCAGCCAGGGACAGACCCAGGGACCCACATAGCTGTCTATAGGAGTGGTTGCACCACTCAAAAAGTTGCTGATTGCACCTTAGAGCCGACACTGACAGACAGCTACTATGGTGCTAAAAATAGCCTATATTGCTTGATGTCTTTTTCAACAACAAACTGGCTCGTATATGACTGTTGAACGCTTTTGACGCTTCCCTATAACATACTCTATAGAGCGCCGAAGTCCTGACGTAACTCGCTCATCCCTTCGATTCCCCTGGTTCACGGAAGTAATTTCTCTATGGAGAATAACATGGGCTCATCTTAAAATCGTTTCATATAAGCATTGTGGTCCAAAAATAAACAAGCTGTCTCTGCGTTGTGTGTCTCTGTATCGCTTGCGACAGTCAGTCACTCATATAAGACTTGTTTCTAGCGAAGATTTAACATTATTCAGCAGCAGTTGATTCTTCATATCCATATGAGTGAAACAGCCGGGATGACATGTTTATTTTTCAAACAGTTCTTATATGAGGCGATCTATAATCCCCCTATGGGGATCACAATGCAAATAAAAAGTACATGAACCCGTGGATTTGCGCAGACTTCGGTGCTCTATTGGCCTGAATATAAGACTACGTTTTTTTTAGACTAGACTATTTGACATTCAATGTTCTTTTTCCACAAATGAGTCTTGAAAAATGGGGTGTCATCTTATAATCAGAGTTGTCTTATATTCGGCACAATACGGTATATACCGGTAGTGTACCCACCACCCATTCAGCATCATATTTTTGGCAACAGACGCTTTCCAACGCTTACTGCCACCGGGCGGGGGCGGCGGGGTGCATACGTTGTTTAGACAAACTAACAGTCTGACAGGCATTAGTCCAACAACCCGTGGCAGGTTAAAACTCACCTGTGGCTCCCAACATGCGTGGAAGGTTAAAACTAACTAACAGCCCTTTTTAACAAGCCACCCCGCAAAAAAAACTCTAAATATTTACAAGCAACCTTTACAGACAAATGAGGCCAAAGTTGCTTATAAAAAGCATACATGGCAACAGCGATGGGGGGAATGTATAGTGTATAGTGTGTGTAGTGCACAAGTGACTGTGTAGAGTGGCTCTGTGTGCTCCAGCTGACCAGCCCCCCTCTTTGTCCACCACGGGAACAATTCTCTCTTTTCAAGGCACGTCTAAATGTGCTGCTGTAGTCAGGATGGAACTGACTGACTGACCACCACTGTGTCGCTTAGGCAATAATAATCAGTGCACTCATTTCCTCCTCCTCCTCACCCTGTGTGTGTGTGTGTGTGTGTGTGTGTGTGTGTGTGTCTGTCTAACTGTCTGTCTGTCCATCTGTTCGTCCTTCCATTTGAAAGAGTTGGTATTTCTTACTACCTACTAATTTATATGTGGTTGCAAAGTTACCATGTTGCACAACTCTGTTTGCTTAATTGCTTATTCTAGTAGGGCAATATCTCAAACCTTTTTGTTTTGTATTTGTAATATGTTTCCCATCACAATACAGCCTCTTTGAATTGAACTGAATTGAAAATTGAGCGAGAGAGAGAGAGAGAGAGAGAGAGAGAGAGAAAGACAGAGATAGGCCTAGAGATACAGACACAGACAGACAGACAGACAGACAGACAGACAGACAGACAGACAGACAGACAGACAGACAGACAGACAGACAGACAGACAGACAGACAGACAGACAGACAGAGGGATTGAGAGAAAGAGGGAGAGAGAGAGAGAGAGAGAGAGAGAGAGAGAGAGAAAGACAGAGATAGGCCTAGAGATACAGACACAGACAGACAGACAGACAGACAGACAGACAGAGGGATTGAGAGAAAGAGGAGAGAGAGAGAGAGAGAGAGAGAGAGAGAGAGAGAGAGAGAGAGAGAGAGAGAGAGAGAGAGAGAGAGAGAGAGAGAGAGAGAGAGAGAGAGAGAGAAAGAGAGAGAGCGAGAGAGAGAGAAAGAGAGAGAGCGAGAGAGGCACAGTTAAAGGCCTAGGAAGCAACACAGGCAGCGCTCACTTCCTGTTTTTGTGTTGGGGCCCCTTGGAGACAGGAAGTGATGGAACCACCGCTCTCTGCCTTTTGTCGAAGATTTAATTCTCGTCCTGAGTTTAGCCGTCCTCCGCTGGCAAATTTAATCGAGATGGTTGCCTCCGTGCAGCCGAATGACACCAAATCTTATTATACCACTTGGGCGTGGTGAGTATTTTGTACAAGGCCTGTGACAATGACTTTTAACCACTTTCCAACCGACGTCCATATTTTGGGCATGCTATGGTAGCCTAGTCAAAAATCTCCCGAATTGATTATCAAAGATTTCCCTAAATTTCCACATTTCTCAAAAAATTGCTAAAACAGCAGATTTACAAAATCCCAACTTGTATCCATTGTAGCCTACTATAAGGCTATTACTACTAGGGCTTATGAGGTTATATGAGGTCCTTAAATAATAAAGCCACAAGAATAGAATGGTGTGTGTGTGTGTGTGTGTGTGTGTGTGTGTGTGTGTGTGTGTGTGTGTGTGCGCGCGCACATGGAGGACTGTTCAATCAGAAACCCCACGCAGATTCCAGCCGGAACAAAGAGGGACGCAGGCGAGCCAGGCTGGTCGCTTTGAAGGGCTTATTAAGGTTATAATTGTCATCTGCCTTGCTTCTATCTACCCCGCGGGCTGTGCGTGCATGTGTATATGTGTGTATGTGTGTGTGTGTAGGGGGGGGGGGGGGGGGTCCAGGCTGCTACCCTCTTTGTTCTGTCCCACTCCACTCATGCCTGCTTTTGTCCCCGCCCCTCGTCTACCACTGAGAGCTTTATCTCTCTGTCCGTCTCGCGCCAAAACAGGGAGGGTGTGTGTGTGTGTGTGTGTGTGTGTGTGTGGGGGGGGGTTCTATTTATTTATTTATTTCCTTATATCTCTCTCTCTATCTCCTCTAGGTACACTCTGGGCGCGTTCGGAAATAACCCGGATAACCGGGAGCGCACTCGACTATTAGTTTGCATTGCACAGTGCGCTCAGTGCGCTATATTTACGAACGCGCCCTGTCTGGCATGTTTCCAGGGCAACCCAATGGCAGCAGGTATAGTAGTTGTACTTATGTCACAAGCCCCACTGCAGTGTCTCTCTCTCTCTCCCTCTCTCTCTCTCGCTCTCTCTGTGTAGCATTTCCCGCCATGCCGGGGTGCGCGTGGGCGGAGCTACAGCCGGCATGAAGAAAGGCCGGCTCACAGCGCCGCTCTGCTCTGCTCAGCTCGCGCCAAAATGCCGGCGTTATTTAAATCAGCTCAATGGGTGCGGCCCAACTGTCTGCCTGTCCTGTTAACCCCTTCAGCACTGCCTCAGCTCTGTCTGTACGTGTCTCAGGCTGGAAAGCAGAAGCGAGTACAAAGACAAGAGGCCAACTGCTGCATCGCTAGTACAAACACATAAATCACAGATGTATTTATGTTTGCACATTATTACGATGATTTGCTTTAAGATGCAAACAATTATACAATACAAATTCACTTCCCCAGAACCAGTGGTGTAAATTACTCTTTTTCTCTCCACAATTTTGCGGTACTTTTATTTTAAACTTTACTTGAGTATTTCCATTGTCTGATAATGACTCACTTTATATTACTACTCCACGTCATCTCAGAGAGGAAAAACATTTCCTTTTCACTTCACAAATACTCTATAGCTTTAGATACTAGTTACTTTGCATCTTTCAGTTATTTATTAATCGAAAAACATAGATTAATTGATAAATTATGTATTATTATAGGTTAAGCAACTCAGCATTAATCTCACCTACACCTACTGTAGCATTAAAGTGATTAACACAGTAAATGCTTTACTTTCTTACAGTATATGATTGGGAAATGAGTCACAATTACACTAATGCATTTTGAGAACTATACTTTTTTGTTTGGTACAGTATCCTACATTTTTATGCCAATACTTTCGTAGTATTATTATGCAAGTAAATGTTTGAATACAGGACTTTTACGTTGCTTCAGTTATGGGATAATTAGTTTTTCTTTCAGACTTTTAAGTAGCAACCACAGACGTATTGTCTATCTGTATGGATATAATTATATCAACCAGATGTATTGTCTATCTTACTATGGGCGGACATACTTCGCCGGTTGAGAGGCAACAAGAGTCACTTCAGACAAAGCTTTAAATGCTTTAACTCTCCTTTATGCAGTACTCGCATGTTTTACTTCAGTAAAAATATCAATACCCTATTGTGGAAATAGTCTGTTAAAAGTATACGTTCTATATTACAAATTTACTTGAGTAAAAAGTACAAAAGTATTGACATAAAAATATACCGGAAATAAAAGTACTCAATATGCAGGATGTCCCATTTCACAAGTTCGTCATGTATAAAAATAGATTTTTTTTTAAAACAACAGATCTACTAGCTCACATTGCGTTGTTGCAACATATATACTGTATATAGGGCTGAAGTGGTTTGCCTCTGGGATGTATTGTGAAGCAGAAGTAAAGGTACTGAACTTGGAAATACTCTAAAATAAAAAATATATACTAAAGTACAGTAGCCTACTTGAGTGCATGCACTTAATAGTTATACTTTCCACCACTGTCCTTTATGTTTATGTAGCCCAGTTTGAAGGGCCATAATGTTTAAACACTGAGAACACTGAGTTCTCAAATTAACTTCCTCTCTCAAATAAGCAGCGTCTCTTTTTCACATCCTCTTTGTTTAAAACTCCCCCAGGAATGAATGGAAACAAATACCACCAGGTCTCCATCCCCCTCGTTAGAGATACACCGCTACGCTCTGCTGCACTCTAGTGGACGAAACCATGAAATACAACCGGTGCAAAGTTATTCATGAGTTTCAAATGTGGTCCTACACCTGCCACGTTGGGGACCAACACGGGTGTTTCAATTTGTCTGATTGGCATAGATCTAATGTCTTACGACGATCAGACAAATTGAAACACAATGCCATGTTTTGTCCCCAACATGGCAGGTGCAGGAGGACACTAGGACTACTTTTGAAACGCATTCTCGGTACTACTACGTGAACCATAGTGCCCCAATTCTGCGGGGCCACAACGTTCAGAGACAGATCTACAAGCTCATGTAATGCCCGGGATTTGAACCCGGGTCTCCTCCCGCGTGGAATGCCAACGTCTTAGCCACTAGCCTAAAGGGAAATTCCCCCTTGACCGGGGGAGATAGTATAGGCATTTGGTCATCAGGTAGAGGCTCTGAGCCAGAGACAATACTGCTACACTCACATGTTACAACGAAACACGCTATGAGCTTGTAGATCGGCTATTTTCGGCAAAGAAATTAACGTAGAGGGGGGAAAAAGGTATTAGGTGGTTAATTTAAAAAGTCAACAACCCTTACCTCACCTATATTTAAAAGAATCCATCTAAGTGGTTCATTACATTAACGGCTCATACAGTACCAAAGCACGGTTTAATACTTACTATTACATCTACTCCATTATAACACACACACACACACACACACACACACACACACACACACACACACACACACACACACACACACACACACACACACACACACACACACAATCAATCCTACATGGACTACTACATGGAGTACACAGAGCTATTGAATCAAGCAGAGGACGTGTTTGTACCAGCAGTGGTTCAGGTTCCGGGCACTGACAGAGACGCCAGCGTACGGCGGATGTCTCAGGCTGATCGATAAAAGCACTCTGTCCGCTCCCTGGAGGGCCCTGGTGGACGCCAGAGGGGTCAACGTCGCTGGCGTGACACACTATCCTGCTGTTTACACGCCCGTGATGGCTAATGTCACCTTGTGAGTGGCTGTCTCTACAAACAACGTCCATGTCGGGCAGAAACCTTGTACTGTATCTGAATGCACTGGTGGTGTAAACCATGGGTTCCCAAAGTGGGGTGCGGGGACCCCCAGGGGTCCTTGAGGGAGTTCCAGGGGGTCCCCAGCTAAATGATAGTTAGGAACCAAATGAACCCTTATGGGTCTGTAACTCAGAGAGTTAAATTAACTTTACAATATACATTGGGGTCCCAGAGATAGAAATGCCATTAAATGGGGGACCGTAGCCTAATTCAGGTCAAACATGGGGTCCTTGAAATGACAATGGTTGAGAAATACTGCTAGAGCCGTAAAAAGTAAAAACCTTCTCTTATGGGGGTCCTTCACATATATTTTCAAATGGGAGGTCCGCAGGCTAATGAGTATAATTTTGGGGGTCCTTGACATGAGAAAGTTTGAGAACCACTGGTGTAAACTAAAGTAACTAAGTACTGCTATGCTCATACTGTACACCTTTACTATGTGTACATATGTAGATCATTTGTTTTCTTTGATTGATCTCTATTCCCCCTTGCCCCCCCCCCCTCCTTCTTCTTCCCTTCCCTTTTTTCCTATGGAAATAATAAAACAACAGAACTTTTTTACATCTGTAAATCTGTGATGATGTGACAATAAAGCTGATTCTGATTGTCCAAAATGAGACTGAATTGATTTCAAACTACGCACACCTCTATTTATTTTATTTTATTTATTGGTCTGTCAATATGAAGTTTAGCTTTACCCCACAGGCAATGTGTTATTCTTCTTTAGTTCCCTTTGGATGAGACATAGTATGAATTCTTAATATATTCCTGCCAGAAACCCGTTATATTATAAATGTCTGTCTTGCTGCGATAAAAGCTATCACAGACATCTTAAATCCACTTACACACTTCTAAGCAAAACGTATACCTTCATGTTGTTGTTTTTTTCTTCAGATTTACAGAATGTTTGTTTAGTGCATGGTCTACAGATCCAGTGCCTGCAGTCTCCCAGCAGCCAGTCAGATCCTTCGGGGCAGGCAGGAACAGCCAGTCTGCAATGCCTCTTCCACCGTTGCCTGGCAACTGTGTGGCTGCTGCTCTATAATTCTAGCCAAGGACGTGGAGGGAGCCTGCAGGTGCTTGGATGATAAGAGTCATCAGTAAAAGCACAGGGGGAGCAAATGACCCAGGACAGCGTCCATTTCTCAAAGTAAACATGCGTGAAGAGAAGGCTTGCTGCGGTAGATGTACAGTATTATACTAGTACTGCATCACTGTTGATTGTGACAGTACATTTTGATTTAGTTGTAGTCGTAGTCTTTTGAGTAAAATTCAATTTAGTTTTAGTCATATTTTAGTCATCTGAAATGTTTTAGTTTTAGTCTAGTTTCAGTTGACTAAATATGTGATTTTAGTTGACAAAATAGTTGATTTCTTTGAAAATGTATTTTTGATGATTTTACACTTGGTTGCATACTGAAAATAGCCGTCTACAATCTGTCTGTGTTGTGAGCTTGTAGATCTGCTATTTTCAGAGCTCAACACCAAAGCGCAACCAAGCATAAAATGTCTTGTCTTTTAGTTCTATTGGATCTCTGCTCCACTTCCCATTTTAGTCTAGTTTGTATTTGTTGACGAAATTGTCAATATATTTAGTCTTTGTTTTAGTCATCATAGCTTAGTTTTTGAAAGAGCTTTACATCATTCCGACACACAATAAGGAAAAAGCTTTACGTCCACGCACCACCCACACTATCATTACGCACCACCCCCACTATCATGTGTGCTCAGCCGTGAATGAATTACAAGCATCGCGTCAGAGTGTGTCGCGTCAAAATCTAGTAGGATTAACCCATGTGGGTCCATTTCTACACTCACTGAGTCCAATTAACACTGAGGATATTGCAGTGTCCACCTTGACTCACAGACCTTTACACTGGGGCACATAATGTCTGGTTGTCACATTGATGCAGGCACGCATGCACACAGCAACGGTGCTGCAAGTAAACAGGCAAAGACAGGGTTAAGAAGAGGCAGGATGCAGAAGAACAGCCTTAAATAAATAAATAGATTGTCGACTATGAGAGACGGATGAGTGAGAGACGGTCGTGCACAGGGAAACACATGCAGGCGTAGAACGCGAGATAAGCGACGGAATCCAGAAAGCGTGACCAGGAGCATCTCTATCAACAGCTTGCCTCCCGCTGTGTGTGTCTCTTTCTCTTTCTCTCTCCATCCCTCCATCTCTCTCTCCATCCCTCCATGTCTCTCTCCATCCCTCCATCCTGCAACATTTCAATACCGCCCCCACTCCCCGCCGAGTGTTTGGCAGAGGGGCTCTGCAGTGGCTGCTGTTCTTATCTCATCTGCTGAGTGCCCTGGGCTGAATGAGGGTGTAAGGACTCAGCTAATACTGTGTGTGCGAGCGAGAGAGAGAGAGAGAGAGAGAGAGAGAGAGAGAGAGAGAGAGAGAGAGAGAGAGAGAGAGAGAGAGAGAGACACACAGACAGACAGACAGACAGACAGACAGACAGACAGAAAGACAGACAGACAGAGGGTCCTGCAGAGGGGGGCACACTGGGACTCCATGTGGAGGAAAGACCGCGGTGACAGTGAGTGGAGGAGGAAGATGAGTCTCAACGGCGATCAAACCGCGACCACCGGCAGAAACAGCAGCATCAGCCGAGGTCTCCGGGAAGATGCTAAGCCTGCGTCAAAGCCATCTACGCCCACTAGGAAACCAAAAACCGTGAGTATATAAACGTGCGTGGTGATGAGTTATGAGATATTTTTCACTCTGACTGAGGGTAAACATATCCATAAGGACCACCAATTTCACGAACTTTTCTTACTTTATTAAGCAACAATCTGGATTATTTAAAAAATGCATCCCATAAAACTTTCAGGTGCTGTTTTCCTTATGTGGTGTCAACTTGTGTGTAAACAATAACAGTGATTCTCAAAGCATTTGTCTCTAAAACTCCACCTCCAGTCACCGAGGTCATGCTTCCTATATGATCACGGCTGCTTGATTGGGCAATTGTAGTCCCTCCAACCTAATTTATTCTCCGCTGCGCAAAGGTGTTGCGCGCAGAGAGCGGCCGAGAACAGCAGACCTCCAACTTCACAGCGACCGAATCCACAACGCGATGTGAGCTTGTATGTCAGCTGTTCTTGCCGCGCAATACTGTTGACGGGGTGAAGTATGTATATATAACTGTCTTTAGGATGCGTCACTGCGTCTCACCAGCCAACACACAAGAGGAGGTTGAAGTTTGAACTGAAACAAGTGCTCCCCAAAACAACAGGTTTGGGGATCTGTTAGGAATTGATTTCCTAAAACCGGCACCTACAGTACGTGTGTAGTGTAGTGTAGCCTCAATGTTTGTAAACAGGAAACCCATCTATAAGATAGAATGAGGAGAAGTAGACTAAACAGGTAAGGTTGGTGGTGAAGTAGTTCTCAGTGGAAAACAAGACCAATTCCATTATTAAATTTAAGTTAAATAATATTTCAAATTATTTTGTTGTGGATGCACTTCTATGGCCTACTGGCAGTATACATACAAAGTTAGGTGTTGGTCCAGCCGTTTGTGAGATGATCTCAGACGCACGCATGCACGCACGCACATATATGTAACATAAAAAGAGCTCCAAGATGCCGATACAGTGAAAAGAACTGTTAGATCCTGGCCAGATACGCCAAAGATCATTTGAATTCAACAACAGCAAATACAAGTTATCATCTGCAGTGATCTTTTGTTTTAACAGTCACTACAGTTTCCAGAAGTTTCCAATGAACTGATGAATTCTGATGATTTTTTTTAAAATAGTTATGTTGCTACATGTATAGCAATAGCTGATGAGACACAGAGAGCGCGCCGGCATCAAGGGTAGAACAACGTATATGTTGCACCAGGCGTCAATGGGTTGTTAATGGCAGAAGAAACCCATGCTGGGAAAAAGCATATACTATATATTGTGAATGCATCTTGAATAATGCTTTTGACCTTATGATGCTTTCAAGAGACCTGGATAAACTGGACAAACCTATTGATGAGGAAAAAACTGTCTATGCCAGGAAATCAGAAATGAAGACAAAACAAAGGCAAAACTGGAAAAGCTAGAGAGATTTACGTAATGAAATAAAACATAAAACAACAGAGATAACAATGGTGTGAGCTATAGAGGAACCCCAAATATGGCCCCAAAAGGCGGTCTGCTGCACTCCCTTTTAGTCAGTTTTAAAGATTTAAAAATATTTGCAAGAAAACTAAAGATTTTGACAGGAAAATGAGAGGATACAAGAATTCTGTCCTAAATCACCAATTTGTGTAACACAAAATAACTCCTTTTATAAGGAAGGATATCTGGAAGGAAGGATGTTTAAAGAAGTTATGGCATTGGTTAAGTATAATTAGTAAAACGAATTACTAACTACTGATTGAGGACGTAAGGAGTTGAGTCAATGTTTTGTTATTATTCCCATTCCCCAGCCCTTATAGTCTTCTGAGCCCTTATGTTGTCATTTTATTTCACTGTGTGATTATTTTTAAGAGATCAGACCTAGATCTGTCTTTTATTATTTATCTTATCACTTGCCCTTGTTGGAAAGAGCACTGACAACTCATATTGCTTAACATACAAATTAGGCTACACTCTACACACTCTACACACTGGTGGTTATGACTGGACATGTTATGACTGAGTTATTCAATAAATCACAAATTAGTTTTATTTCATTTTTGACTTTTAATGCCATGTGACACTTTGAGAGTTGTCTCAAATGCAAAGTGTGTTACAAAATACAAATGAAATAATAATAGTTATTATTAAAACATGTAAAAGCTGCAAATGGACGGAGATGTAGATTTGATTGATGGAAAAACTGCACCAATCTGTGGTTGTGCTATTGTAGCCCCTGCTGTATGCAGACTATGCACACATCCCAGGTTTATGGGCTTCTCTTTCAGTCATTTTGAAACTGTCTCACCTATAGTTATGCCAGAGTATCAATCGGTTTGTTCTTTCATCTTGCAGCCCAAACCAGAGAATGCAATCACCATTGCGGTGTCGTCCCAAGTGCTCTTCAACATGGAGAAAGAAAAACAGATCTACGAGCTGCAGGGCATGGAGGAATATAACCAGTACCAGATGGAACACGAGATGGAGCCCTTTAGTCCTGGACCAGCTTTCTCTTTTGTAGAGGTCTGACTCTGAGATCGCACGCACGCACGCACGCACGCACGCACGCACGCACGCACGCACGCACGCACGCACACACAATCACACATACGGTTTATTACCAGTAAAGAGTTATTCTTTTTGTATTATTCTTTTTTTCATTGTCAGTGTTGTAGTATTATAAAGCATCACATAGCCTACACTACACGACCATTAGTGACATTGCATTAGAAACCACAACAAATGAATTGTAACACAAACTGTAACGGCAAATCAAAATAGTAGCTATTTGATATTTTCAATACTAATGTGTATTGTTGTTTGGTCGTGTTCCAGGCTCTGGAGGCAGTGAATGCTCGACTGCGAGATCTCTACCCCGACAGTGAGGAGCTCTTTGATGTCGTGCTTGTGACGAGCAACCACGCATATGTGGGCCTCAGACTCATCAACTCCATCAACCACCACAGTGAGTGACAGGTGCACATGCAAGTTGTTAAAATATTTTTTCTTCTCTTTGCATAGTACACAATATTATTTTCATTATGTCAGTAATTGTATTTCTTGTCTTTAATGTTATTTGTATTACGGTCTGATTTGGTTATTATTTTTGTACTGTGCATTAACCCGTTTTCACCCCTGGACAATGAGTCAACCCCTGAGTACCTGATCAGCGCCAGCTGCGTTGATCAAGGGCGAAGTTTCCCCTTGACGATATTGAGACCGCGTGGCCATCTTGCCAGCAAGATGCTAACTAGGTGCCACTTCTCATTCACAGCCCATTCATCCACACAGAAAAGTCCTATCTAATTGTATTTAAAAACGTCAAACTCACCAACATTGTAGCTGTACGAAAAGCTTTCTATCTGCAAAGTGTTTGTTTCATAAAAATCCTCTGTAGACATGTTATGAGCTCCTTTCTGTCAAGAAATTCCTTGCAGGTGATTTTTTTCAAAGTGCTGGAGTTTGGAAGTCCATGTACCACCTGTTTTGAATTTGCACATAATGCAGGAGGCAGCAGGAGGTTGCTTTACTGATAACGAGCGCTTCCAAACTCTGACACTCTACGGTAGATTTTTATGAAACAAACATATAATTGCTACCTCATATTTAGCAGATTTTGCGCACCTGTTATACTCCGAGTTTTAAGGTTTGTTATTTTTGTTAGTTAGTTAGCACCCATTTTAGGAGTAATATTTGGTATTTGTTTTTTCTTAGTATTTTTGGAGCTGTTGTACCAGCGAGCGACCCCCTTTTTTGTATTAAACATATATTCTTCTTATACTTACGTTTTCAGAGTTGGTCTCTCTCCCGAGAGGTTTTTGCTCTCTTAACGTATAAAACACAAACCTGTGTGTCCTATGTGTTGAACCTAAATGGTGTAAACAGGGGACTTTACCTCTAAAACAAAAGTGACAAAGTTGTCTTTATTGGGTTTTACGGAAATTCTGCACTTTAACCAGTGTGGTTCAATTGGTGTATTGCTGTGAGCCTTATAGGATCATCATGTCGGAATCAAAGTGCCACTCTTAGGAGTGTAAGCTGGCAGATTGACTGAATCGGCCACCGTCACATATATATAAACAGAAGTACAAGAATGCCTTGTACAAAGGACATAAACACTGCCAGTGCAGTCAGACAATAGTAGCCTATAACATAGTCAGTTACAAGGTGCATAGATAGCAGAACACGCAATCTATCAAATTCATTTCATGCTGTTTTTTATTTTAATCTTTTAATAATATTTTCACCTAGTGCCACATGCTCAAGTTAGTTGTGCTGATGTTGTGCTTATTTTGCTATTCGACATAAAGATCAAGCTAATGTCTTCTTTCATCTTCAACTCTGCAGACCTATTCATTGAGCGCTTCTGTATGACTGGAGGCAACAGTCCTATTGGCTACTTAAAGGCCTACCTCACAAACCTATACCTGTCATCTGACCCAATCAAAGTCCGAGAAGCAATTGAGGAAGGTAAGCAGAAAAACAGAAAAATCTAATGCCACTGAGAGAAGAAAGAAAGATAAATTATATTGACAAAAGATGGATTATTATAATATTGTCTGTTTAGAGCTGGTGAAATGGGAAGACCCGTTAATGCACAAACACTTTACAGCAACGATTGCTATCAGAATATAGTGCTTTAACAAAAAAGTTTTTGTTCTAACCGAATATGAAATATTAAAAAAAAAATATATATATATATATATATATATATATATATATATAAAAAAACCTTTTGTTTCATCTGCACCAGGAATAGCAGCTGCCACCATGTTCACACCAGGGAAGATGACGATAGTTTCACAGACCCAGCTGCGTGTGGCCTTTGATGGCGATGCGGTTCTCTTCTCTGATGAGTCAGAACAGATCTACAAGACCCAAGGCCTTGAAAAGTTCTTTGAGCACGAGAAGACACATGAGAACCGCCCACTTGACCATGTACGTATGTCCACAGGAATCCATGTATCATAGTCTAACCACTTGAACCCTCTATTCCTAGAGAAACTGACCTGACTTTTTTCAACGATCTACATTCAATGTTTTTGCTACAAAAATCTACGAGCTCAACGTGCTATTTTTGAATATGGATCATATGGATGCTGGGGTTCAAAGTGGTTAAATAACCAAACTAATCAGTGCAACTTAATCAGAGGATAATTGTGTAGAGAATTGAGAATAGAGTGATGAGTGTAAGATACTTTACGCCTTTTTCCCCCCTTCTTTTTTCCCCTTTTTAGTAGACTAAAGACACGACCAGCTTGCCTCCTTCTTTAAACTGTGTGACTGAAGTTAACCTCATGGTTTCCGCTTACTGCTCAGTGCTCAGACTTCACTGTATCCAGTCATTTCCACACACATGCACAGAGTCACACACATGCACAGAGCCACACACATGCACAGAGCCACACACATGCACAGAGCTGTAGCCGCTCTAGATCGGATCTGCAATCTCATCTGCAAACTGAATTGATCCTAGTCACCGGCCAAGGGCCAGCTGTCTAGAACAGGTTACACGTAGGCCTATGTATGTCCCCACAAAAGTAAACTAATCAGCGAAGCTCACGCTGCCACATGCATACAGCACCAATTAGCGAACAGATGACTCCGCCACGTGTATACAGCACCAATCACAGAACAGCTCATGCTGCCATGTGTATACAGCACCAATCACAGCAGTTCACACAAACACAAAGCTCAGTTGTTGCTTACGGCAGGACACGACACACTAATCTCATATTAGCATGTTACACATCATTGGTGATGTGTAGGTACATATCAATGTATGAATGAATGGACCATTGTAAGTGCTTTGAGTAAGCACGTAGTGCATAGAAAAGTGCTATAAAAATGCAATTCATTATTATATATTATCAATGTAGCCCAATGTAAAAAGATGAAATTAAATCAATACTCCCACTACAATCAAATGTTTTCAATTGACATTTTAAGATGTAGGCTATCATGTAGGGGGATTCAAGCCAGTTAGTATAACAGCTAACAGTTTTAAAGCTTTTTCAATTGCACAGGGAAGCCACACCGTTATTAGGTTTTATTTTATTTCCCCAGGGACCACTGAAGTGCTTCCTGGAGGCTCTAGGAAAGCTTCAGAAGAAGTTCTATGACAAAGGCCAGCGTTTGGACTGCCCCATTCGTACCTACCTGGTGACAGCTCGTAGTGCGGCCAGTTCAGGCGCCCGGGCGCTAAAAACTCTGCGGTCGTGGGGTCTGGAGATCGATGAAGCCCTGTTGCTGGCTGGAGCCCCCAAGGGTCCCATGCTGGAGAAGATCAGGCCTCACATCTTCTTCGATGACCAGATGTTCCACGTGGAAGGGGCAGTAGAGATGGGTACTGTGGCGTGCCACGTGCCCTATGGGATAGCCCAAAAAGGACCCCAAAAGAAACAAGAATAAACAAAGGCAATATTGTCAATGCTATAATGTACCTTTTATGAAAGGTTGTTAATTTACTGTTATTATGCAAGAGGGAGTTCCACCTCACGTCAAGCCTGGGGTAGGCTATAGTCTGGTGCGTCTCAGAGGCAGGACTGATGAATAGGAAGGAAGACACTGGAGCATCACAGACAGTTCAAGGCAGCCTTATTTTTACAGGGTGCAGGTAAAAAAATGACGTTTCCATGTATCGGTCACATCTTCATCAGGTCATGACATGACTAGGGATGGGTATCGTTAGGATTTTTTCGAGACCGGTACCGATTCCGGTTCTGCTTATCGATTCCGGTTCTTAACGGTTCCCTATTTCGGTTCCAAAATGGTATAAAATAACTTAAATAAGAGGTCAAATGTTTATTTAACAAAAAAGCTCAATGTCAATTTGAGTATATATATAATGTACAATGAATAGTGTAACATTCTCTCCTTTATTGAGCCATTTGTGGATAATATAGTGATTATTTTAAATATAATATATCTATTCTGTATTTACCCAGGGCAATAGTGTTGTAGGCTACTTCTCTTACTACTAACTACTGACAATGACAAATAAAAGCATGTCTGAGATCTGAGAGCAACACACACACACACACACACACACACACACACACACACACACACACACACACACACACACACACACACACACACACACACACACACACACACAAATTAGCATCGCTAATGGGGGGGGCATCTCCAGCCGATAGGTGAGAACGGCTTTGCCGACATGCGAATGGTGGGATCATTGAAAACAAAGGCGGCTTGCAGAAATGTGCATGCTGCCAGAGTAGGCTATCATTTGTTGTTGTTCTTGTTTTTTCGCCACCTCTCTTCGACAGTTCGACTGCAAGCTCTAAAGTTAATTAGAGTTTAGTTTAATTAATTTAGAGTCTAAACTAATTGAGCCTCTGGAGTCTGGACCCTACGCCGTGATCACACACACAGACACACACACGCATCTGAGGTGGGTTGATGTTGATTCAATGCTGTGCAGCGCACATGCATGATCATGCAGTGAGGCAACTCAGGCAGCAGAGCACAAGACTCCTGTCCCCTCTCCTGATGAAGAGTGTCAAAGTTTCTCTGAAAATGGGAAAGGCATTATGTTGTTTACTGCATGTACTTGTTACAGTGATACTTTTTTGTTGTTTGGTTTTATTGTGGCTGATTGACTGTTGTCTTGATTGTATTGGAATCTGGAGTCCCAGTAAAAACATGTTAATTTTGTAACCTCTGGTCCCATTTGGTATAAATCAAGTTTATCTTTTGGCCGTTAATCTACACACAATATAATGTAAAGAAGTTCTACTATAAAATTAGGAATCCTCTATCCTGTCCTTAATTTGTCTGGAATATTCTCCATATATTCATATACCGGTATATGGATATCTCCATATATGAATTTCCATCTCCATATGGAGATTCATATATAGAGGTATCCATGAATCTCCATATTAATCTCAATATAGGCCTCTGGATATATCCAGATATGTAGATGGCGATCCCTGAAGAATGCATATCATTTCTCTACTGTGAATCATCCAACCGGATCTGAAATTACATTGATGACATCAGAGATCTCCATATATCTCTATATCTCGTCAGGCAGCCTCTGTAAACATTTTTAAAGCACAGCTCAAGACCCACTTCTACATTGCTTTTAATTGATCTTTTATTTTTTGTTATTCATGTCCTCACTGTATTGCATTACTGCTTGTGTTTTAATGTCGTTGCCTTGCTTTTCTTTTCTTTTCTCCATTGCTCTGTAAAGCACTTTGAGCTGCATTTCATGTCATGAAAGGTGCTATACAAATAAAGTTGTATTATTATTATTATTATTATATATGGGCATAAAGAGGATGGAGTCTGACAGATGCAGAGATCTCTGTATATGGGCATAAAATGGATACAGGCAGACAGACAGACAATTACGACTAATACAGAAATGTCCATATATGGGTATAGATGGGACACAGGCAGATAGAGACCTTCTATATGGGCATAAGAGGGACACAGGCTGGCAGACAAATAACACAGACAGACACAGACAGACAGACAAACAGATAGACACCTGTCTATCTGTTTGTCTGTCTGTCTGTGTCTGTCTCTGACTAAATCATTATGCCATGCCCAAATAGAGTTCAAAGCCTTGCCCAAGTATGGCAATGCCCAAATATGGAGTTCCTGGTGATGTCAACATTGCGCGATGGCATCTCTGTGATGTTGCTTATGCCCTAATATGGAGATGCCCAAATATGGAGTCCCCTGGGTAGTGTCAGTGTGACATCACGACATGTCACATCATCTTCCCCTCTATAAAAGGAGTCCTTATGTCATCCATTATATATTTCTATGACGTATGACTCCAAATTTGGACAGGATTTTAAGCAAGGTCACAGATTTCCACTGAAATCCACTCTTTAATTTTAGGTTTTGTAGCGAGCACTCGTTCCACTGACAAAGACAGACAAACAGAGAAGCAGACAGACAAGAGACTTTCAGCGTCCAGAGAAAGAGAGGACATGGAAACAATGGAGTGGTCCCTGACAGCCAGAGACCGGGTCGGGGTGCAAGACTTTGTCCTGCTGGAGAACCACACCAGCGAGGAGGCCTTCATGGAGAACCTCCACAAGCGCTTCAAGGAGAACCTCATCTACACCTACATCGGTCCCGTGCTGGTGTCCGTGAACCCGTACAGGCACCTGGACATCTACGGCGAGAATCACACAGAGAGATACCGTGGGGTCAACTTCTACGAGGCTCCGCCACACGTCTTCGCCGTGGCGGACAACGCGTACCGCTCCATGCGAACTGAGGGGCGGGACCAGTGCGTCCTGATCTCCGGGGAGAGCGGCGCCGGCAAGACCGAGGCTTCCAGGAGGATGGTCCAGTACTACGCTGCCACCTGCCCTGCCAGCAACAAGGTGCAGAATGTCAAGGAGCGCCTGCTGCAGTCCAACCCCATCCTGGAAGCCTTCGGCAATGCCAAAACACTACGCAACGACAACTCCAGCCGCTTCGGGAAGTACATGGATGTCCAGTTTGACTTCAAGGGTGCGCCCGTGGGGGGGCACGTCCTCCACTACCTGCTGGAGAAGTCCCGGGTGGTGCACCAGAGCCACGGCGAGAGGAACTTCCACGTATTCTACCAACTGCTAGAGGGAGGCGACGACGAGCTGCTGGGGCGCCTGGGCCTGGAAAGGAACCCCAGACAGTATCGCTTTCTGGTGAAAGGAAACTGCGCCACGGTTCACTCCATCGACGACCGCAGGGAGTGGAAGGCGATGAGGACAGCCCTGAGCGTGGTCGGCTCCGGCGAGAACGAGGTGGAGGAGTTGCTGAGCGTCGTGGCCAGTGTTCTCCACCTGGGGAACTTGCAGTATGGAGAAGGCACGGGCAGGCGCGGAGGCAACGCCTACGTCACCAACGACACACTAGTCACGTACCTGGCCAGGTTGCTGGGCGTGAACGGAGCACGGCTGACCGAGGCGCTCACACACAAGAAGATCGTTGCCAGGGGGGAGGAGCTGATGACCCCGTTGAACCTGGAGCAGGCGTCTTCAGCACGAGATGCCCTCTCCAAGGCCGTTTACGGACGCACCTTCACGTGGCTCGTCGACAAGATCAACGCTTCGCTGGCATACAACGCGGATGTCAACGCCCACAAGAACTGCTCCGTCATTGGACTGCTGGACATCTACGGCTTTGAGGTCTTCAAATGCAACAGTTTCGAGCAGTTCTGCATCAACTACTGCAACGAGAAGCTGCAGCAGCTGTTCATCGAGCTCACCCTGCGGTCGGAGCAGGAGGAGTATGAGGCCGAAGGCATCGCCTGGGAGCCGGTGCACTTCTTCGACAACAGGGTCATCTGCGACTTGGTGGAACAGAAGTTCAGAGGCATCATCTCTGTCCTGGACGAGGAGTGTCTGAGGCCCGGCCACACCGACGACCTCACCTTCCTGGAGAAGCTGGAGGATGCCGTCGGAGGTCACGCCCACCTCGTCACCCACAGGCTGGCTGACGGCGAAACCCGCAAGTCGATGGGTCGCCACGAGTTCAGACTGCGGCACTACGCCGGGGACGTTGACTACGACGTCAACGGATTCCTGGACAGCAACAAGGACCTTCTCTTCAGGAGCCTGAAGGAGGTCATGTGCACATCGGAGAACAAGATCCTGAGGCGGTGCTTCGACAGAGAGGAGCTGATGGACAAGAGGCGCCCGGAAACATCGGTCATGCAGTTCAAGGCTAGTCTGGCGAGACTCACGGAGATCCTGGCGTCCAAGGAGCCGTCGTACATCCGCTGCATCAAGCCCAACGACTCCAAACAAGCAGGGCGCTTCAACCAGGCGCTGGTCAGTCACCAGGTCAAGTACCTGGGCCTGATGGAGAATGTGAGGGTCCGAAGGGCTGGTTTCGCCTACAGACGCAGCTACGAGGTCTTCCTGCAGAGGTACAAGTCTCTGTGTCCCGACACGTGGCCCCACTGGCGGGGCAAGCTGACCGACGGAGTGTCCACGCTGGTCAAACACTTGGGATACAAGCCTGACGAGTACAAACTGGGCAGGTCCAAGGTCTTCATCCGCTCCCCGAAGACACTGTTCGCCACAGAGGACGCGCTGGAGACAAGGAAGCACGGTCTGGCCGCCAAGCTACAGGCTGGGTGGAGAGGACACAGCCAGAAGTCCAAATATCAAAAACTCAGAAACTCTGCAATCGTAATTCAGACGTGGTGCAGGGGCATCATGGCCAGGAGAAGAGCGCATCACAGGAGACAAGCCGCCGACACTCTCCGCAGGTTCGTCAAGGGCTTTGTGTACCGCCGCGAGCCACAATGTCCGGACAACGAATACTTCCTGGATTATGTCCGCCACCGGTTTCTCGTGAAGCTCTGCGGGAACCTGCCTCGGAACGTGCTGGACAAGAGCTGGCCCACGCCACCAACAGCGCTCGCTGAGGCGTCGGAGCTCCTACGTGAGCTGTGCGTACGGAACATGGCGCGGATGTACTGTGACAGAATCAGCCCAGAACGGAAGAACCAGCTGGAACAGAAGGCAGTCGCCAGTGAGATCTTCAGGAACAAGAAGGACAACTACCCGCAGAGCGTGGCCAAACTGTTCGTCGGCACGAGACTCAATAAGGTGCAGATCAAAACCAAGGTAATCCAGGCTTTGAGCGATTCTGAGAGGATGAATGAGAAGTACGTGGTTCCGGTGGTTAAGTACGACAGAAGGGGCTACAGAGCCCGGCCTCGCCAGCTGCTACTGACCGCCAACAGCGCCGTCATCTTAGAAAGCGGCAAACTCAAGCAGCACATCGACTACGGAGATCTCACAGGCGTCTCCGTCAGCTCTCTCAACGACGGACTGTTCGTGCTGCACGTGGCGTCCCGTAGCGGCGATGACAACAAGCAGAAGAAGAACAAGAAGGGAGACGTGGTTCTGTCGTGCGAATACGTGATCGAGACGGTGACAAAGTTGGCCATCTACGCGGACAAAATAAACCACGTAAACGTCAACCAGGAAGGGAGGATAACGTTCACGCCGGCGACTCTGGGAAAAGAGGCGGTCATTGACTTCACCACTGCTGGGTCACAGTTAATGGTGGCCAAGGCCAAGAATGGACACCTGTCCGTGACTGTCCCCCAGTGTTGATTTTGACAGCAAATTTAGTTTTAGTTTAGTCACAGTCTTTTGAATACATTTTAATTTTGTTTTAGTCATATTGTAGTCATCTGAAAAGTTTTACGCTTTAGTCTAGTTTTAGTTGACTAAATATACAAAAATGATTTTTACACTTTTTACACTGGTGGCATGCTGAAAATAGCCGATCTAAAAGCTCACGACATAGCCTGTTGTGTCAGTAAAAAAAGGTAGTCGGCAAACATTTTTCGTCTCGACGAAATGAACACTTCTGCCCCCTCACTAAACTCTTAAGCCTGTGATTGATTGATTATACATTTACATTTCAAACGAAAGCAGACCAAAAAGCAAGACTTGTTTATAGCAGGGTCTTCCAGTTTCAATTTACCAGAACATTTAAAGACGTAAAGATATACACTTCTATGAAAATAACTGGAAATCATCATATAAAGAACTAAATAAATAAAGGGGAAAATGTATGCAGTAATGGAAAAAGGCAGTGAATTTAGAAATGGTGACATTATAGTTCCTATTGGATATTGAAGTAGTCTATTTTATTGCATTTTAATAACTTTACAACAACAATATCTACTCCCCTAATGATGAACATTCTTCAGACAGCAAAAGTCTTATATGGTCGGGAAATATTAAGGCGAGTTGTCCAGACTTTCGGGGTGAGCCGTCTTTTCCCTTTACCAACTCACCCCAGCGGAAAGTACAGACAAATCAACCGCCATGTCAGAAAGTTAAGACAACTCACCGGGGTGAGTTGTCCAGTATTCGTCACAACATTATTGTGAAATTAAAATATTTTCCACAATAATTAATTAATTAAACAAACAAAAACACAAACTTTTTCTACGGTCTACCCAATGCTCTTTAGGCTATTATAGGATATGTGACGTTTCTGACTTGATAATCATATCTTGCTCTCAAAATGTTGATTTGAGAGTTTGTTTGTTGTTGTAGCCTAGCCTACTAGCCTACAATAATCCCATTATTATTATCCCACCCACTTTTTCTTGCCTACCTGTAAACGAACACTTTCTTCATTGTCTTCAATTACGGATCATCATCTCGTCATGCCACGGTAGTTGCCACCCAAATCCAGCACTAAAGAAGGACACCATTTTATTCATGTTTTCATCATAAGGAGTGCCAACGAGGTCAGGTGCAGCCTAATTTCGGATCTGCTGGGTGGGTGCGGTATTAGTATAGACACGCTCCGTGTGTACGCAGCCATGTGCTGCAGCTCGTGTGGAAAAGCTGAAACATTACGTTTTCACTTCAGCCAGTACTTTCAAATGGATGAAACTAGAGGGCACAGTGACAGCACAGCTGTAGCTGACCCCAAGTCGCAGCAACTAATTATTGGGTGAGTTACGAGTACGTACTACTACTACTACTCCGGTACGACTAGCCCAGCAGAAGGCCCCAGGCCCAGACACACACGAAGCTAGCTACAACTTTGAATACGCCATTCCATCCAGCTGAAACAGGCTGCTGTAAGCTGTTGACCACTAGATGGCACACGATGCACGGTACGTTTAACACTGTGACTGCAGCCAAGTTAACCAAGGACCCCAAAAATGATGTATAGGCCTATAGGCTATTTGGCTGCAGACTGTCTCTCTCCCTCCCCCATTCGCCCCTCTCTCTGTCTGTCTGTCTCTCTCTTGGACCTTGAGTTAAAGAAGGAAAAATGAAAGCAATTTGGAAATAATGTGTATAATATTTGATGCGTGCGAAGTGCGAACAGACTGGAGAGAGACACCGTGATATTGTGCATGCATCCGTGAACTGAACTCCCCAGCCACAATTGTTTTTTGTTGGAATAACTTTTTGTATGTGTACAGAGCGTGTGTGTACTTTGTGTGTGTGTACACAGTGCATAGAGGTGTGTGTGTGTGTACTATTTGTACAACACCAGAGGGAGCTCAACAAACCATGTGCAACCCAGATTTGGCACACATAAACTTTTATTTTATTTAACCACTCAAGCAAGTCCTATTCAAAACCTTTCTAAAATAGCCGATCTACAAGCTCAAAGCAGAAAAGTTATGAAACGTTTTTGTCAAAATAGGAGACGAGATAGATCAGACTGCAGCGGCGTCAACTCCGGGGGTGCTCAGGCGCAGAAGCACCCACCGTGACCCACGGGCAAAATAATAAGCGGCGCCAATATCAATATGCAGAAGCAGAATATGCACCCACTGTCCGACTCCTGACTGAAATGTTACTTACTCGTCGACTCTGATCATCAGAGTCGACGAGTAAGTTTGGCCTCTGGTCAATTATTTTTCGAAGCCATTTGATGGTGGGCCATTCGATCAATGGCTAATAATAGAACCTGGGACATGCCTTATGTACAATGACTATATTTTTTATAAAAGTTAATAAATCAAGCGGTGTGGTAAATACACCTATTAACTAGGCCTACTGATAGAAATACTTGTGGAGTCAAATGTTACAGTTCTTAAAGTTAAACATCTGCTGCAAGATTGCCAAAACCAGATGTCACAAAACAATGGTCACGATAACATCAATCAAGCATAACTTTTCACTCCTGTTCTGTAATGAAGTGATAAACTGCTGACTGGCCGAGCAGAATAATAGCCTACTCACCAAGGGTCACTTTCAAGCCGTAGGCACGTGGCCCATATAATGACGTATCAAATCACTTTAGCGGTCATGCATGGAACTGAGTTGAGAGCTTGACTGTGTGCCAGAGATTAGCAGCGCTATGTGCGGTATGTTCACTCGCTGCATTGTATCCACAGCACACATTTCCAGTGTGGAAAATTAATCTTTACATCGAAAATGATTTCGTACATTGCCGTGGGGCAATATTTGAATGTTGGGAACACATTTTGGAACAAATTGGGTGTATTTCATTTACATCATGCTACTACTACTACCACTATTATTCATAAATAATGTATGTGAACTTATAGAAATCATTTCTTCATCTGAGGTCAATAGAACAGAAATCTGATGATAGAACTTAAATATAACGGGTCTGTTTATGGCTTGGTACTGGTACATAATTGTTATACACTTGTATGCATGTGTGTAAAACTGGTGTGTGTGTGTGTGTGTGTGTGTGTGAGTGTGTGTGTGTGTGTGTAAAAGAGATTGAGAAGTGTGTGTGTGTGTGTGTGTGTGTGTGTGTGTGTGTAAGGACTTGAGTGCTAATCCCCAGTCAGCCTAGCCGAAGGTTTGCTTCTGTCAAAATGAGGGCCGTTGTCGCCACTGCGTTTCTCTCCGTGCTCTTCTTCTTGTCTTTCCAAACTTCATGCGGTCAGCAGGACTCCTCCTCCTCCGCCGGGACGGACATCTTCGCCGGCGGGGGGGTGTCCGGCCCGCTGCCCAAGCTCCTCTGGGACGAGCTGCGAGGCCTGAAAGAGATGCTGCTGGACCTGCGGACGGCCACCGTGGAGCAAAAGACGCTCCTGAGGAGCCTGGAGTCCAGAGTGCAGGACCAGACTATGGGCTCTGAGGAGCACCAGGCCAAGACGGAGAGCCTGGAGGAGAAGCTGGAGCAGCACCAACGCAGGTAAGAGACACACAGACCCACCCACCGACCCACCGGAGACAGATGTTTGGGGTCCGGTGCAAATTTCTTTTTAAATGTTTGTGTGTGTGTGTGTGTGTGTGTGTGTGTGTGTGTGTGTGTGTGTGTGTGTGTGTGTGTGTGTGTGTGTGTGTGTGTGTGTGTGTGTGTGTGTGTGTGTGTGTGTGTGTGTGTGTGTGTGTGTGTGTGTGTGTGTGTGTGTGTGTGTGTGTGTGTGTGTGTGTGTGTGTGTGTGTGTGACGTAAAAACAACGTCCCTGTCCTCAAACCAGCGGCACATTTGAGATCCCTGAGTTTGGCCCAAAGGCGAGCACAGACGTTAGGCGATAGAAGCACGTGCAGTAGCATTTTGAATACGGAAGTCATAGATGTACAGTATATAAGAAAGGCTAGATGGACCAAGGCGGAATCTACAGCACAGTTCATCGGTGGCACACACACGAGCTGCGTTCGCTTCCCGCGTTTGCGCGTCTTACTTGTTATTATAGATGTATGCCTCATTGGCCGCTGCAGTTCATTGGAGCGATGTGTCTCCAATGAAGGCAGGAAGTCAAGCGGAAGTGCACTGATGAAGGCTTTTCTTTTTTAACAAATCTTTATAACAGTCATGTCAATACATTACAATACAAAACAAGACAAACAAACAAACACAAACAACAAAGTTATTAATACAACAATACAACATCAGAGCCAGGAGCGATTACTAACATAAAACATTGAAGAGTGAACACAAAGCAACAGTTCTCCAAAGCTTTCTTATTTAGAAGTGCTGAAAGCATTTGCTGAAGGCACGCTGCGTTGCTGGCTCGCTGCCCAAGTGACGTCGCTCATGTCTCTCGCTAGTCGACTACTGGCCAATCACAGAGCGTCTTTTCCGGGACGCACGCAGAAGCTTGACAAGCTTCCACTCATTGAAGGCAAATGCTTTGCAAGGAATCTCTGGGAAATTGTGCCTTCAATTCTGACATGCGCCCCAGAGCCGGAAGAGGCGTCTACGTTTATATGTCTGTTCTATGGCAGGATTTTTTTTTTTGTGCGGCTTTCGCCTTTATTTTATATTTTTTTATAGAGGGACAGACAGTAGGCTGACAGGAAATGGGGGAGAGAGATGGGGGAGTGACATGCAGTAAAGGCCGTCGGGATCGGGAGTCGAGCCCGCGGCACACTGCCAGACTGGGACTACCGGCCAAGGTGCCTGGACCGCTGAGCCACGGCCCAGGCCAGGGGTGGGCAACTTTGATGATGGAGAGGGCCACTACAGTACATTTCCACACTCGATCCAGAGAGCCACATTGCATGCATGGCATCGTATTTCAACTGACCTACTTCGTCATTCTATTATGTGTCACACAATGGTAGCAAAACGCACCACAGTGTGTCAAATGCATTTAGTTATACTTTAACTAAACCTTACAAATAGACTATTTGAATACTGGTACTAATAGCAGTATTCAGATATTAACCTGCGGGGCACATAAAGTGAAGGTGGGGGCCGCATGCATGTGGCCCCCGGGCCGCCAGTTGCCCATGTATGTTCTATGGTAGCTGGTGATCCGCTCTAACTAAAATAAATCTTGGTGGACGGGTTGGTTTATTACAAAACGTCAATTCAGGATGCTTATCTGCTTAATGTTTTTTTTTATATGAAATTCCATTATAATTATACAGTATCATCTGACGTTTATTTTTACAAACCAATTTATTTTTGAAAATTTTGCACGTTAGTTATTTAAAAGTACATGCACCATGGCCTGGGCCGCATTCGAGCAGTCCAGGCATGTCGGCACGTCGCAGGTTCGAGTCCCGATCCCGATGACCCATGCTGCATGTCTTCCCCCACCCATCTCTCTCCCCCTTTCCTGTCGTAATACTGTAAAACAAAACTGTAAAAATCTATCAATAAAGCAAAAAGCCAAAAAAAAAGTACATGCACCATTAGGCACAATGTTATGAGTGAGTGAGCTGACTGTAGCAAGATGGCTGCCATGTGGCGCTGTTGCTCTCCATTCGCTAGCAGCGCGGGCGAGTCATCTAGCCTTTATTATGTCTATGGCGGAAGTCTCCCAGATTTGACCACCAGGCTGCGGCAGCTTTACCGTTCTAGCGCAGTTCTAGGGTCTTGGTTCAGAGTATGGAACGCCATTGGCGACCCCTCATTGGCTGGCCTTTAGCCAATTGGGAGAAATTGAGACTAGTTGCAGCATTTGTTCCAAGCTGTAAAACAATAGTGTGTCGTGCTGTGATGCTTTGTGAGCTTGTTGATCAGCCATTTCTTTCCCCCTTAAATGACATAGGAGGGACAAATAGGGGGACAGACAGTAGGCTGACAGGAAATGGGGAGAGAGATGGGGGGGAAAGACATTAAAGGCCGTCGAGATCGGGAGTCGAACCCGCGGCACACTGCCAGACTGGATTACACGGCGAAACGTGTCGTGCTAATAAATAAGTTGATGCAGTAAGTTGTCCGTCTCTGTTCCCTGGAGTGTGCAGTCCCTTCCTTGGAAGGTTTTTCTCTTTTTGATGTCTATGCCTGCTAACTAGACTTGCACCTCCTACGGGTCTTTTTGTATGTGCAGGAGTGTATATATATATATATATATATACACATATACACACACACACACACACACACACACACTAAAATGACACATGCTTTCAAAAACTAATGACCGATGCATATCTGTGGGGCTCTAAACACACACAGGATCCAGGACTTGGAAAGCACGGTGGCAGGACAGGAGGATCACACACACGTCGCCTTGGTGCAGAACGTAACGCAGCAGATGAAGAGGCTGAAGATGAAGATGGACGACAATCAGGACCTGCTGACGGACCTGGGACTGGCCCACAAGCACACCACGGACCGCCTGGAGCAGCTGGAGGAGAAGCACCTGCTGACGGACCTGGGACTGGCCCACAAGCACACAACGGACCGCCTGGAGCGCCTGGAGGAGAAGCACGCGGGTACAAAACCACTATCCAGTATGCCAGTATCGGAAACGCTGCCGATACCGCCTATAAAACAGTGGTTCTCAAACCTTTTCCATGTCAAGGACCTCCAAATTGACACGTATTAGCACGCGCCGCGGAACCCCATTTGAAAACATTTGCCAAGGCCCCTCATAAGTAGATTTTTACGGCTCTATAGCAGTGATTTTCAACCATTTTAATTTCAAGGACCCCTAGTTTGACATTAGACCCCCATTTAATGGAATTTCTATCTCTCTTATAAGATCAATGTAATGTAAATATAAAAAAAGCGGTACCAAATGGTACCTTTTGGTAATGTCATTTAGTTGGGGACTCCCTGAAACTCCCTCAAGGACCCCTGGGGGTCCCCGGACCCCACTTTAAGAACCACTGGTCTAAAATACTTTCAATATCGGCGAGTATGCCAGTCTATACCACATAATGTATCCTATGATGATATATTATGACAGTAATCAATTATTTTGTTGATCGCTTCAGTTGAGGTTGCACTTCTCAAACCTTTTTAATTTCAAGGGCCCCCATAACTCAAATGTACAAATATACACTCTTAAGGTCATTACACACTGGCGAATTAGCGACGCGATGCGAATAAGCGATCTGAAAATGTGAAATATTGCATGTTGCAGTTCGCCTGCGAATCTCTGCAAAATACGACACCAGAGCGAACAAATAAAAGCGAAAACGGTCACATTTTCGCACATTCGCCACTGATGTGGAAGCTTGCATGGACTTCAATTGGTTTTTTTTAAATGCGAATTATTCGCACGAATATATCGCGTCACTAATTCGCCAGTGTGTAATGACCTTTAGAGTTACAGACCTGTAAGCGTCCATTTGGAACCCCCTCAAGGAACCCTGAGTTCCTGAACCCCATTTTGAGAACCACTGTCATAAAGTCAATTACCTGTTCCACTTCTACACTGTTCATGTGAATAGTGACAATTTAATTGTCGCGTTCGTGCCCTGGATTCCTAGAGAAATAGAGACAGAATGAAGAAGACCGAGAATCGAGGAGGATGAGCAGAAATAGAGGATAGCAGAAATAGCCAAGCTGTAGCGCAGTACTCGCAACCCATGTTTGGTGCAGAACAAACAAGTTGGTTGGGATATTGCAGGTGTATATTTATACACCTGTGGTGATCGCAAAAAGGATCGGCTGTGGTGAGTGGAGGCAGGTGTAGTGGATACAGGTGATAGTGAATGGGGAGTGGCTAATGAGTGAAGGCGGGAAGTACCGTAGCCTAAATGGCCCTATGGGGAGTTGCACCATGTGGACCCCAGTAAGACTAGCTGATTGCCATGGCATCAGCTAATGGGGATGCTTTTCAAATACACAAATAAATAAACCATGATCCAAGGCATCCTGGGAAATGTCTTATTTCATTTGGACGACCTATGGCTCAACATTTATCGTCCATAATATAACGTAGGCTGATATACCACAGACACCACCAAAGACTCGCACATTGGCGCATGTGTGGTTGTTACTGAAGCTGTTGTTGACCCACTTCAGGATGTAACGTATGCCTCATCATAGGGATTTATTAATTACACACACGTGCGCTCGCACACACACACACACACACACACACACACACACACACACACACACAGAGATAGACGGCTACTTATTATAATCCCGGCTCTTGTAGTTCCATCACAGCAGGAAAAGTGCTGGTTCATGCGGCGAGATGTTGAATTGATTTAGCGTGCGTTTAAGTTATGTATCGCTCATAAAGCTTTGTATTTCTACTGTTTTATGGTCAATGGTGTTAGCATCATGACAATAAACTAAGCTCTTTAATGTTGTTAATATATCTGGGAAAGTGGAATATATATAAGTTGGCTGCGGATGCCGCATGTATGCACGCACACACTTCATACAGCGCTGCTATTTTTGAACATTTATGAAAATGTTGAATCATTTCGATTTTCTTAACACAAATCTTCTCTTCTGCTGTGGTCCCTGGCACAAAACATTTTGAAATGGGCGGTCATTTTTGGGGTCCTTGGCAAGAAAAAAAGTTTACTAAAAGTTAGGTCAAGAGTGTAGGATGGATATAGGTGATTCTCTACAGATAGGACCGCAAATTTGATATATGTTTTTCTTTTCCTTTTGCAGTTTTAATTTCAGCTAATGCTGCCCAACTGTCATCTCTAGACAACAGGCTGAGTTCTAGTGAGAACAAGCTGCAGGAAGTGAGGGATGACACTGCAGGTTAGTACGTTACATTTAGTTGCTGTCAGGCAGAAACCTTATCACCATAATTTGTGTTTTTTCCTAGTCAGCCCATTCATCCAAACAGAAAAGTCCTCTCTCATAAAATGTCTATGGTGGATTTTTATTAAACAAAAACTATACAAATTGAAAGAGGATAATTCAAGCTTTCCCTACAGAAAGTCCTCGTTCATTCCTTTAGGAAACATCGTGTTTATTGTATAAATCCAAAAAGATTCCCGCTGTAGTAGAAATCTATTGTCCTATCTGTCTGGGACTGAATACTGATCCATGACACATGGTTTCATTTCAGATCACGCTGCCCAGCTGTCATCTCTACATACTACACTGAGTTCTATTGAGAACAAGCTGGAGGAAGTTAAGGATGACACTGCAGGTTTGTTCATCTATACGTTTGTTTTCCTGTCTGTCTCTGGTTGTTAATGCATGTATTTATTTGCTCGTTGATTCTTTCAGTCGAACTATCAGGTCTGTCAGCTGAGTTATCTTCTATGGAGTCCAGACTGAAAGACTATCTGGGAAAGTGGAAAATATTTCAAGTTGGCTGCCGATGGCTCAGATGAGCGCATGTATGCACGCATACACTTCATACCGCGCTGCTATTTTTGAACATTTTTGGAAATGTTGAATCATTTTGATTTTCTCAACACAAATCTTCTCTTCCGCTGTGGTCCCTGGCACAAAACATTTTGAAATGGGCGGTCATTTTTGGGGTCCTTGGCAAGAAAAAAGTTTACTAAAAGTTAGGTCAAGAGTGTAGGATGGATATATGTGATTCTCTACAGATAGGACCGCAAATTTGAAGTTTTCTTTTCTTTTCCTTTTACAGTTTTAATTTCAGCTAATGCTGCCCAACTGTCATCTCTAGACAACAGGCTGAGTTCTAGTGAGAACAAGCTGCAGGAAATTAAGGATGACACTGCAGGTTTGTTCATCTATACGTTTGTTTTCCTGTCTGTCTCTGGTTGTTAATGCATGTATTTATTTGCTCGTCGATTCTTTCAGTCGAACTATCAGGTCTGTCAGCTGAGTTATCTTCTATGGAGTCCAGACTGAAAGACAGTCAGACAGAAAAAGAAGGTAAAGTTTAAGTTGTGTTTTGATTATTGGGGAAGTAATACATTACACACAACATCCATTCAGACTATTGTATACATATTACACAATACATTAAACACATTTATTTAGGCAGTGCATTAGTGATACATTATACAGTATTTAGACACTCACAGTATAGAGAAGTCTGACATTACTGCCACAAGAGGCCGCCAATGCCATCCCCCTGAGTCACATGGTTATTTTTTGTATAGAAATTCCCATAGAACCCAGGAGAAATGGGTTCTAGACCTAATTCTCAAGTGAGCTGATAGCGAACACAAGGCCAAAGCAGTATAAAACAATACAAGAGACAAGACAAAAACATACAGCAATTACACAACCCCAAAAAATATAGTTACATTAAAATGACAAACCTAACAAATGCAAGACCATCGATTATAGACTCAGCTTGCTATTGGCCATATTCAGACCGCAGCCATCTTGCCAGCAAGGTGATACCTAATACTTTCCATAGTCGGCCCATTCATCCAAACAGAAAAGTCCTCTCTAATTATATTAAACAACGTCAAAATCACAAACATTGCAGCTGTAGGGACAGCTGCAATGTTCAGATGAGCGCATGTACGCACGCACATACTTCATACCGCGCTGCTATTTTTGAATATTTTTGAAAATGTTGAATCATTTAGATTTTCTTAACACAAATCTTCTCTTCTGCTGTGGTCCCTGGCGCAAAACATTTTGAAATGGGCGGTCATTTTTGGGGTCCTTGGCAAGAAAAAAAGTTTACTAAAAGTTAGGTCAAGAGTGTAGGATGGATATAGGTGATTCTCTACAGATAGGACCGCAAATTTGAAGTTTTCTTTTCTTTTCCTTTTACAGTTTTAATTTCAGCTAATGCTGCCCAACTGTCATCTCTAGACAACAGGCTGAGTTCTAGTGAGAACAAGCTGCAGGAAATTAAGGATGACACTGCAGGTTTGTTCATCTATACGTTTGTTTTCCTGTCGATCTCTGGTTGTTAATGCATGTATTTATTTGCTCGTCGATTCTTTCAGTCGAACTATCAGGTCTGTCAGCTGAGTTATCTTCTATGGAGTCCAGACTGAAAGACAGTCAGACAGAAAAAGAAGGTAAAGTTTAAGTTGTGTTTTGATTATTGGGGAAGTAATACATTACACACAACATCCATTCAGACTATTGTATACAGATTACACAATACATTAAACACGTTGATTTAGGCAGTGCATTAGTAATACATTATACAGTATTTAGACACTCACAGTATAGAGAAGTCTGACATTACTGCCACAAGAGGCCGCCATCCCCCTGAGTCACGTGGTTATTTTTTGTATAGAAATTCCCATAGGCAAATCTTAGATCATGTCATATAAGAACTGTGTTCCAAAAATAAACAAATTACCCAGCGATATTATTCATATGAATATGAAGCAACTGACGGTGAAAAAGTACTAATTTATTCAAAGAGTAAGACTTTTTCCCCCCCCAAATGTGCAACTCTATATCACTGCGTCACTAGCCTCGGTACCAGGCTTTCATTTTTGTTGGTGCAAAAATTGAAAGCCTGGAGGAACGCATTGGCCGCTCTGGTCTAAAAGTGGGAGTCAACCCTTCCGGGTGGGCGTCGCTCCAAATGATGTGATGTAGCGCTGCACTAGGGGGGAGAGGAGGGGCCGGGGGTGACGGACAGATCGATGAGATTCTATCAGGGCGTGCGCAAATCTCAGCCGCGACCCGCCCCTCTAGACCAGAAACCTAACACGTTAGCTCAGGCTACTGCGTCACATACCTGACAATATCTTCTGGCTCATTTGTTTATTTTTGGAACATAGTTCTTATACGACGTGAACTAAGATTTGCCTATTTCCAATACAAGAAATAACTTGTAGTGGGGGAGTGACGTCAGGACTTTGGTACTGATATACTACCGTATATTAGACAGCAAACAAGCACTTAATTGTTGCTTCTAGTTAATGTTCAGTTTATCCACTGTCTCCTCTCAGCGTTGTTCAGGTTGAGCCAATCAGATCAGGAGTCTAAACTGTCTGAGTTGGAGAACAGAGTGACAGCCAGCCAGACACAACTGGACCAGACACACAACACAGGTTGATCTGTCCTCTTCTCACTGCTGCTTCAATGAAAGGACTTAAAGCAGAGGAATTAAATTAACTTCAACCTTAAACTATACAACATTCATGTTTTGTTTAATAACTTAATTTCAGCTCATGCTGCCCAGCTGAGATCTTTAGAATTGAGACTGGAGGAAGTTAGGAATGACACTACAGGTTTGTACATCTATACATTTTGTTTTCCTATCTGTCATGCACTTTTATTGTCCACCAGGCCGAAGTCATGGGGAGAGAGTATGTTTTGCACTCCATCCGTCCGTTACCAGCTAATCTCCGGCACCGTTAACCTGGTCGATGCCAAACCTTGCACACACACTCCCTAGATGCCAACGATGAACCTCTGCCCCAAAGTTTCCTGTTATAGCGCCACTTTTGTAAAACAATTTTTTTTATATTACTCCTCCAGATTTTGTCCAAAGATCCCGCAAATCGTTACACAGTATCTCTATAGTCATGTGCTCAAGACGGATCTGTCCGATATGTCATATTCCATCCTAATTGGCAAACATTGGCTTTCAAAGTTTGCAGGATTGGCCCATTTCGAACAAAAAGCCTCAAATCATGAACACAGCGTGTAATTTACGTGAAATCTTTCACGCACTTTCCTACTCGGCTGAGGAATATATCCCACCCTTTTCACATTGGCCTGATACAGTGCCACCAACAGGTGGATTTTTGCAAAACACATTTTTGGAACAAAATGCCTCAAATCATCCAATTGCCATCAAAGGCGTAAGAACAAATGGCACCCTTTTCACATTGGCCTATTATAGCACCACCAGGAGGCCACGACCTGGCCTGGTGGAGACCTGTGCCCCGAGGGGCACTTTTTCTAGTTCTGTCTGAAGTTGAACAGTAAAAAAGCCTCTGGGTGGTTGGCAAGGTTTTGTTTGTTGCTCTTGCCGAGGCAGGGAGTGCTTGTGAGTAGGAGAACTGTGTGCCAAACAGTATCTGGCCAATAGTTCTGAAACTTTTCAGGACGCAGGCAAAGCTGTCTGGGGTCCCCCAAGCCTCTTTTTCCCTCTACATCAAATCTCCTTAACAGAAAGTACATGCTGAAAATACGCTCACAGCGCCTTGCAACTCGGCACATTGTGACACTGTAGACCAGAGCTATTCTCACTGGTATTTGCCCTAGAACAGCAAAGCTAGTCTTCATGTGGACACATTATTAATTTATCTCATTTAGACCTGTTAAAACCTTTCTGTTGTTCTAAGTTTCAATCCAGGATTGGGTCTGTGTCATTTTATTTGTTGATATAGCAACATTAATTGATTTAAATCTTTGGTTTGGATTTAGAAGGCTTTTTTTCTTATTATTTTTTTTTAATCGGCATCGGACCTAAATGGCTATTGTTTTCATGTTCGACATTGGCATCTGGGTAAAATCATAATATTCCCAAAGACAAAACGTTAGATTTGTGGTTTCAAACGAGGCGATACTATAGATTAGCTAATCCGACACCTCACATTGTCATACACAATGAGTAGGAAATGGCACACAAGGGGTCTCCTCCTACTGTAAATGGGCATGCACAGTCACTCTACTTCTCCACTGGAATTAAGAGACTCGTGTCCTACTTCGGGTCTCCAAGTCACACACATACTGTACAGGGAATCAATCAGGGTTGGTACAGTAAGTTATTTGGTTTCTCCATCCGTCCTAGCTGGGACTACTACAGTTATGCACACAT
Source organism: Protomyctophum parallelum (assembly GCF_964188405.1). Classification (NCBI taxonomy): domain Eukaryota; kingdom Metazoa; phylum Chordata; class Actinopteri; order Myctophiformes; family Myctophidae; genus Protomyctophum; species Protomyctophum parallelum. The sequence continues at coordinate 16,644,098 of NC_139718.1, forward strand.
AGGCATATTCTATTTAGACTGTTTGATCATTAGCTCGCCCATGTGGACATGTGTGTACTGTCTGGGACTGCAGAAAAATAATAAACCTGCACACTCATCTGCTCCAATGTCATTTCTTGACGACGTTTCGAGCCAAGGCTCTTCATCAGGTCAACCTCGAGATGTGAGTCTCTCACCAACTTAAATAGACACCCACAGGTCACGTTATCAATCAGTGGGTGGAACAACATGGTAATCAGGTCAAACAATCAAATAGATATACCTTCAGTGTTCAACATTTACATATCCACAACCGTGGAAAAAAACACAAATGGACATCATGATGAATACAATCTATAGAAAAAAAAAAAATAATCAGGTAACTTCATTTTAGGCAACAAATAATAGAAAGTGGTTGATATGAAAGTCCTCATTCATTCCTTTAGGAGACATCGTGTTTATTGTAAATCCCCCAAAAGATTCCCGCTGTAGTAGAACTCTATTGTCCAATCTGTCTGGGACTGAACACTGATCCATGACACATGGTTTCATTTCAGATCACGCTGCCCAGCTGTCATCTCTACACACTACACTGAGTTCTACTGAGAACAAGCTGGAGGAAGTGAAGGATGACACTGCAGGTTTGTTCATCTATACGTTTGTTTTCCTATCTGTCATGCACTTTTATTGTCTCCACCAGGCCGAAGTCATGGGGAGGAGAGTATGTTTTGCACTCCATCCGTCCGTCTGTGTCCGTCCGTCCGTTACCAGCTAATCTCCGGCACCGTTAACCCGGTCGATGCCAAACCTTGCACACACACTCCCTAGATGCCAACGATGAACCTCTGCCCGAAAGTTTCCAGAACGGCCTGTTATAGCGCCACTTTTGTAAAACAATTATTTTTATATTACTACTCCAGATTTTGTCCAAAAATCCCGCAAAGTGAGTAAAAAAGCCTCTGGGTGGTTGGCAAGGTTTTGTTTGTTGCTCTTGCTGAGGCAGGGAGTGCTTGTGAGTAGAAGAACTGTGTGCCAAACAGTATCTGGCCAATAGTTCTGAAACTTTTCAGGACGCAGGCAAAGCTGTCTGGGGTCCCCCAAGCCTCTTTTTCCCTCTACATCAAATCTCCTTAACAGAAAGTACATGCTGAAAATACGCTCACAGCGCCTTGCAACTCGGCACATTGTGACACTGTAGACCAGAGCTATTCTCACTGGTATTTGCCCTAGAACAGCAAAGCTAGTCTTCATGTGGACACGTTATTAATTTATCTCATTTAGACCTGTTAAAACCTTTCTGTTGTTCTAAGTTTCAATCCAGGATTGGGTCTGTGTCATTTTAATTGTTGATATAGCAACATTAATTGATTTTTTTAAATCGGCATCGTACCTAAATGGCTATTGTTTTCATGTTCGACATTGACATCTGGGTAAAATCATAATATTCCCAAAGACAAAACGTTAGATTTGTCTTTGAAACCATGAATGATTTTTTTAGAGTGGTTTCAAACGAGGCGATACTATAGATTAGCTAATCCGACACCTCACATTGTCATACACAACGAGTATGAAATGGCACACGTGGCACACAAGTGATCTCCTCCTAAATGGGCATGCACAGTCACTCTACTTCTCCACTGGAATTAAGAGACTTGTGTCCTACTTCGGGTCTCCAAGTCACACACATACAGGGAATCAATCAGGGTTGGTACAGTAAGTTATTTGGTTTCTCCATCCGTCCTAGCTGGGACTACTACAGTTATGCACACATAGGCAGATTCTATTTAGACTTTTGATCATTAGCTCGCCCATGTGGACATGTGTGTACTGTCTGGGACTGCAGAAAAATAATAAACCTGCACACTCATCTGCTCCAATGTCATTTATTGACGACGTTTCGAGCCAAGGCTCTTCATCAGGTCAACCTCGAGATGTGAGTCTCTCACCAACTGATAGACACCCACAGGTCACGTTATCAATCAGTGGGTGGAACAACATGGTAATCAGGTCAAACAATCAAATAGATATACCTTCAGTGTTCAACATTTACATATCCACAACCGTGGAAAAAAACTAATGGACATCATGATGAATACAATCTATATAAAAAAATATTTAAACTAGACAAAGTGCCAATCGGCACAGGTCTCCACCAGGGCAGGTCAGGTTGTGGCCTCATGGTGGCGCTATAACAGGCTGTTGAGGAAGATTTGGGCCGGAGGTTCGTGTTGGAGGGATGCAGGTACAATGTTTTTCCATGTGTGCATACATAAGTTGTATACAGATCGATGCAGTTATAGCTAAAAACAGGAATTGGCCTGTTATAGCGCCACCGTGAGGCTGATTTTGAGGAAAAAATGGTGGCATGTCGTCCTCGGCCTAGTGGAAATGTGCGTGTATAATTTAGCGGAAATTGCACACTGTGTTTGTGATTTGTGGCCTTTTTTGGAAATGGACGAATCGTGTGAGCTTTGGAAGCCAATCTTAGCCAATCAGGATGGAAGATGGGAAATGGTGGCGCTCCGTGTTGATCACATGACTATGGAGATAGTGTATACCGATTTGCGTGAAATTTGGATAAAATCTGAAGGAGTAATAATAGAAAATGTGTTTTACATATGTCGGCCTCCTGGTGGCGCTATAAAGAGCAGATGTGAAAAATTCCAGGCAAAGGTTTTTCCTTGGCCTCTAGGGAGTTGGCATACAAAGTTATCCACAGATCCGTGCAGTTAGAGGTAAAAACACTTTTCGGCCAGTTATAGCGCCACCTTGAGTCTGAGTTGAAATTGTTCATGTGGCATTTCGTCCTCTGCCTAGTGGGAATGTGGGTGCACAATTTCACGGAAATCACGCGATGTGTTCATGATTTGCAGCATTTTGTTTGAAACTGAGCACTCCTGTGAACTTTGGAAGCCAATCTTAACCAATCAGGATGGAGTCTGAGAAATCTGAAAGACCGGTTTCGTTGAATGGCTCTAGAGAGACTGTGTACCAATTTGTGTGATGTTTGGACAAAATGTGTAGGTGTACTGTGCAAAAACTTGTTTTGCACAAAGCGGCCTCCTGGTGGCGTTATAACAGGCCGTTCTGGAAATTTTGGGGCAGAGGTTCATCGTTGGCATCCAGGGAGTGTGTGTGCAAAATGTGGCATCGACCGGGTTAACGGTGGCCGAGATTAGCTGCTCACGGACGGACGGACACACGGACGGACGGACACACGGACGGACGGAGTGCAAAACATACTCTCCCCACATGCCTTCGGCCTGGTGGAGACAATAAATAGGTAACTTAATTTTAGGCAACAAATAATAGAAAGTGCTTGATATGAAAGTCCTCATTCATTCGTTTAGGAGACATCGTGTTTATTGAAAATCCAAAAAGATTCCCGCTGTAGTAGAACTCTATTGTCCAATCTGTCTGGGACTGAACACTGATCCATGACACATGGTTTCATTTCAGATCACGCTGCCCAGCTGTCATCTCTGCACACTACACTGAGTTCTACTGAGAACAAGCTGGAGGAAGTGAAGGATGACACTGCAGGTTTGTTCATCTATACCAGGGCTGGACTGGGACGAAAATTTGGCCCGGGCATTTTCGCGTGAATTTGGGCCAGACCGGCCCACCACAACCAGCGCGCAGATAGCAGAAACTCTATCGCCCGCTCCGTCGCGGCACACACAAACAAACAAGACCTAATACCACCACTTTTACAGAACAACATAGGCCTAAATGATACAAACCAACAGACAACTACACAACCCTTTGTAGAGGGTTTATTTGTCACTCACTGATACAGGTACAGTGACATTATCATGATGGCACTGGCAGAATGGCAGCACGCTCAGACCTTTCCTGGTGGCCTGCCGCCTATTGGCCTGCCTGCCTGTCAAAAAGAAAAAAAGGGGGGGGGGGGGGGGGGGGTTGGGTTTTCTCTTTAATCATGGCGGCCCCCTGCGGTCGCGGCCCACCGGGTAAATGCCCGGTATGCCCGGTGGCCAGTCCAGCCCTGATCTATACGTTTGTTTTCCTGTCTGTCTCTGGTTGTTAATGCATGTATTTATTTCCTTATTCGATTATTTCAGTCCAACTATCAGGTCTGTCAGCTGAGTTATCTTCTATGGAGTCCAGACTGAATGACAGTCAGACAGAAAAAGAAGGTATGTAGATTTCACTTGTGTTTGGTTGTTGTAAAAGTAGCCTAGGGGTACCCCCAGGGGTCGCATTCGGCTCAAAAAGAAACGCCTGCATGGGGAAACGAGACAAATTGCCTGGTCTAGGAGTGCGAGTGAACCACAGTGAGGATGGCCGTCACTCCAAATTTGGTGACGTAAGTGTTGTCTGCTGTTTTCTATCAGGGAGGGAGAGTCATTGGATTAGTATTCATTTTCGTTTTTTCATGTCATATGAAAGCAGGGAATCATAGCTTCAAATTGACATTGTTAGTTCAGTTTGATCCGCCAGTTTGAGATATGGCTTATAGACTAATGTTTTGCACAAAACAGCGAGTTGAGAAAACATGCTTGAAGGGTTCACGTCTGTGGACTACATTACATCTAGCTACATGTTTAAGCATTTATTTCATATTTACTTGAGGTCACCGGACCCCACTTTTGTAACCAGTGGATATATATTAGACACAACATCTATACATTAGACAAGTATTTGTCTTTAGACAGTAGAATATACATTAGACAGTATTTATTTAGTCAGTATAATATACATTTATTAGACATATATTCATTACATTTGTCCACTGTCTCCTCAGAGTTGTTCAGGTTGAGCCAATCAGATCAGGAGTCTAAACTGTCTGAGTTGGAGAACAGAGTGACAGCCAGCCAGACACAACTGGACCAGTTGAAGACACACAACACAGGTTGATCTGTCCTCTTCTCACTGCTGCTTCAATGAAAGGACATTGAAGTCATAGTCATATTCAATTTCAGTTTGAATTTGACAAGATTTGTCTTTGAAACCATGAATGTTTTTTTAGAGTGGTTTCAAACGAGGCGATACTATAGATTAGCTAATCCGACACCTCACATTGTCATACACAACGAGTATGAAATGACACACAAGTGGTCTCCTCCTAAATGGGCATGCACAGTCACTCTACTTCTCCACTGGAATTAAGAGACTCGTGTCCTACTTCGGGTCTCCAAGTCACACACATACAGGGAATCAATCAGGGTTGGTACAGTAAGTTATATGGTTTCTCCATCCGTCCTAGCTGGGACTACTACAGTTATGCACACATAGGCAGATTCTATTTTGTTTGATCATTAGCTCGCCCATGTGGACATGTGTGTACTGTCTGGGACTGCAGAAAATAATAAACCTGCACACTCATCTGCTCCAATGTCGTTTATTGACAACGTTTCGAGCCAAGGCTCTTCATCAAGTCAACCTCGAGATGTGAGTCTCTCACCAACTTAAATAGACACCCACAGGTCACGTTATCAATTTGTGGGTGGAACAACATGGTAATCAGGTCAAACAATCAAATAGATATACCTTCAGTGTTCAACATTTACATATCCACAACCGTGGAAAAAAACAAATGGACATCATGATGAATACAATCTATATAAAAAATATTTAAATAATTAGGTAACTTAATTTTAGGCAACAAATAATAGAAAGTGCTTGATATGAAAGTCCTCATTCATTCCTTTAGGAGACATCGGGCTGGATTTTGAAGATGCGTTTTACAATGGGGTAATACATAAATTGCCCTCGCTCTGCGCACATTCCTATTATGAAAGACATATCGGCCCGTGTTGAACGCACACACATATGGCATACGGCGTTCCTGAATATTTTAGCATTGTGAGAGTGTCCATATGTTAATTATTTTCGCTTTGCGCAATTTGCTATTAAGCCCCTTGACCTAAAAACACTCAGCGCATAACGATTAGACGTGGGTCTGACCACCTCATAAACGCAAAAAGCACTGTTTGATTGTACACTTGAGCGGCTCTGGGAGGCTGCTAGAGTGTTGCCATGTCTGTTTATTATAAGCGGCTTCTTTTTCTGTAAAGTTGCTTGTAAATATTGTTAGTTGTACTATTTGTGGTTGCTTTTCTTGTTTCTAAAGTGGTTATTTGGGCTTTTCTCCTAATGTTGTTTAAACCAGTGATCCTCACACAGCACATTCCCATGTCAAGGATCCCCAGATGAATGCATTTGCCCAACTAAGGACGGCTAATCCAAAAATTAAATTATTTTTTTCCAAGATTACTTTTGAAAATAGCAGATCTATACCAGCTCACAATGCATCACATTCATTCATTAAAACTATGAACTCTGACTGCAGGGGGATATATATAATGATCATTATAACAAGAACATAATATTTAAAAAGAAGGAAGAACTTTATATTTGTGGACAATCAAAATATGTTTTTTTATTTTAATGTGGTGTCATTAAAATTATTCTGGATATGGCAGACTCACTATCTAGAAAATAAAAACATGGCACTTCATTTAAAATAGGTTACAGACCCCTGTTATATGCGTTTATTTTTATAGACCTATTTACTTGTTTCTATGAGACATGGCAACAGCCTCTTATTGCGTCTTTTTTTTGTAAAATGTTGAGATTAGAAACGGCCATAATTCTTTCATTTCTCAACCTTAAAAATAAGTAAAAACATCTCCATAATCCTTGGGAAGTTTGCTTTCATATGCTGTATCACACCCGATTCAAGTCTTCTTCAATAAAATGCTACGAGCGAAGACAATATACCATCGGGGCCACAGGCACAGCATTAAGCAGCAGCATTCAACTCATTCCTTCATCATGACTTGAATGAAATAAAATATAATAAACGTTATTTTACTGGTGTTTTTCAATAGAAACAAATTATTTTGAGGCATAAAGGTGACAGCATGCAGTGCAATAGGAATAATTAACCCAAATGTGACAAAGTCATGTCATGTCTTCTATGGTGCCAGCCTGAAGAAATGTAATACCACGATCCCCAAAGTGCGCATTCCGTATGTGACATCAGCTGACTGGTAAAGAGAATAGTACGGACATGTTGATTGGGTACGTCTCAAACACGCCTTAAACACACCCATGACTAATTCAAGGCCGTTTTGCGCAATCCACGGGGTGTCGAAAGCGCTTCTTAACATGCCCAAAATTGCAATATGACATACAACACGCCCCCAGCTCATAAAACTGTATGTATTACCCCATTGTAAAACGCATCTTCAAAATCCAGCCCATCGTGTTTATTAAAAATCCAAAAAGATTCCCGCTGTAGTAGAACTCTATTTTCCAATCTGTCTGGGACTGAACACTGATCCATGACACATGGTTTCATTTCAGATCACGCTGCCCAGCTGTCATCTCTGCACACTACACTGAGTTCTACTGAGAACAAGCTGGAGGAAGTGAAGGATGACACTGCAGGTTTGTTCATCTATACCAGGGCTGGACTGGGACGAAAATTTGGCCCGGGCATTTTCGCGTGAATTTGGCCCAGACCGGCCCACCACAACCAGCGCGCAGATAGCAGAAACTCTATCGCCCGCTCCGTCGCGGCACAGACAAACAAACAAGCCCTAATACCACCACTTTTACAGAACAACATAGGCCTTAATGATACAAACCAACAGACAACTACACAACCCTTTGTAGAGGGTTTATTTGTCACTCACTGATACAGGTACAGTGAAATTATCATGATGGCACTGGCAGAATGGCAGCACGCTCAGAACTTTCCTGGTGGCCTGCCGCCTATTGGCCTGCCTGCCTGTCAAAAAAAAAAAAAGGGGGGGGGGGGGGGTTTGGGTTTTTTCTTTAATCATGGCGGCCCCCTACGGTCGCGGCCCACCGGGTAAATGCCCGGTATGCCCGGTGGCCAGTCAAGCCCTGATCTATATGTTTGTTTTCCTGTCTGTCTCTGGTTGTTAATGCATGTATTTATTTGCTCGTCGATTATTTCAGTCCAACTATCAGTTCTGTCAGCTGAGTTATCTTCTATGGAGTCCAGACTGAATGACAGTCAGACAGAAAAAGAAGGTATGTAGATTTCACTTGTGTTTGGTTGTTGTAAAAGTAGCCTCGGGGTACCCCCAGGGGTCGCATTCGGCTCAAAAAGAAACGCCTGCATGGGGAAACGAGACAAATTGCTCTCAGTCAAATCTGGTCACCTTTGTCAATGTGACGCATTGTCAACTTGTAGTACCCTATTTTTTGAATAGCGGAAAAATGAAAGAAACAGGCTTGAGTGTTAAACTCCTGGGACCTCCACAAGAGCCCCTTGGCCTTGAGGTCACCGGACCCCACTTTTGTAACCAGTGGATATATATTAGACACAACATCTATACATTAGACAAGTATTTGTCTTTAGACAGTAGAATATACATTAGACAGTATTTATGTAGTCAGTATAATATACATTTATTAGACATATATTCATTACATTTGTCCACTGTCTCCTCAGAGTTGTTCAGGTTGAGCCAATCAGATCAGGAGTCTAAACTGTCTGAGTTGGAGAACAGAGTGACAGCCAGCCAGACACAACTGGACCAGTTGAAGACACACAACACAGGTTGATCTGTCCTCTTCTCACTGCTGTTTCAATGAAAGGACATTGAAGTCATAGTCATATTCAATTTCAGTTTGAATTTGACAAGATTTGTCTTTGAAACCATGAATGTTTTTTTAGAGTGGTTTCAAACGAGGCGATACTATAGATTAGCTAATCCGACACCTCACATTGTCATACACAACGAGTATGAAATAACACACAAGTGGTCTCCTCCTAAATGGGCATGCACAGTCACTCTACTTCTCCACTGGAATTAAGAGACTCATGTCCTACTTCGGGTCTCCAAGTCTCACACATACAGGGAATCAATCAGGGTTGGTACAGTAAGTTATTTGGTTTCTCCATCCGTGCTAGCTGGGACTACTACAGTTATGCACACATAGGCAGATTCTATTTAGTTTGATCATTAGCTCGTCCATGTGGACATGTGTGTACTGTCTGGGACTGCAGAAAAATAATAAACCTGCACACTCATCTGCTCCAACATTTCGAGCCAAGGCTCTTCATCAAGTCAACCTCGAGATGTGAGTCTCTCACCAACTTAAATAGACACCCACAGGTCACGTTATCAATTTGTGGGTGGAACAACATGGTCATCAGGTCAAACAATCAAATAGATATACCTTCAGTGTTCAACATTTACATATCCACAACCGTGGATAGCTATGATACATTTATTAGACATATATTCATTACATTTGTCCACTGTCTCCTCAGAGTTGTTCAGGTTGAGCCAATCAGATCAGGAGTCTAAACTGTCTGAGTTGGAGAACAGAGTGACAGCCAGCCAGACACAACTGGACCAGTTGAAGACACACAACACAGGTTGATCTGTCCTCTTCTCACTGCTGCTTCAATTAAAGGACTTTGAAGTCATAGTCATATTCTTTTGAATAAAATTCTATTTAGTTTTAGTTTTAGTCTTTTAGTTTTAGTAATCTGAATGTTTTTTGTGTTTTAGTCTAGTTTATTTTTTTGGCAGGCCTTAATGGCAGCACAATGCCTGATTTTACACTGTGTGGTTCCACACGGGTGCATGCTGAAAATTGCTAATCTACAAGCTTACAACGTGTCGCAGTGCGACGTCACGTTGTGAGTTTGTAGATCTGCTATTTTCAGAGCGCAACACCCGAGCGCAACCAAGCATAAAATGAGTTGTCTTTTAGTTCTACTGGATATCTTCTCCACAAGTGCCTCTCTTTGCCTCTTCTTTGTTGATGAAATTGTCAATATATTTGTTCTTAGTTTTAGTCATCATAGCTTAATTTCTATTTAGTTTTCGCCAGTGAAAATAGGTAGTCGACAAACATTTTTCATTATAGTATAGTTGACTATGTTTTGTTTAATGGCTTAATTTCAGCTCATGCTGAACAGCTGACTTCTGTAGACGCCAGAATGACTTCTACTGAGAACAGGCTGGCGGAGGTGAAGAATGAGACTGCAGGTTTGTACATACAGTATATGTATTTGTTTTACGGGGTAGCTCAGTAGGAGCTAGACATCTATAGCAATGGTTCCCAAACGTTTTACCTCAAGCTCATGTGTCTATTTATTTGCTTGTTGGACCATTTCAGTCCAACTATCAGGTGTGTCAACTGGGTTATTATCTTCTATGGAGTCCAGACTGAAATACAGTCGGACCGTAAAAGAAGGTAAATGGTTTCAAGTTGTGTTTTGATTGTTGTAAATTAAACATTAGACACTACATCCATTCATACAGTACTGTAGGTAGGCTACACACACAATACCCTCATACCTGACTAACTACTTCTTCAAAATGAGTGACACCCACAGCCACAACAAGAGGGAGCAACCATATTGTACCACCCAACAAACATGGGGAACTTCCTATTCTACCATCCATTCAAGCAGTGTTTCTCTAATGGGGGTACGCAAGAGGTACTTGATAGAAAACATTTATTTTACTGTTATGTTTAATGATAAAACATTGACAATGACAAATGCTGCTCTATTAAGTTAGAATTTAGCACAACAGTGAATAGAAAACTATTGACATTAAAAACTTGACTTTTGATTATTTTCTAATCAAAATGTTGTCAATTAAAAGGGGTACTTGGATTCAGTAATCAGGAAAAGGGCTAAGCCCAAATATTTTGAGAACCACTGCATTAAAGGATGTGTATCGCTGGTTTCTTTCGAAATTGGCCTGAAAAAACTATATCAGGAGACCACAAATTCCCATTGAAAGGAGGCGGGTGTCATTCACTGCCGCTGTTTTCTCCTTTGTATAGTGTTTCTATTTGATTGCATGTATCATTGTGTAATTACTTGCGCAAGCAGAGCGCGCAAGTAATGTGATCGGCCTGGTCCATTTGTCGTGACAGCCGTTCCGCCATTTCAGGACCCCCCCAGAAAAACATCAAATCTGTGCCCGTATTGCTGGACCAATGATGACGAAATGACCATATTTCTTACGTCATCATTTAGAGCTAGTCATACACGTATTTCTTACGTCATCATTTAGAGCTAGTCATACACGTACGTGTATGACTAGCTCTAAATGATGACGTAAGAAATACGTACGTGTATGACTAGCTCTAAATGATGACGTAAGAAATATGGTCATTTCGTCATCATTGGTCCAGCAATACGGGCACAGATTTGATGTTTTTCTGGGGGGGTCCTGAAATGGCGGAACGGCTGTCACGGTTTTTGGACCAGGCCGATCACAGAATACCGCTAATCAACTTACAACTACACACTTTATACAGTATAGAGTATAGAGTATATATGTATACATATATAGTATATGCCTATATACTATATATATACTATATATATTTCTTACGTCATCATTTAGCTCTAAATGATGACGTAAGAAATATGGTCATTTCGTCATCATTGGTCCAGCAATACGGGCACAGATTTGATGTTTTTCTGGGGGGGTCCTGAAATGGCGGAACGGCTGTCACGGTTTTTGGACCAGGCCGATCACAGAATACCGCTAATCAACTTACAACTACACACTTTATACAGTATAGAGTATAGAGTATAGAGTATATATGTATACATAATATATAGTATATGCCTATATACTATATATATACTATATATATTTCTTACGTCATCATTTAGAGCTAGTCATACGTATACTATATACATAATCAATAAAAAATAATTTACCAAATTGTGCCTGATCTGCTGGGACCAGAGTACGTGGTGTGTATGTAAGAAATATGGTCATTTCGTCATCATTGGTCCAGCAATCCGGGCACAGATTTGATGTATGACTAGCTCTAAATGATACACACCACGTACTCTGGTCCCAGCAGATCAGGCACAATTTGGTACATGCGCGCTCTGCTTGCGCACTAGTTGGCCATTTATGGCCTACTAGTGTGCAACAAGCAAGTATGCACTCGACAGAGTGCAGTTCTAGTTATTTTTATGTTGATTTATTGAATACAGATTTATTGAATAGGACCACAATGGAAGCAAGTTCCCAGGACACTTTTAGCCTAAATATCTTACTGTAACACGTGCTGTTTACATTTCTGACTAATCAATCAATCAATCAATAGATCAATCGATCAATAAAAAGAATAAAGTTGCAAAAACATGTGGTAATTATACTGAACATCACAACATGGGCTCTGGGTGTGAAAATCATAGACATGAAAAGGCAGACGCCTCTTCCGTCTATGGGGCGCATGTCAAAATTGAAGGCACAATTTTCCCGCGATTCCTTGCGAAGCGTAGTGGAACCATCAAGGAAGCATGAGTGGTTGCTTGTCAAGTGTGCGTCACAGAAATCCCGGAAAAGTCACACTGTGATTGGCCAGTAGTCACTTGAGTGGCAGCAAGAGACATGGAGGAGTCGCATGAGTGACGTCACTTGGGCAGCGACCCAACGTGCCTTCAGCAAATAAAATGCCTTCAGCACTTCCGCTTAATGGAGACAATGAACTGCAGCGGCCAATGAGGCATCTAAAGTCCCCTATCTCAGCTGATGTCAGTGTGTCTCTCTCCCTCTGTCTGAAATGACAGTGCTTCTCAAAGTTGGATCCTTGAGGGGGTTCCAGGGAGTCCCCAGATAAAGGATTCATTGTTAGGAAATGGGATGGGTCTACAACTCTGAGAGTTATGGTGGTCCGTGGTCTAATGCAGGGGTTCCCCCTCAAGGTCCTTGGGGGGGGTCCCGAGCAAAATGTGTGAATGTGTGTGTGTGTATGTATATATATATATATATATATATATATAGTATATCAAAATCAGTTTAACCACTTTAACCCCTATACTGTATATCGCTATTTTTAACATTTCATATAACATTTCATTTTTGAAATTTTTAACATCACAGATCGTCAACATATTTTCAGACGGGGATCCAAGGTCAAATACATAATCATTTTGGGGATCCTGGAAAAAGTTTGAGAAGAACTGCGATAACAAGAGATTCACTGATTCACCTTGTACTTTTGTTTCTGATTCCAGCTGAACTGTCTGTCCTGGGAGACAGACTGAAGTCCACCGAAGACAAAGTAGAATATCTGAACAAGAGAAACGCAGGTTACTGACCTCATGAATTATGATTCATAATCATGTACTACTGCAGTAGATGCAACGTGCAGTATATGTATTGCTGTGGAACAGTGGTTCTCAAAGTGAGGGGTCCGGGGACTCCCAGGGGTCCTTGAGGGGCTTCCAGGGGTCCCCGCAAAATTTGTTAATACAGCATCACAATCATTTGAACCCCTTTGTCCATATTTTATACTTTGGCTATTCAGAAATAGCAGATATACAAGCTCGTACAGCTTTTACATCTGCTACTTTTGAACATCTTTTGAAAATTCTTGAAAGTATTTGAAAAGGTTTAAAATGTAGCATTTTATTTTAATACAAATCTTCTCTTCTGCAGGTCCATGGCACAGAAATGGTCACTATAGTCTATACAGTAGATACCCTTTAGATACCCTGTATACACACATACCAGCCTCGGTCCCAACCTTACTCATCTGAGAAGAGAAAAGCCTGGTCACAACCTAAGGCAGAGAGTGCATAGCCGGAAGTGTCAGACCGGAACACCCATCAGATGTATTTCCCCCAGATACGATATTTTACGACCAATCACAACACTTCATACACAGAGAATGTAAACAGATTTGTAAAGTGTCTTATGTAAAAAAGAGATAAAAAAAGCTGTTTCTTATATGTTCAGCTCAAGGAGCAGAGCTACCGTTCCTCAACACCAGACTGAGATCAGTGGAGAACCATGTGGAACAACTGAAGAGGAAGAATGCAGGTGAGCATCTATTGTATTCTATACAACTTACCGCCTTCAGGTGAGCATCTATTTTATACAATTTACAGCCTTTCCCCGACCCGGACTCCGGGCCGGATTAATCCCCATTTACAGCGATGCATCCAAACTACTAACGTTCATGCCATATTAACCAACCAGTGTTGGTTCTGTCTTCCAGTGCTGTCATCCAGGATGTGCAATGCAGAGAGTCGCATGGCAGAGCTTAGGAAAAACATCTCAGGTCTGATCATCTTTTTTTTTAAATAAAATAAATAATACATTAATTAATTATGTTTCATTATTTAATGCCCTACTTCGTCACGCAAGAGTGTCAAGTGAAAGTATAGCGATAGCCGATCTACAATACGTCTCATTACTGAGAAGTTGCAGGTTTCTGTCCGAAAGTGACGAAATTGATCATCTGTGTTGAACCCTGTGTTTTGTACAACAGTAATTGTCTCCACCAGCCGAAGGCATGGGGAGAGTATGTTTTGCACTCCGTCCGTCCGTGTGTCCGTGTGTCCGTGTGTCCGTCCGTCCGTGACCAGCTAATCTCAGCCACCGTTAACCCGGTCGATGCCAAATTTTGCACACACACTCCCTGGATGCCAACCATGAACCTCTGCCCCAAACTTTCCAGAACGGCCTGTTATAGCGCCACCAGGAGGCCGCTTTGTGTAAAACAAGTTTTTTCACAGTACACCTACAGATTTTGTCCAAACATCACGCAAATTAGTACACAGTCTCTCTAGAGCCATTCAACGAAACGGGTCTTTCAGATTTCTCAGACTCCATCCTGATTGGTTAAGATTGGCTTCCAAAGTTCACAGGAGTGCTCAGTTTCAAACAAAATGCTGCAAATCATGAACACATCGCGTGATTTCCGTGAAATTGTGCACGCACATTCCCACTAGGCCGAGGACGAAATGCCACATGAACAATTTCAACTCAGCCTCAAGGTGGCGCTATAACTGCCCCAAAAGTGTTTTTACCTCTAACTGCACGGATCTGTGGATAACCTGGTGGAGACCTGTGCCCAGAAGGGCACTTTTTCTAGTTCTCATATGTTTTTGTGCCAAGGACCCCCAAATTGATGGCTGCGAACCCTCATCTGAAAATGTTTTTCAAACACTTTTAAGATTTTTCAAAAGTGTTCAAAAACAGCAGATGTACAAGCTTGCAGCGTGGCACGATTCACAAAGTGACACGATGTGAGCTTGTATATCGGCTATTTTTGAATAGCCAACGTATAAATGGATAAAGTGGTAAATTATTTTGATAGTGTATTAACACATTTAGCTGGGGTCTGGGGACCCATGGAACCCCCTCAAGGACCCCACTTTGAGAACCACTGTTCTATACAAGACACAGTTATACACAATATTAAGGTTATAGTTTAGAACTTTTCATTGTTTATTATTAATTATTAATTATTATTATTATACTTGGTGTACTGTTGAAAAAAACAACAACATAAAAAGATGAAATATGGACATAAATAAAACTTGTTAGTAAACACACACACAGAATATGTCCAACAGCTTTCAAATCAACAGACTTTGACTACGGTAGTAAAAATGGTCAGCTAACGAATGAAAACAGTTGATGTGTAACATTAAAACCTCTCCCCCCTCAGATATAGTTCCCCCCTCAGATATAGCACCATCCAACAGTTCCTCCCTAGAGGCCGACCTGTCAGCCCTGGAGGCCAGAGTGACAGACACAGAGGCACACCTGGAAGAGATGCATAGACACAATACAGGTGACTGACTGATTACCACCAGGGGGCCCAAAATCACATGTAAAAACATTCAGATAATGTAAGATGAACTAACAAAAAAATATTCAGTACCCACGCAGTTGTCAGATGCTGCAACGTAATGTTGCAGTTCTTCCGATCTATTGATTAATTTTGATGACGGTTCATACCTTTCCTTTAAACTTCATATTTATCTTACAGTTAAAAAAAACCTACGGCAGTTTGTGTTCACTTTATCCTTCCATCAATTGTTTCCCTTTTGAAGTGAGGAAAAAAAATTCTCAAGTACTACTTCCCATTGTAGACTATGCTGACATTGTCTATCAAAACACCACTGACACCCATCTCAAGCCTCTTAATGTATTATTGCGACTGTAGGTTGCAGTTTACTATGAAAACCTGCATTTCCCGTCAGTCATTTGGTCGGTCACACCTCACACACGTCGGTCACACCATCACGCCTTCATATATGGTCACACATCATGACATCACGCCTCGTGAGTGACACACTCAAACCTCAAACCCTTAGATCTCTATATATGGAGCTGACCTGTTCTGACATTCCATATGTTGATCCTCCCCACCCGACGTCCTTCCTCTTCGATTGACTGATTCCTGTCCATTCAAACTCCAGATGGGCCTGCCCCAAAGTTATTTGGCAGCCGGCGAAAACTAGAGTCAAGATACTGCCCCCCACCCTTAGATCTCCATATATGGAGTACAGAACAGAATTCATTCCATGTTGATCTGACCCCCCCATGCCAAAGCGCCAGCGTTTGTCCAGCAGTCTGCCGTCACCCAGGCAGATGCGTGCATGCTTCTCGTGCACGCTTCTCGCCCTCTGGGCATCTTACTGTAACTCCTTATGTAGATTTGTTCTGAGGTGTCCATACAGAACACGCCACTGTTCTCTCTATAGTTCACCTAATTGGCTGCAGCCTAGAGCAAGAAGGCAACATATATCACTGGTTGCTTTTTAAATGTGTCCACTTCAACTGTCATTCAAACTCTCTGGAATTATACATCCTCATATCCACTTAGACAATACCCAACATCCCTACTTTACTGTTCCCAAAAGAATATTTCCTGAAGTTGGACACAGGTCATTCCACTACAAAGCTGCATCTGACTGGAACAGACTTTCACTCAGATCTATTACCTCCCTTGGATTCTCTCTCTTCCCAGGTCTTCCCTGTATTCACATCTTGAAACAACCTGCTTTTAGTACTGCTTGCATTTACGTCTATTTCTAACTTTGATACAGGTCATAGTACCATTTTCTCCATTCCTTTTATTAGTTAGGGGCTGGGGGTGTGGACTGTGGGTGGGAGATGGTGAGCAAGTATGTGTGTGTGTGTGTGTGTGTGTGTGTTTGTGTGTGTGTGTGTGTGTGTGTGTGTGTGTGTGTGTGTGTGTGTGTGTGTGTGTGTGTGTGTTGTGTATTTGTACTGTGTGTAAAGTTTCACCTACGTGTATTTGTATACAAATTGTGTATTTGTATTTGTTTTACTTATGTGTATAGGACCCCCTCTAAAACGAGATGCTGCATCTCAAGGGGCCATCCTTTCAATACAATTCTGACAAATTCTGTTTGAAGCAGGTCTGTTATAAGCAGCTCTGTTTCATTACACTTTAATATTTCTTGGATGCTATGTATATTTCTTTAATAACGATTTGGTGCTTGTCTGTAACTTCTGTCAGCTCTGGACATCATCCTGAATGCCAACTTGAACCTGATGGACCATCTACAGTCCGACAATATAGGTAACCGGCGACTGTCCTACTGTCTGTCTCTATGACACTGTTTCTCTCTCAGCTGTCCTACTGTCTGTCTCTATGACACTGTTTCTCTCTCAGCTGTCCTACTGTCTGTCTGTCTCTATGACACTGTTTCTCTCTCAGCTGTCCTACTGTCTGTCTCTATGACACTGTTTCTCTCTCAGCTGTCCTACTGTCTGTCTCTATGACACTGTTTCTCTCTCAGCTGTCCTACTGTCTGTCTCTATGACACTGTTTCTCTCTCAGCTGTCCTACTGTCTGTCTCTATGACACTGTTTCTCTCTCAGCTGTCCTACTGTCTGTCTCTATGACACTGTTTCTCTCTCAGCTGTCCTACTGTCTGTCTCTATGACACTGTTTCTCTCTCAGCTGTCCTACTGTCTGTCTCTATGACACTGTTTCTCTCTCAGCTGTCCTACTGTCTGTCTGTCTCTATGACACTGTTTCTCTCTCAGCTGTCCTACTGTCTGTCTCTATGACACTGTTTCTCTCTCAGCTGTCCTACTGTCTGTCTGTCTCTATGACACTGTTTCTCTCTCAGCTGTCCTACTGTCTGTCTCTATGACACTGTTTCTCTCTCAGCTGTCCTACTGTCTGTCTGTCTCTATGACACTGTTTCTCTCTCAGCTGTCCTATTTGTCTGTCTCTCTTACATGGCCGTCTCCCTCTCAGCTGTCCTACTGTCTGTCTCTCTTACATGGCCGTCTCCCTCTCAGCTGTCCTACTGTCTGTCTCTCCTACACTGGAACTAACTAAACTCTTAAGTACAGTATATCTCTCAAGTTCAACATGTGCCCTAACAAAAGCAAACCTCTAGCTAACTCTGAACCCGCTTCGTTTCAAGCCTGCTACAATCTGCTACTTTGATGCTTTTGTTTGATGCTGTAGTACGATCAAGTAGGGCGTTAATTTACGAAAAAAACACAAAAAGTTAGAATATGGAGATAAGAGGTTTCCTCCTGACAGATGATATATATGATCTTTTTTGCTGTGTCCAGGCCAGCTGTCAGAGATGGAAGCCCTGGCCGTTGGTCTGAATTCCAGTCTGGTCCATTTAGAGGAGATGAAGGCTCAGGTGACGGGTCAGTAATATTCACACCATCTCTAACAGTAAAAGCATCTGCCCACCGTTGTGGAGGTTGTGGGTTCAAATCCATCGTGGTGCATCCGGCGTTGTCGAGCACAAGATGTAGAAAGAACTTTTACGCAAGACGTAACAATGAAGAACACCTTGAAACCAGGAAGGTAAATATTTAATTGAATGTTTTAAATGTTCTACAGCTGTCGAGGACAGACTGAGAGATGGAGAAACACTGATGGAAGAGTGGAATAACCAGGAGACAGGTGATCTATTCTATTCTCTTCAGTGGTGTACTTAAAATAATGAACCCTAGCATCCCTATTCTGGGCATGTCTAAATAAATGGTTACATTTGTCAAAACATTTTGAGAAAATGTTTACAAAATTATTCAATTGTTATATTGTGATATTTATCACAGTATACAGTACATTTCCAAAAAAGAAATGTGCACATGTTTATAGCATATTATGATATGCTATTTATCTTCTTAATTTCAGCTCATGCTGCCCAGCTGTCATCTGTAGACACTAGACTAACCTCTACTGAGAACAAGCTGGAGGAAGTGAGGAATGACATTGCAGGTTTGTACATCCAAGTGAGGAATGACATTGCAGGTTTGTAGATCCAAACATTTGTATTCCTGTCTGTCTCTCGTTATTTATGCATGTATTTATTTCCTTATTCGATTATTCCAGTCCAACTATCAGGTCTGTCAGATGAGTTATCTTCTATGGAGTCAAGACTGAAAGACAGTCAGACAGAAAAAGAAGGTATGTAGATTTTACTTTTGTTCGCATTCGGCTCAAAAAGAAAAGCCTGGGGAAACGAGACTCCTAGTCTACGAGTGGGAGTGAACTACAGTGCGGATGGGCGTCACTCCAAATTTGGTGACGTCAGTGTTGTCCGCTGTTTTCTACCAGGGAGGGGAGGGGCCCTCCACCCCTCTGGGTGGGCGCTCAGATCGGTGAACCAATATGATCAACGCTGTGATCCTGGTGCCACGTCCCGCCCCTCTATACCAGAAATCCCAGTTGCTGGGCAGGCTATTGTAAAAGGGACACCCTATGCATTAGACAGTAAACACATCATCCATTTATTCAGTAGACTACACGGGTGGTTCTCAAACATTGTCATGTCAAGGACCCCCAAATTGATATGTATTTGGTCACGGGGACCCGCATTTGATAATATGTTGTGCCAGGAACCCCCATAAGAGAGGATTTGTCTGTTTGTCAACATTTGATATGTGACGCATTGTCAGTTTGTCATAATAAATGGTTACATTTGTCGAAACATTTTGAGAAAATGTTTATGAAGAAAAAAACTACAATTTGTCCAACATTATTAAATTGTTATATTTATCAAACATACAGTATCAAGCAGTATACATAGAAATGTGCACGCATTTATAGCTTATTATGCGTCTAAATAAATGGTTACATTTGTCGAAACATTTTGAGAAAATGTTTACAAAATGTCAACATTATTCAATTGTTATATTGTGATATTTATCACAGTATACATTTCCAAAAAAGAAATGTGCACATGTTTATAGCATATTATGATATGCTATTTATCTTCTTAATTTCAGCTCATGCTGCCCAGCTGTCATCTGTAGACACTAGACTAACCTCTACTGAGAACAAGCTGGAGGAAGTGAGGAATGACATTGCAGGTTTGTACATCCAAGTGAGGAATGACATTGCTGGTTTGTACATCCAAACATTTGCATTCCTGTCTGTCTCTCGTTATTTATGCATGTATTTATTTCCTTATTCGATTATTTCAGTCCAACTATCAGGTCTGTCAGATGAGTTATCTTCTATGGAGTCCACACTGAAAGACAGTCAGACAGAAAAAGAAGGTATGTAGATTTCACTTGTGTTTGGTTGTTGTAAAAGTAGCCTCGGAACCCAGGCTTTTACTTTCGTTCGCATTCGGCTCAAAAAGAAAAGCCTGGGGAAACGAGACTCCTAGTCTAGGAGTGGGAGTGAACTACAGTGCGGATGGGCGTCACTCCAAATTTGGTGACGTCAGTGTTGTCCGCTGTTTTCTACCAGGGAGGGGAGGGGCCCTCCACCCCTCGGGCGGGGCCGGGCTCTCAGATTGGTGAATCAATATGATCCAACGGGAGGGGCCCTCTGCCCCTCGGGCAGGGGCGGGCTCTCAGATCGGTGAATCAATATGATCCAACGGGAGGGGCCCTCCGCCCCTCGGGGAGGGGCCCTCTGCCCCTCGGGCAGGGGCGGGCTCTCAGATCGGTGAACCTATATGATCAACGCTGTGGTCCTGGTGCCACGTCCCGCCCCTCTATACCAGAAATTACAGTTGCTGGGCAGGCTATTGTAAAAGGGACACCCTATGCATTAGACAGTAAACACATCATCCATTTATTCAGTAGACTACACGGGTGGTTCTCAAACATTGTCATGTCAAGGACCCCCAAATTGATATGTATTTGGTCACGGGGACCCGCATTTGATAATATGTTGTGCCAGGAACCCCCATAAGAGAGGATTTGTCTGTTTGTCAACATTTGATATGTGACGCATTGTCAGTTTGTCATAATAAATGGTTACATTTGTTGAAACATTTTGAGAAAATGTTTATGAAGAAAAAAACAAAAATTTGCCCAACATTATTAAATTGTTATTAAACATACAGTATCAAGCAGTATACATATAAATGTGCACGCGTTTATAGCTTATTATGCTATGCTATTTATCTTCTTAATTTCAGCTCATGCTGCCCAGCTGTCATCTGTAGACACTAAACTGACCTCTACTGAGAACAAGCTGGAGGAAGTGAGGAATGACATTACAGGTTTGTACATCCGAACATTTGTATTCCAATTTACAATTTACAATTTAGGCATTTAGCAGACGCTCTTAATCCAGAGCGACTTACATTAAGCAAGAACAAAAAAGCATGGGAATACATCACATAAAAACATTTATCAAGAAACATGCGTAAGCTAAGAAAGTAACTGTGGAATATCTATATTATGAGACTATACATATAAACTATACATATATACTACTATGCTATACATATGTACTATGACGTGCTATGACTACATACAATGCAATTATAGTGCTGTCTACATAACATGCTATAAGTCTGTATCAAATGCTATCTAAGTCTACAGAAATGCTATCTAAGGGGGTGGGGTAAGTGCTATGGGCCATGATGAAGTCTGAAAAGGTGGGTTTTCAGACTACTGCGGAAGATTGGGAGCGATGCTGCAGTTCTGACTGCAATGGGAAGTGCATTCCACAGTTTTGGAGCCAGAAGGGAGAAGAGTTTGGGACGTGTGGAGCGTTGTCCCGGCGTTTTTAGTGAGGGTACTTCCAGCTTCCCTGCGTTGGCTGATCTGAGTGCGCGGGAGGGTTTGTAGGGTTCGATCATACTTGCAAGATATGGGGGAGCCATACCTTTGGTTGCTTTGAATGCCAGCATCAGAGTTTTGTATTCTGTGCGGGCAGCGACCGGGAGCCAGTGGAGGGAGCGGAGCAGGGGGGAGACATGTGAGAATTTTGGCTGGTTGAAGACCAAGCGAGCTGTGGCATTCCTGTCTGTCTCTCGTTGTTTATGCATGTCCTTATGCATTCCTTATTCCATTATTTCAGACCAACTATCAGGTGTGTCAGCCGAGTTATCAGGTGTGTCAGCCGAGTTATCTTCTATGGAGTCCAGACTGAAAGACAGTCAGACAGAAAAAGAAGGTAAATAGTTTTACATTGTTTGGTTGATTATAAAACGATCCATCTTCAACCGCTTATCTGTAGTCGGGTGGTGGGTGAAACAGCTCCACCAGAGAGCTCCAGACTTCCCTCTCCAGAGCAACATTAGTGACTTCCTCCTGGGGGATCCCGAGACGTTCCAAGTCGATGTGTTTCCTCCAACTGCGCCTTGGTCTGCCCTGGGGTCTCCTCCCAGTGGGGCATGCCTAGAGGACCTCCCTAAGGAGTCGCCCGAGAGGCATCCTAACCAAATGCCCGAACCACCTAAGCAGGCTCATTTCCAGGAGCCATTGTAAAACGATTACTCATAATCCATTCATACAGTAGATCATTAGACACAACATCCATGTAGTCTATACATTAGACTAGGGCTGACGTCGATTATACGTCTAATCGATCGATTGAGTCTCAGTCGACTACCAATCTCTTAGTCGATTAGTCTGTTTTTTAGAGATTGGCCTAATTTGTTATATTAATTAACAAATACTTTGAAAGAAATAGGATATATATTATGATTTATTGGGAGGACTCCAAGCTAGTCTGTTAAATCAGACTCCCCACAGCTCAAATGGAATGATTCTCTATTGCATAACATTTTTATGTCATGCAATCAGACTGATTCGAACAGCCAATCTCTCAGTCAAAATCGTCCAAGAAAAAATCCTACATTAGACACATCCAAATTTCAGACTTATGCTATGCTATTTATCTTCTTAATTTCAGCTCATGCTGCCCAGCTGTCATCTGTAGACACTAGACTAACCTCTACTGAGAACAAGCTAGAGGAAGTGAGGAATGACATTCCAGGTTTGTAGATCCAAGCATTTGTATTTTCTGTCTGTCTCTCGTTGTTTATGCATGTATTTATGTCCTTATTCGATTATTTCAGTCCAACTATCAGGTCTGTCAGCTGAGTTATCTTCTATGGAGTCCAGACTGAAAGACAGTGAGACAGAAAAAGAAGGTATGTAGATTTCACTTGTGTTTGGTTGTTGTAAAAGTAGCCTCGGTACCCAGGCTTTTACTTTCGTTCGCATTCGGCTCAAAAAGAAACGCCTGCATGGGGAAACTAGACACATTGCCTGGTCTAGGGGTGGGAGTGAACTACAGTGCGGATGGCCGTCACTCAAAATTTGATGACGTCAGTGTTGTCCGCTGTTTTCTACTAGGGAGGGGAGGGGCCCTCCGCCTCTCGGGCGGGGTGGGCACTCAGAACCAATATGATCCAATGCCGTGATCCTGGTGGCACCCGCCCCTCTATACCAGAAATCACGGTTGCTGGGCAGACTATTGTAAAAGGGACACACTATGCATGATTAGAAGCATCATCCATTCAGTCAGTAGACTACATGGGTGGTTCTCAAACATTGTCATTAATGACCCCCAAATTGATGTATTTGGTCATGGGGACCCACATTTGATAATATGTTGTGCCACGAACCCCCATAAGAGAGGATTTGTCTGTTTGTCAACATTTGCCAATGTGACGCATTGTCAGCTTGTCATAATAAATGGTTACATTTGTCGAAGGAAGAAAAAAACAAAAATTTGTCCAACATTATTAAATGTTATATTGTGATATTCATCAAACATATCAAACAGTAGCCTGACACTCAGTCTGAATTTTCATTTTGTTTCAATCGCCAGAACATATTTTCTTAATGGTTGTGGCTAGCGATTCAGGGCTGGAGTCAGGCTAATATACAGTATTTCCAAAATGAAATGTGCACGTGTTTATAGCATATTATGCTATGCTATGTATTTATCTTCTTAATTTCAGCTCATGCTGCCCAGCTGTCATCTGTAGACACTAAACTGACCTCTACTGAGAACAAGCTGGAAGAATTGAGGAATGACATTGCAGGTTAGTACGTCCAAACATCCAAACATTGTATTCCTGTCTGTCTCTCGTTGTTTATGCATTTCCTTATTCGATTATTTCAGGTCTGACAGGTCTGTCAGCTGAGTTATCTTCTATGGAGTCCAGACTGAAAGATAGTCAGACAGAAAAAGAAGGTAAATAGTTTTACATTGTTTTGGTTGATTGTAAAACGATACATTACTCATAATCCATTCATACAGTAGACATTAGACACATCAGTTTGTAGACTATACATTAGACACAACATACATGTAGGCTATACATTAGACTAGGGCTGACCTCGATTGTACGACTAATCAATCGATTAAGTCTTAGTCGACTACCAATCTCTTAGTCGATTATTATTATTATTATTATTATTATTTTTTTGCATGATTCGACTTAGAGATTGGCCTAATTTGTTATGTTAATTAATAAATATGTGTGTTAAATCAGACTCCCCACAGCTCAAATGGAATGATTCTCTATTGCATAACATTTTTCATGTTATGCAATCAGACTGATTGGACAGCCAATCTCTCAGTCAAAATCATGCAAGAAAAAAAACCTACATTAGACACAACATCCATTCAGTGATTCATTAGACAGTATTTATTGAGTCAGTATAATATACATTAGACAATATTTAGACAGCAGACGAGTTTAGTTAGTTTTAATTTAGTTTAGTTTATTTGTAATGGTTTATTTGTTAGTTGTTAGTTGTGTACAGTATGTCTCTGTGTGCAGCTAATCTCAGAATCTTGACCCATCAGTGTCAAATATTTGAACATTCATGTTTTGTTTAATGGCTTAATTTCAGCTCATGCTGCCCAGCTATTATCTATAGACAACAGAGTGACAGGTAAGTTCATAGATAAACGTTTTCATAACATAATATTTGATGCGAAGCCTGAAGGAGCTACTGTGGTTCAGGCAGACAACTCAAAGCAGCATCACAATGCCTGATTATGTCACCAGTTACATCACATGCACACTTTATCCGAATGTTACCTTCCAAGCTTAATTAGGGCATTGTTTTTAGGCCGCGACCCCCCAAAATAATCATATTTGAACTGGGGCCCACCCAAAATAATCACATGTGAACTGGGGACCTTGACAAGCACTTGGAATTGTAAGAATTTATATATTACATTATTGTTTGACTTAGTTTAACAGATAAAAAAATGTGAAAAAGCTGATCTACATTCATGTACATCAGCTATTTTCTTTGAAATCTTAAAGGTAATATTTGACAATTTGGCCAATGTTTGACCATGTTTTATAGTATACTTTGTAGATTACTTATGATGCAATGAGAAATGCATTTTAGAGGTGTTAAAAAGGTCTTAAAAAATCCTTAATTGTAACTTTGGAAATGAGCAGACCCTGTATACATGTTGGTTGGTTTGGGTGAATGTTATGCCCATTTTATTACTGTGGATAAAGTAGCTACATTAGACACAACATCCATTCAGTGATTCAGACAGTAGACTATACATTAGACAGTATTTATTTAGTCAGTATACATTAGACAATATTTAGACAGCAGACGAGTTTAGTTAGTTTTAGTTTAGTTTATTTGTCTTTGTCATGGTTTATCCCAGCATTGTTACATACAGAAAAAAAGATTGACATGATACAATTGACCGAAAAGGAAAGGGCTGAAGCCGAAGTTTATTATGCCCACCTTTCTGAGATTTAAGTAATCTCATAGAAGGAAACAAAGAAATCAAATTTCAACATTGCTGCATTTCTAGTCAAATAAAAATAAACAAAATCATGTGGAAAGACAAAAAGGTTTTGATCAATCGACAGAAAAAGCACTACTTCTACCACTAATACTAGTGATAATAATAATTGTAACAATGATGATGATGCTAATAATTTTTTTTATAATAATTCACTTTTCTTTCTCCAAGCACTCATTGCTTCTTGTTAACGTTCAGTTTGTCCACTGTCTCCTCTCAGTGTTGATGTCCAGTTTGATCCAATCAGCTCAGGAGTCTAAACTGTTTGAGTTGGAGAACACGCTGGTGGAGGTGAAGAATGAGACTGCAGGTTTGTTCATCTATGGGTTTATTTTCCTGTCTGTCTCTCTTTGTTATCACTAGTGGAAGTCCAGGGACAGAGATTTATGTTTTTTTCTGTATATGCCAGTGTGAAATATTTTGCGCACACTACCAGTACACAAAGTAAGACACTACACCGTAGTTCTTTTCAAATCGGCATCATTGGCATATATACAGTATGAACTGTTTGTCGTTACAATCGAAATTTAGCATTTTGTTCTTCTACAGATTTCTTTCCAAGACCCACACAACTCGCTCCGGAGTCATGTGGTGAACATGTATCACTCAGATTCTTTTCGTATTTCATACAGATTGGCTGCAATTAATACACATACAAGTAATACAGACACATACTCCATTCAGACAGACTATTTAGTAGATTTAACATCCATTAATAAAGTAGACCCGACATCCATTCAGACAGTAGACTGTCTAAAAATAACAGACGGACGGACAGGCACACAAACACACACGGACGGACGGACGGACGAGTGCAAAACATACTCTCCCCATGCCTTCGGCTGGTCGAGACAATTAATTGACAGTAATTATTAGTAATTATAGTCAGTATACAGTACCTAGTTTTTAGACAGTATAATATACCATATTGGACAGAAGACGAGCACTTGTTGCTTCTTGTTAATTTGCCTCCAGGATGGAACCTAGGTTTGTAATTTCATCTTTTTGTGTGATAATATTGTCACCCACTGTAACCAAGAAGCCATCTGCCTTGTCTGTCTCTCTTTGTTATCACCACGAGGTGGTGATAACAAGTCTGGGAACAGAGATTTATGTTTTCGCCTTTGTGTACAGTATGTCTCTGTGTGCAGCTAATCTCAGAATCTTGACCCATCAGTGTCAAATATTTGAACATTCATGTTTTGTTTAATGGCTTAATTTCAGCTCATGCTGCCCAGCTATTATCTATAGACAACAGAGTGACAGGTAAGTTCATAGATGAACGTTTTCATAAAATAATATTTGATGCGGAGCCTGAAGGAGCTACTGTGGTTCAGGCAGACAACTCAAAGCAGCATCACAATGCCTGATTAGGTCACCAGTTACATCACATGCACACTTTATCCGAATGTTACCTTCCAAGCTTAATTAGGGCATTGTTTTTAGGCAGCGACCCCCCCAAAATAATCATATTTGAACTGGGGACCATCCAAAATAATTGGAGGACCCTGACAAGCACTTGGAATTGTAAGAGTTGAGGTATTACATTATTGTTTGACTTAGTTTAACAGATAAAATCTTAAAGGTTATATTTGACAATTTGGCCAATGTTTGACCATGATTTATAGTATACTTTGTTGATTAATTATGATGCAATGATTAATTAAAAAGGTCTTAAAAAATCCTTAATTGTAACTTTGGAAATGAGCAGACCCTGTATACATACTGTTGGTTGGTTTGGGTGAATGATATGCCCATTTGAAATTCAAATGGGCATATCATTCAAATTTTGAATGTACTGTGGATAAAGTAGCTATTCTCATCTATTATATCTTCTAGGAATATCCTTTCTTTCTTTGTAGACACCTCATAGCTTTCAACTTCTAACAGTGCGTGTTGGCTTGAGGCTATATAAGATCTTTCTTTCATCATCTTTTCATAGTCATCGTCGTCTTCTTCTGTTCTTACTCTTGTTATTATTGAATGTAAAGTGTGTAACGTTCAGGCTGTACTGATGCTTTCTGTGATGTTCGCTCAGGGTTCTCCCGCAGAATGACGAACACTGACAGACATGTCCAATTAGTCAAGAGGAACTGTTCAGGTGACTGTTCATTCTGCTTTACTATTCTGTACTACAAGGGTTCCCAAACGACCCCCCACAATAATCATAATGAACTCGGGGACCCCCACCCTGATAAGCATGTGGAATTGTAGTCATTAGCCTACTATTTAGTTTGACTCGGTTCCACAGATAAATATTGTGAAAATAGCTGGTCTAGAAGCTCACAACAGTGCAAGGCGTATTTCCACAATGTTTCCCGCTGTCTTATGTAATATTTGACAATTTGGCATTTTTTTTAACGTAAAAATAAAAGTCATCAAATTGTAACTTTAGATAATTGTGCACTGTGCAGATACCCTGTATACACTTACGTATACTACAGTATGTTAGCTTGTTTACAATTGAGTGAGAAAACAATGTTGCACATTTTTAAGCTAATCATCTAGGGACCCCCAAAACTATTAGGGCACCCCCTGGGTGTCCCAACCTCCAGTTTGGGAACCACTGTTCTACTATATGCTTTACTATTTGATACCTTTAATCATTTCATATTCTACTATACTATATTTTACTTTACTCTACAATATAAACTTTACTAATACTTTATAACTTTAACCATTTCATATTCTACTGTTCTCTACTAAATGCTTTTCTATACTTTATATTATAACTTTAATAATTTCATATTCTACTGTACTCTACTAAATGCTTTTCCATACTTTATATTATAACTTTAACCGTTTCATATTCTACTGTACTCTACTAGATGCTTTTCTATACTTTATAACTTTCATCATTTCATATTCTACTGTACTCTACTAAATGCTTTTCTATACTTTATAATTTAACCATTTCATATTCTACTGTACTCTACTAAATGCTTTTCTATACTTTATAACTTTAATAATTTCAGCCCAAGACTCCAAGATAAAAGGTACAGTTCTATTAACAGTAGATCAGCAACATGACAATCAATCAATATTATCAATCAAATGCATCCCTATTCTGGGACGAATATGAACCGATCCACAAGCACGCAACGTTGATGTAGTTTTAGTCCTATAGTCTTTTGAATAGAATTCCATTTAGGTTTATTCATATTTTAGTTATTTGAAATGTTTTAGTTTTAGTCTAGTTTTAGTAGAGTTGGACATAGTTTCCACCTGACAGAGATGATTTGTAGAATCGGCCTCAGGTCTCATTCTGGGCGGGAACACCTTTTGGTGTTTTACCCCCTCTGGCCGGGAACCCATTTTGGGGTTCTGTACAGTATGTACAGTATTCAAAAATGTAAAATGTTTGATGCTGCTATATAAAAAAAAGTAAGTTTTTAGGTTTAGAGGGGTTAGAATCGGCCTCAGGCCTAAATGGGTTGGGTGGTTAAATGCCGTCAGGTTGAAAACATATTGATTATCATTTCAGCTCAAGATGATGAACTGACTGTGATGTTGTCAAGAATGGATGTCAGTGAAAACAAAACCGCAGGTAACAGAACTACAGAACACCATTATGAAGGGAACATTGTCTATTTTATTAAGTTGTACTGTGTCCATTTTTGTAGACGTTTTGGTGACACCTCTGATAACTCTATTGGCTGTTAGAGCTGCAATTCCCAGAATACCATGCAAATCAAAACACAGAAGTACCACTCCAAAACCAACGCTGCAGCATACTAACACCGAGGATATTTTGCTACAACTACATTGCCAAAGCGCTTTACAATTCATTCATCCATTCACACACACACATTCATACACCAACGGCGGTGGAATGCAAGGTACCACCAACTCTTCGGGAGCAGTTAGGGGTTCAGTGTCTTGTTCAAGGACACTGAACCCCTAACTGCTCCCCCCCCCCCCCATCAATTTGGGGGTCCTTGGCATGAAAACGTTTAAGGACCACTGCTCTATTGATCATTACTAGATGACGAGTGTGTTAGTTGATCATCATCAAATGGGAGGGTTGAGAGAGTGGAAGTGCAAACTAAAAGGTGTGTTTTTGTTCTTTCAGTCCTGGATGGCAGACTGGCTGTCGCGGAGAGCCAGGTGGAAGAATTGAAGAAGGAAAACTCAGGTGCTTTTTTCCAGTGGTTGCCGTGGAGATAAAATGATGAATATATTTATTTAGATATACTGAACTGATAAGAAGGAACGTTTTTCAGGCCCATAACCCCTTAGCTGAGAGACAGATGAAGCAAGGACAATTTACAATTTAGGCATTTAGCAGACGCTCTTGATCCAGAGCGACTTACATTAAGCAAAAACAAAAGCATGGCATACATCACATATATAAAAAGTAGTTATCATGAATCATGTATAAACTAAGAACGTAACAGTGGAGTATCTATGTCAGCTATATATACTATACTATATTATATATTATACAATATACATGTGTACTATAAAGTGCTATGACTACATAAAATGCAATTCTAGTGCTGTCTACGTAACAAGCTATAAGTCTGTCTAAAATACTATCTAAGTCTACATAAGGTGCTATCTAAGGGGCTAGGCTAGGGCAAGTGCTACGGGCCATGGTGGAGTCTGAAGAGGTGGGTTTTCAGACCCTACATACACTTTTTTTATGCAGATGGAACATTTGTATAGATTTCATGAATAGCTTCATACAATAGACTAGTTTGACACCACCCCACCTTCAATCTCCATGTTTTAAAGGTTTTTTGGGCGGTGTAAATCCATGCCCCATACACAATATCACACACTGAGCTTGTAGATCTGCTATTCTTTGCTACTTTTGAATCTGAATCCTGGTCACATACAGTGTAAGGTTTTCAGTCAACAGAGAGGATAAGTTCTATGGAGGTGATTGAGGTACCGTCGTACAGTATGTATGTGTGACGTTCTCTGTTCTAATCAACCTAACAGGACTCTGTACAGTACACAGTAAGTGTTGTTGTGTTGTTGTTGTTTTGTTGTCGATGTCATTGTTGTGTTGATGTTGTTGTTGCTGCATACATGTGGACCATGTATGTACTGTCAAACTGTGTGGATTGTCATTTTATTTAAATCAATAAAATGTATTCTGAACGTATGTGTGAGCGCATGGATTAAAACAATGTTTGGGTTATTTTATAATTAGAGCATTTATGTTCAGAAGCAAAAACATCCTAATTATGTGCATCCTAATTGTGTGTGTGCGTGTGTGTGACTGTGTGTGTGTGTGCGTGTGTGTGTGTGTGTGTGTGTGTGTGTGTGTGTGCACGCGCGCTGCGTGCAGTGTCCTTTCATAACACCAATCACCATGCATTTGTCCATGCATGTTCCACTGTGAAACTGATTAAAACTGTTGTCTATGCCAAGAATGATAACCACAACGATAACAATGAATGCAACATCTTAAAAATTGTTCTTACTCAAGTAGTAGATATAAGTCCACACACCACAACTGTAGCGACAACAATTAGTTTTGGTTATTCTTTAATAATATAATAAAACAAATCGAACAATTTTGAAACCCACAGCACATTCAACCCTGGTTATAGTTGTCTTTCTTGGCATGTTTACACATTCCACCAGATATGATGGTTCAAATCAGCGACAGCAGCGACAGACTTCTGAAGGACTTGAAGAATACTGCAGGTATAGCCCATCTCCACTGATTCTCAACCCTTTTCATTTCAGCGACCCCCTCTGAACTCAGAGATTCTACAAATGTAACCAAACCGACCTGTTACGGGTCCGTTTGGTTACATGTTTATCTGTATAATCGCGGAGTTACAGTCCATTTGGGGCCCTATATAGCTATCGATCATAAAACATTTTTAGCACGCAACGCAAAAGAGCCATTAAAGTGTCTCCGGGAGCACACTGAGATGTGTTGTGAGCTTGTAAATCTGTTCTTTTCTCTACAATTTTGGGGGATTTATTTGATTTTCTTTTGTTTCTTTTTTAAATTATTTTGTTTTTAATTGATGAAAGATTGTGAATTATTTTGGACATTTTTGAAAATCCTTTTGAAATAATAAAAAGAAAAGGCAGGAAAACTAATAATCAAAGGGACATTTGCTCGTGACCAATATCAGTGTTTTGGGAACGAATAATTTTGAGGAGGGGACCTTGAGGGGGTCTAACTGTATGTCTGTCGATCCATTCCGTCTGTCCGTCATCCTGTACTGTACATCCTGTACATTAGGGGTGTAACGAAAAATGTAGTAAAAAAATGTAGTATTGATACAATCGATTATTTGCATTGCAAAACGATTCGATACCGATTATTTGCATTGCATTGCAAAACGATACGATACATGGTCAATGTTGCCGTTTTCATTTCAATATACTTCAATTCTTGAAATTAAAATTGATTTTAAGATGCAGTTACTATATCGTTACAACCCTACTGTACAGTGTTATGACACATTTAACGTGTGTGTGTGTGTGTGTGTGTGTGTGTGTGTGTGTCATTGTTCCAGGCCATACAGCTGACCTGGGTGCTGCAGTTACAGACAGACTGGACACAGCTGAAGCATACACAGAAGGTAATCAGTGACGATTGGGTTTATGGTCAGTTAACAACTAAAGGTATTGTGCCTGGCATGGCTACACTAATATCACTGCGTATAGATATCAGTCTGGAACTTCGGTGTGGAATTAATTTGAATTCATTTCCAAGTGGTGTTTACAAACGGATTCAAATATCACAGCAAAAACATTAAAGTACCACTTTGAATAGAGGTCCCCTATTGGTCACTCACAACTCTGGGGTGAGTGAAATGAAATTAAATGAAACCGAGGAAGTGCTAGATGGAACTTCCCAGGACTATTTTTTAGTTTGCCAGCCGAGTCTATGGACTTTGATGTTTGTTTAGGGCACTAAATGACGACATAAGACGTCATGTGGCCAATATAAATACAGGAGGCGCCCCTCACTTCACACAAGTGTGATCTTTTTTAATATTAGATATTATTGATGGTTTAGACTAGTCATTGGTTAGACCAGTCATTAGTCCTACAACTACAACCTATCTCAAACCCTCACCCTAACCCTAACCTCCCGGGGCAGCACACCTAAACCTAACCTTAACCCGGCCATGTCTAACCAATGACTAGTCTAAACTAAGTATGCACCCCGTTAAAATATAAGTGCTCACCCTAAACCTAACCTCCCACGGGGCAGCCCACCTAAACCTAACCTTAACCCATGTCTAACGAATGAATAGTCTAACTAAGTATGTACCCCGTGTTAAATAGCTCTATATTCCCATAGTCATCATTGCTACAGTGTGTTTTTGTCTAGTACAGGGAGACCCCATCTATCTCATCGATGATGTCACTGGTAGGCACAGAACAAGTTCCATCTTATGTAGTTAGTGAGGACCAAAGAAAAGGTTGAAAGCGTAGATAGATACCGTAGAGAGATATATAGATAGATAGATAGATTATTTTTTACTATAGTGTCCTGAACTAGCCTCGTATAGCCAGCCTTCATCTAATCTGCCTTTTGCAATGCAGGCAGATTAAGTCTGGCCCCTCTCAATTGTGGGAGGACTTCATGGTCGAAATGGTGACGAGCCAACCAGATTCGTCTGGAACCTGGCTATAACCAACCAGGGCCCAGTATGCAAATATGGGGCGTGACATTGCAGAAAACATCTAACACTGAGAGGGGCGAGAGTCACAAGACTAATATCCACACAGTGATATTAGTATCGCTACGCGAGGCTAGTCCTGCATTACAAGATGCCCAGCCTGCAAGACACTGTACAAAATGTACATACACCAAGATACACCACAAACAGAATACATAGACATGTTGATTGTCCAGGCCGTGAGTTACGGACAAATGGGAATTGCCTGTGGTCTGAACAAAGGCTGAAATGACTGACGTGTGGAATGTGTGTTTAGCCTTGGAGATCCGACTGAACCAGACCTTCAGTCAGCTGGAGCGTCTGACAGAGCGAACCTCAGGTTAGACTTTCATCTTTCATCCCATATGGCATAGATCTTCAACAGGGGGTCCGGGACCCCTAAGGGGCCCTCAGAGTTACTACTGTATATAGATCTTTAACATGGGGATTGGGACCCCTAAGGGGCCCTCAGAGTTACTATATAGATCTTCAACAGGGGGATTGGGACCCCCAAGGGGCCCTCAGAGTTTCTATATAGATCTTTAACATGGGGATTGGGACCCCAAGGGGCCCTCAGAGTTACTATATAGATCTTCAACAGGGGGATTGGGACCCCTAAGGGGCCCTCAGAGTTACTATATAGATCTTTAACATGGGGATTGGGACCCCTAAGGGGCCCTCAGAGTTACTATATAGATCTTCAACAGGGGGATTGGGACCCCTAAGGGGCCCTCAGAATTACTATATAGATCTTCCAACAGGGGGACTGGGACCCCTAAGGGGCCCTCAGAGTTACTACAGGGGCTTCTGCCAAATCTTTGTGTGATACATTAACACTTGAACCCTAGCATTCATATTCTCTGGGGAACATTTGCTGCCTGATACAAGCTCACAACATGTCGCAGTTACCAATACTTTTGTACTTTTACTATTACTGTTACTATTACTTTTTAATTTCATTTTGAATTCTGCATTGTAACTTAAGTAAGAAATGGGAGTACTTTTTCCACCACGGAATGTGACCAACTGTTGTCTCACGTGTGTTCACACTTCACAGACAGACTGAAAGTGGCTTTCACTGCTGGTCTGACAGACAAGGGATCTGTGGGGCCTTTTGATGACGAGACTACACTGGTTTACTCCAAAATCCTCACTAACGTGGGCCAGGCGTACAACCAGACGACAGGTACTACCAAGCACACCCAATATAGTACACTAAACGGCAAAGACACACGCTAATAGTATAGTATACTATACTAATAGTGTACTGTAGTGTTAGTGTTTTTTGTAATAATTTCGACAGGAAACACTCACGTCAAAGAACATTGACCATTTATTGCAACAAATGGTATAGAGTTAAACTAGGCGTTAAGGGCTCCGTGCTATGGGAGATATTCTCTGAATTTTGGCGAAGCAACATGCTAAGCAAAATCAGAGAACATTAGCAAAACCCCCCATGGGTATACAAGAACAGGCACATATCAAGACAGTTAATGAGATTAACTTGAGTCAAGCAGACTTGAAATATACAACTTTTAACATTAAAACCATAGAACATTGAATCAGACTATAGAGAATCTAGTTTACTTCCGAGCCAAAGGTGGAGGTTGGGGTGGTGGAGGCATGTTTGGCAGCAGCAGCAGTGTCTGAAGCAATGGAAGCAGAGCTACTGTGAAGCAGTTAGCTGTATTTAAAGGGACTGCCTTGTTGAGGGAATAAGGCGTGACTGGAGTATGGAAGTGTGACGTAATGATCAGCTGAGAAGATGTGAATGATGAATAGGAAGCTAGGCTGATTGATACAATCAGCCGACAGACAGCTGATTACAGCATAGACATGCAGAGTTGCAGACTAACGTGTCCCTGTATAAACTAACGACAGGCTTCATTAATCAAAAATCTAACAAGTAACTAGTAACTAATGTTTTCATATAATTGTAGTGGAGTAAAAGTGAAATATATTCCTCTGAGATGTAGTGGAGTATTGAATAGTATTGTAAATACTGAAGAAAGTGAAAAGTACAAAATTGTGCTTAAGTTACACACTGGTTCCATTAATGTGGAATGCCCTACCAACAGCCATTTAGAAATGTGAATCCCTAGACACCTTCAAAACCGCTTGCAAAGAGCACTTACGGGCAATTTGAAACTTGCCCTTGTAAAAGAAAATAAGTCTCCCCCCATATTTTTCCACACTATACACATTTTTCCCTGTTTTTTTAATTTTTTTACAGTATGATGATCTCTTTTTTTGCATAGAAATGTACGTCTTTAAATGTTCTGATGAATTGAAAACGGAGGACTCTGATATGGTAATATACAGGTGTGATGGTACAATTCAGGAGTTTACCCGAGTTTGTTGGAAAGTTTAATGGGAGTTTCCTGTAATATACACATCCGTATTCCATGCTTTTTGCGCAGTGTAAGTCTTATTGCTTTTTCTGGTTTTATCCTCGTGGGAGATTTTCTATTGACCTGTACTTTTGTACTTTTATTAACCAAAATTTTTTCTATTCTACAAACTGTTAATAAAATCTTCAATCAATGAATTAAATCAATCAATCAATCCAACCTACAGTATAGCTGCGTTACCACTCTGCCTTGGTCTGTGTCTCCATAGGTGTGTTCACAGCGCCAGTGAGCGGCGTGTACTATTTCAGGTACACAGTGACTGACTACCTGAAGGGTTACATGGGCGTCTATCTGTACAGGAACGACCAGAAGCTCCTGTTCAACCTGCAGCTGAACGACCACGGGGGCTACGCCGCCACGTCCAACGGCGTGTCGCTCCAGCTGGACGAGGGTGACACGGTGCGCGTGGGGCTGCCGGGGAGCTACCGGCTCTAC
>NC_139718.1:16685365-16692865 GCF_964188405.1 Protomyctophum parallelum
TTACAATGTCACAATCAAGGAGAAGCTCTCGAGGCACCTGCGCGCGCTCTCTGTGGCGTGCCCGCCAATTTGACTGACTGACTGACTGACTGACTGACGCACACACGCGCACCCGGCCGTCATTTGACCATTCAAGGCCTGCCTATTTATTTATGTATGTATTTATTTATTTGTTTGTTTGAGTGACTTTTATATGCACCGTGATTTTAAAAGAAGAGCGGGTTCATTGAAACAGTTGGAGTATTTTTTCCCCTTTTTTACACACCAAGGGGGATGAATGGTGGCCGGCGCTGGACCAGACTCACCAGAGCACACCGGAGAGAAGTGAGTTGACACTAGGGCTGGCCTGGGCCATGTAGTAGCCTATAGAGCAGTGGTTTCTAACCAGTGGGGGTTCCAGGTGGTCCCTGATGAATTGAACAATGTGGACCCTGTTGTAAACAAGTGTAATGCTTAATTGGGTCGTCCACTCACAGTTAACAGTCTTTGTATTGAGTTTGTGCTTAAAATGTACTGTAATTCTACAAACTGTTAATAAATATTTCAATCAATCACTCCAGAACATTATTGTGAGTGACTGGGGGGGGGGGGGCAGTAAATTGGGTTTGTGGGGGGGAGGGGCGCTAAGCCTCCACCTCCTTAGTCCCCCCTGAAGCCGTCCCTCATGGTCCCCAGCTAGATGATGGAGAGTTGGTAACCAAATGGTTAGGGTCCATTTTGGTAACCAACTCTCCATCATTTAGCTGGGGACCAAATTTTGGTTTCATTTTACACTCTTTTACACTTTTACATTTTACACAAATTATTGTTGAGCGGTGCCAAGCACTCCCAAGAGTGATGTGTGTGTGTGTGTGCGCGTGCGCGTGCGTGTGTCTGTATGACCTTACAGTATGTCTGAGTATTGACCCTTGCAGCTGATGCTGATTGGGGTCGCATTCCAGGAAGTATAGGGTCATTACAACCCTCATGCTTAAAGGCGAATTCCGGACAAGCATTTTTTTTACCTTAAGTTCCCGTATCCTTTCGTCACTGGGGAAAAAAATGGAAAAAACACGGCGAGCGTTCCATACTGATTTGGCGGATTTACCCTCCATAACAGCCCTTGCGCTAGATCTCTTGACACATGACATCCGCATTGTGTAGAACCAGCGCAAGGCCCACCTACTTTTTTCTTAAAGCACCAGCGTCCAATATTATTATTTTTTTTTTTTTCAGATTTCAAATCTCTGAGTCACTTCTAAGTTCTAATAAGCGGCAACATTGCTGGTCTGGGCAAACTATATATAGATAGATATATATACTGTATATAGTTATATAAATACCGGTGGATATATATATATAAAATACATTTTATACACCGATATCAAGGTATTTGATATTTATTTATGTACTATATTTGGTTGATTTCTAGGCAGGAGAGCGTCTGACTTGAGAGGAGAGACAAAAAAAGGGGTATGAGCGGTGGCTGCCGGCGGACCGCAGCACACCGGAGAGAAGCCAGTTGACGCCGAGCGGTGCGGTGCGGAGCGCGTTCTACCGGAACGGATGGATGATGTTGATGTTGCCGGGGGGAGGATGGGGTTGGTGTTCGCTCTTCTGTGGCTCCTGAACGTCTTCCTGGAGGGCGGCGTGCACTGCCAGGGTGTCTATGGTAAGAACACACACGCACACGCACGCATGCTTACAGTATGTACCAACCTTGTGAATGTTGTGTGTGTAAATCGTTTGCCAGCCAAGTCTATGGACTTTAATTTTTGTTTTGGGCACTAACTGCATAAGACATCATGTGGCTGATATAAATACAGTGGGTGACCCTCACTTCACACAAGTGTGATTTTTATTATTAGCCAGCCTACCTACTTGTTGAATAGTTATAGACAAGAACACGGACATAGGGATGATGACCCCATAGTGGTCCAGGGCCCAGAACTCCAACATGTCTAGAAGTGGCTGTCCTCATCCAGGCTGATCCACAACTCCAGCATGTCGTTGGAAGAAACCCTGTGGGAGGTGACCAGGTGACGGCACATGCCTGACCCCAGGGGCACTCGTGCATCGTTGAACTCGTTTGGCAGGGGCGGCGTGGGCACGATCTCCAGCTTGGCCAGGCACATGCCCACGTATGCGTCCTCGAAACGGAAGCGTGGAACACTCGGGGAGAA
This sequence comes from Protomyctophum parallelum, assembly GCF_964188405.1. Lineage (NCBI taxonomy): Eukaryota > Metazoa > Chordata > Actinopteri > Myctophiformes > Myctophidae > Protomyctophum > Protomyctophum parallelum. The sequence continues at coordinate 16,687,528 of NC_139718.1, forward strand.
GCCGTAGATCGTCGCCGCCAGGTCTCCAGAGAACACGAGTATACTCACCGAGTACCACTTGTGTCCCTTGTCCCTAATTGGCCCGTGCACACTAAACGAACAGCTAAAAGAATATGAAGTCTATCAATGCTGCACTTCGTTGCGCCACTTCAATTATTGGACGGTTTAATTAATTTCTAGTTACTTTGCACATTTAGATTATTATTAATTCAATAACCAATTAAGCCACTGTTCAAAGTGCGGTCCATGGACCCCCAGGGGTCCTTGAGGGTGTTCCAGGGGGTCCACAGCTTAATTACTCAATGTAATTAGACGCAGTGTTATTTTTGGCAGGCATTTGTTTTTATTTAGTCTAAAGCCCAAACCGCTCCGGTAGGGACTCCTTGGGACAAAACCGTTTTAACCAATTCTGGACGGGAACCAGCATTGTTAGCCTCTGTCCCAGGCTTACTTACATAGAAACATGGGCTTTTCAGGAAACTGGCAGAATTTAGAAGGCATTTGTAGAATCGTTGTCAGGTCGAAATGGATTAAGGTCAACCACACCAATGCGAGTTGCATTGGTGTGGTTGACCTTAGCTAGAGTCCCTATAGCTGTGTGGTTTGGGCTTTAGTTTTTTGGACGAAATGCTTATTATTTTTAGTCACATTTTAGTCATTTCTATCCTTGATAGGTTTAGTCGACGAAAACTCCAAAGGCCAACACACAGTCAACTAAGAATTTGAACGTGACGTCACCTTAATACAGAAGACAGTGCACAGTTTGTGGCTGGGGCTGTGTGACGTCACTGACTTTCCCTTGTGGCTTTAGCTTTAGCCTAAAAGCTGGCAGACTCTACGTGCAATAATAACAACGTGAAGCTGAGGATGACATATAGTAACATGGCGATTTAACATGAACACAAATAGACGACCACTACACATGCTAATGTTACAGCAGACACGTGTGCTGCTGCTGTTTATCAAGCGACATGTTAGGGAACGGCAGTGGCTCAGGGGTAAAGTGGCTGGATTGTAACCGCAAGGTCGCCAGCTCGAACCTGGGCTCCCCCAGAGTTAGTGTCAAAGTGTCGTTGAGCAAGACACTGAACCCCTAATTGCTCCTGATGTGCTGGTTGGTGCCTTGCATGGTTTCTGCCGCCATCTGTGTATGAATGTGTGCGTGAATGGGTGAATGTAATGCACAATCTCTGTAAAGCACCTTGGATAAAGGCACTATATAAATGCACCATTTTAGGGAATCGAACGTAACAGCAACAGGTCTGAAAGGCTCCATTTCCCTCCATGTTTCCCAGACACTCTTAGGTCTGCAGAACAGGGTAGACCCACCCTCCACCAAACTATAAGAACTAAAGGTGATAAATCATTTCAGGCTGTAGCGGCAAAACTTTGGAATGCTCTTCCACTAGCGATTCACCCTCTGTGGACATTTTCAAGAATTGCCTTCTTTTTAAGCAAGCATTTGTGGATGGTTCATCTTAACGTATCTATTGATTTATGATATATTTCCGATGCTTGTATTGTCATTTAGTTTTGAGCTTAATTGTACAGCAACATCTTCTTTACTTGCTTGTCTGTTTTGTATTTTATTGCATGTAAAGCACTTTGTGAGACCTCTCTGTGAAAGGTGCTATATAAATAAAATGTACTTACTTACTTACACTCAAACATGGGTCAAAGCATTTCACTATAGTAGTAGTACCAGGCACGCAGTTTCATTTTCTACTGCATTATATTAAAATTATGGCCACAAATCCTGTCGTTTTCTCCGACCACCAAGTCCCGTTGCCGCTGCGGGCGCCGCCATCATGGTCAACTGACACTGTGTGTGTGTGTGTGTGTGTGTGTGTGTGTGTGTGTGTGTGTGTGTGTGTGTGTGTGTGCGTGTGTGTGCGTGCGTGCGTGCGTGCGTGCGTGCGTGCGTGCGTGCGTGCGTGCGTGCGTGCGACGCACGTGTGTGCGTGCGTCCAGCTGGTGCACGTTGACGGTTGTTGTTGTCAAGGCAATTATGTTTATGCACTGTCAAATAGGTCTACATATATTCTACGGTAGCATATACCTGTATAGACATATTATCCTGCTCATTACTGTGCAGAAATATAGATAAATCTTCGTTTTTTAGCACAAAATGCATTTTGAGAACCCATGCATTTTTATGTGCACAATCATTCTACAGTTGTGGCCCCCGGCCTAGTCTAGTTGAATACCCCTGTGTTAGTCGATTCCACGGCACGGTGCCCTGTAGGCCAGGAACTGCAGCACTGATTGCCTTCAGCTGGCCTACAGGCCGTGGATTCATCTATTTTGCTGGACTCCCTTTTTTGCTGAGCCTGGGAGTCGAAGGGGGGTTAATGGGGTGCTTGTTTAAATATAACTCTATGGACTAGACCGCGACGGAAGGCCCGCCGTCATAAGCGAACTTGAGACACGTGAGACACCACCGAGTTGCCGTGTCGAACGTTTCAAAGTTCATTTATCCGACTCAGGACCGTGCGACCCGATAGGTAGAGAATACTAGTACCGGTAGTAGCCGGTGCTGTAAAACAAGCGTCCCATCAGCACCCATCGACTCCCAGGCTCTGCAAATAAGGGAAGGAAATTGGTCTAACCATTTTAACCCTATCCACGTTGGCTATTTGAAAATAACTGATGTGCAAGCTCACAAAGCGATGTATTTGGATTTGGGAGCTTGTAGATCTGCTACTTTCCTAGTTCAGCTATTTTCAAATCGTGAAAATACATTTTGCAAAAACTTGAATATTTTTAATCACAATTATATCACAATTCTTGTATGGGATGGAGGTCCCTGGCACAACACTAGAGTGACACCCACACCACAACACTAAAGGAAGCATCCACAATCTGGCACCACCCACATTTTGAACAACCATGGGAAAATTGTCATTGTACTACTCTATAACAAAACATTTGGAATGCCCTGACACCATCCATTAAATTATGTATCACTGGTTTCTTTCAAAACTGGCCTGAAAAAACTATAATTTCTGATCGAAAGGTATCAATCAATCAATCAATCAATCAATCAATGGATGAGCTGGCCCAAAAGCTGAAGCTAGTGTCTGGGTAGTACATCTGTCATAATGGGATGATGTTTTGGGTGATTAGTAGTTGAATTTATATTTTTTGTATTAGTTTACCTTTTATCAATATTAAAGCTTATATTTGTTAAGCTTATGTAGTACTAGTAAATAATGCATTTTTATTTTAAAAACCTGCAAAGCCAAAACTCCCTCTCACTTCAGCAACCCTCTATATCTCTTTCCCACTCTCCCCCCACTCTCTTCCTCCCTTTATCTCTCACTCCCTGACTCCCTCTCTCTCAGGCCGCCTCTCACTAACTCATTCACTCACTCACTCACTCACTCACTCACTCACTCACTCACTCACTCACTCACTCACTCACTCACTCACTCACTCACTCACTCACTCACTCACTCACTCACTCACTCACTCACTCACTCACTCACTCACTCACTCACTCACTCACTGACTGACTGACTGACTGACTGACTGACTCAATAGCTCACTCACTCTATTGCCCCATCCTCACTGCCCATCAGATTTGGAAGCCTATTTTATTTAGAGATTACTGTTGTGGCATTTATGGATTTTAGACACCAGAGACAAGAAACTGCCAAGCCAGCACTGCAACCCAAAATAACATGACTGTAGGCGTTATTGAGGTTGGTAGTTGCTAGTGTGTGTATGTGTGTGTGTGTGTGTGTGTGTGTGTGTGTGTGCGTGTGTGTGTGTGTGCATGCGTGCGTGCATGTGTGCGTATGTGCGTGTGTGATGTGTGTGTGTGTGTGTGTGTGTGTGTGTGTGTGTGTGCGTGCGACCGACCGTGCATGCGTGCGTGCGTGCGTGCGTGCGTGCGTGCGTGCATGCGTGCGTGCGTGCGTGCGTGCATGCGTGCGTGCGTCTGCATATGTCAGGGCTGAGAGAGACATTTAACGACTTTTAAACCCTAGAATCCTCAATGCCAATTCTGTCCAAAATAGGAGATCATTCTGTGAAATAATAGGCAACCAAAACATTCGTTGTTGTCGGGAGGAAGCCGCATAACTCCATTTTTGAGGTTTTAGATTTTTGGCATAAATCAATGCTATTGAACACCCTTTGTTTCTAAAATATTGAACCAATGGAAAGTAGTAAAAAGTGCTTTGGACAAAACCTCTTAACTCTTAACCATTGGACCCTCAAAATGTCTGCTGAAGCAACTAACTCCACCTCCCCCTCTCATGGAAATATAAAGTTACAACACCAACATTTTTCTTTTCTTTCATTTCTTGAAAAATGAACATTTTGGAGTTATGAGGTTTCCTCCCAACAGCAGAGATATTCTCTTTCCCACAAAAATAGGACTGCAATGTGTCCCATTGCATTGTGAGGTTGTAGATCAGCAATGTTTAGATTTTTTTTAAATGTATTCACTTGCACCCCAACATCCCTCTTTAGGGAGGAGAGCAGGGCTCAAGACTAAAGGTATGTATTTGGGGTGAAAGCGTATCTCCCCTTCATGGGACGCTGACGGGTCAAAGAGGATGTCTTTTGCAAACTGCGCATATTACTCACTGCACAAATAGTGGGCAAATTCACTTGCGGCACGAGACCAGATCGGTGCATGAAACACATGAAACATTACAGTACACAAGTTTACAAGTTAGTGCAGGCAGTTACTGGTCATCCTCATCAGAACTTTAGTTGAAAACATGTTGCTAAGCTGACACCAGAAAGACAGAGAACGAGCAGACATTCTGTAAAACTGTATCCAACATCCAGAGTCGAAATTCACCTCTACAAGCTGGCCGGTGCTGAGAGACGAACCTTGCTATCTGCGTGTCCTTTCCATTGATCAACACCTCGTTCACCAAAACATGGCGAAAAATCGAAAATCTAAATTATTCAAACATTTTCACACACTTTCACAAACATTTTTACACATTTTCACCCACTCACGCTGTGAGGTTGTTTTAATGGGTTAAAGTTTTTGGCTTTTCTGCTGAGTCACACACACACACACACACACACACACACACACACACACACACACACACACACACACATATACACCTACAAACACACACACACAGGCACACACAAGCATGCACGCACGCACACATGCACACACAACATGAGCGCACGCACGCTCGTGTTGTGTGTGCGCACACACGCACATGCTACATTATTTACATTCAGGATGCGAAGTGGAGATTAGTAGTACAGAGTTGTAGCCTCAGTAGGAGACAGCATTTATTTATACCTCAGATTGTTTAAACAGGAAGCTTATGCTCGTACAACATCGTTACTGTCGTGT
>NC_139718.1:16695365-16727865 GCF_964188405.1 Protomyctophum parallelum
ACGGAAGGGAAACAATTGCTCCTTGAGCGGTGGTGGCCTACTACAATTCAATTTGGAATTGGATTCCCTTCGGACTATTTTCATGGTATGCACAGTGCTTCAGACCGGAAAGGGGAGTGTCCGCTCAGATTCTGAGCGCAACGTACTTCCCTCACAGGGATACGGTCCTTTTTTCCCAGAAATCTAGTGGCAAAAAATAAAACTTCTGGGAACTCAGATTAGTAGAACACTGACGTCACCAAATCTGGAGCGACGCCCCTCTGCACTGTTATTGGCTTAACGAAGGTTCACTCCCACTCCTATTGTATACCACTTTTCCTGCTTTTTTTCTCCCTTTGAAAACAAAACACCTGTGGTTTCCGAAACGGCACGCGCATGTTGCTTCAATGTTGCATATTAAATTAAGACAACATACTCTATACCTTTGATTACCAAAAATAATAATGGATCAATAACTCGATCGATAAGCAATCCAGATTGGTAAGCATGATTGATTTGGGGATCAAAATCAATAAAGAATAACCATCCACATCCCTAATAATCAACAGTAACGAGTCAGTGTAATGTAGGTACGGGTCTGCGGGTTTGCAGGGCTCTAGGCTGTCCGTAACCCTTTGCAGTGCTGTATGGTTAAAGGCAGTACAGTTTCCCTGGCAGGCTGGTGGCGATGCATCCAGTCAGAATGCTCTCGGGTGTGATGGTGGTTTTCAACCAGTGCTCTGGGGACCATCAGTGGGCCTTGAGGGGCTTCCAGGTGGTCCCCAGCTAAATGATGGAGAGTTGGTAACCAAATGGACCCTTATAGATCTTTAACTCTTGAGAGCGTAAAATGAAACCAAATGGACCCTCGGCAACCGCGGCTAAATCCGCCACCCGCTGGTCTCTAACCCACGCGTGTCGGATCGGTCAGCTGGTCGAGTTTGACATTTTGAAGTCAATTATCTTTGCTCAGGAACCTCTCAATGCATCCATGCAATCCATGAATTGGCTCATTTTTTAGTTTTTACTTTTTAGTTTTTTATTATCTGAAACCTTTTCTAAAAATAAGTATTGCATCTTGATACCATTCCGGACATAAAATTTAGGTTAGATTGACTGCTCCCACTCTTCCCCAAGACAAGCACATCTTAACACGTGAGATGGTTTGGAGATGAGTCATTGTTAGTCAATGGTACCATTTGCATCCATTGTGCGTAGACGTGTGTGTAATGCGTAGTGGTTCACTGCGTCAACTCGAATGCTACTGAAAGAACAGTTTATCCTGTTGTGACTGCCAAATCAAATCTCATGCTCCTATCCTACTTTCGCACTGCATGAGGCACAAGGAAAACCGCTAACTCTCTCTCTCTATATCTCTCTAAATAAAGTGCGGAAAATATGGAGATAAGAGGTTTCTGCCCGACAGCAACGATATACTGTGTATGGTTTGGGGCAATCAGTGCTAAAATGAGCTTATCCTGCACTTCCCACCCTTCCCTCCTATTTAGGTTGGCATTGGCTCAGCAGGTAAAGCGGCCATCTGGGAATCGAAAGATACTTGCGTTGAAGTGTCCCTGAGCAAGACACTTAACCCCTAACTGCTGGGTGAAATGCTGTAAAAGCATTTACCCTCAGGGTTTCAGTAAATGCACTTTTTCAGGCTTCCGCCTGCATGGTGGACAACTGATGGCCTGCAGGCATTGTTTTCGGAGTTGTCCGACCATCTGTCTCTGTCTGTCCGCCCGTTTACATCAATGGTTCTCAAACATTTCCATGTCTTTTGATATATATTTGGCCACGGACCTGAAAAGGTTTTGTGCCAGGAACACCCAGAAGAGAAGATTTATGTTTTTTTTTTGTTTTTTTTCAAAACATGTAAAACAATAGCAGATGTATGTACAAGCTTCTGCGCTGTGAGCTTGTAGACCTGCTATTTTTGTAAATAGCCAACATATACAGTACATGGTTAAAGTGGTTAAAATGATTGTGAGGCTGTGTTAACTACTTTTCCTGGGGACCCCCTGGAACCTCCCCCAAGGAGCCCTGGGGGTCCCCGGACCCCTGCAATGGTTTACATAAAAGTCCATAAGTGTATGTACGTCCACCCATACGGATATACACAAGGACGTGCAGAGAGTGTTAGAGAGGCAGGGGTTGACCCTCTTACGGGACACACTACAAAAACAGCAGAAATCGCAGATCTACAAGATCACAACGCGTTGCGCTGCGACTCATTGAGAGCTTGTAGATTATCTATATTCGGGGCGCAACCCAGCACTCTTTAGCTAGTGGAGATGTGGTGTACGACATGGAATTCTAAACAAATTAGTTCAACGCAAAATGCTGCGTTCAAGTTCAGGATAAATTCTGCTGAATGCTGCCTTCCGGCATGGCATGGAAAGGAGTGGCATTTAGCATTTCTTTCACCATAGTAAATGCTGCATTCGTGGTCTGGAGAGGGCAGTTGTTTTACAGACGGGTAAAAGGGAAGGGGCTGAATCCCCCTTTGATGTCTATTTGTGCACGTCCCTGGAGCTAAAAGGTTAGAGAACAAGTGCGGTAGAACACACTGTACGATAGGAACACAATAGAACACACTGTACGATAGGAACACAATAGAACACACTGTACAATAGGAACACAATAGAACACACTGTACTGTACGATAGGAACACAATAGAATACACTGTACGATAGGAACACAATAGAACACACTGTACTGTACGATAGGAACACAATAGAACACACTGTACTGTACGATGGGAACACAATAGAACACACTGTACGATAGGAACACAATAGAACACACTGTACAATAGGAACACAATAGAACACACTGTACGATAGGAACACAATAGAACACACTGTACGATAGGAACACAATAGAACACACTGTACTGTACGATAGGAACACAATAGAACACACTGTACGATAGGAACACAATAGAACACACTGTACTGTACAATAGGAACACAATAGAACACACTGTACGATAGGAACACAATAGAACACACTGTACTGTACGATAGGAACACAATAGAACACACTGTACTGTACGATGGGAACACAATAGAACACACTGTACTGTACGATAGGAACACAATAGAACACACTGTACTGTACGATAGGAACACAATAGAACACACTGTACTGTACGATAGGAACACAATAGAACACACTGTACTGTACGATAGGAACACAATAGAACACACTGTACGATAGGAACACAATAGAACACACTGTACTGTACAATAGGAACACAATAGAACACACTGTACGATAGGAACACAATAGAACACACTGTACTGTACGATAGGAACACAATAGAACACACTGTACTGTACAATAGGAACACAATAGAACACACTGTACAATAGGAACACAATAGAACACACTGTACGATAGGAACACAATAGAACACACTGTACTGTACGATAGGAACACAATAGAACACACTATACGATAGGAACACAATAGAACACACTGTACGATAGGAACACAATAGAACACACTGTACGATAGGAACACAATAGAACACACTGTACGATAGGAACACAATAGAACACACTGTACGATAGGAACACAATAGAACACTATGTACAATAGGAACACAATAGAACACACTGTACAATAGGAACACAATAGAACACTATGTACAATAGGAACACAATAGACAAGTAAGACGCGCAAACGCGGGAAGCGAACGCAGCTCGTGTGTGTGTGTGGTTGTGTGTGTGTGTGTGTGTGTGCTACAGCTGCGCCCTGTGTGTGTGTGGGTGTGTGTGCTACAGCTGCGCCCTCTGGTGGCGGGCGGGTGGTGTCACAGCGGGACAGACACACAGACACACACACAGACATGATCTGCAGGGTCTCATAGTTAGTGCTCAGTGCGTTCGCAAACACACTGTACGATAGGAACACAATAGAACACACTGTACGATAGGAACACAATAGAACACACTGTACTGTACGATAGGAACACAATAGAACACACTGTACTGTACGATAGGAACACAATAGAACACACTGTACTGTACGATAGGAACACAATAGAACACACTGTACGATAGGAACACAATAGAGCACACTGTACGATAGGAACACAATAGAACACACTGTACTGTACGATAGGAACACAATAGAACACACTGTACTGTACGATAGGAACACAATAGAACACACTGTACTGTACGATAGGAACACAATAGAACACACTGTACAATAGGAACACAATAGAACACACTGTACTGTACGATAGGAACACAATAGAACACACTGTACAATAGGAACACAATAGAACACACTGTACTGTACGATAGGAACACAATAGAACACACTGTACAATAGGAACACAATAGAACACACTGTACTGTACGATAGGAACACAATAGAGCACACTGTACGATAGGAACACAATAGAACACACTGTACTGTACGATAGGAACACAATAGAACACACTGTACTGTACAATAGGAACACAATAGAACACACTGTACGATAGGAACACAATAGAACACACTGTACTGTACAATAGGAACACAATAGAACACACTGTACTGTACAATAGGAACACAATAGAACACACTGTACAATAGGAACACAATAGAACACACTGTACTGTACGATAGGAACACAATAGAACACACTGTACGATAGGAACACAATAGAGCACACTGTACTGTACGATAGGAACACAATAGAACACTATGTACAATAGGAACACAATAGAACACACTGTACTGTACGATAGGAACACAATAGAACACACTGTACTGTACGATAGGAACACAATAGAACACACTGTACAATAGGAACACAATAGAACACACTGTACAATAGGAACACAATAGAACACACTGTACGATAGGAACACAATAGAACACACTGTACGATAGGAACACAATAGAACACACTGTACGATAGAAACACAATAGAACACACTGTACTGTACGATAGGAACACAATAGAACACACTGTACTGTACGATAGGAACACAATAGAACACACTGTACAATAGGAACACAATAGAACACACTGTACAATAGGAACACAATAGAACACACTGTACGATAGGAACACAATAGAACACACTGTACGATAGGAACACAATAGAACACACTGTACGATAGGAACACAATAGAACACACTGTACGATAGGAACACAATAGAACACACTGTACTGTACGATAGGAACACAATAGAACACACTGTACTGTACGATAGGAACACAATAGAACACACTGTACAATAGGAACACAATAGAACACACTGTACGATAGGAACACAATAGAACACACTGTACGATAGGAACACAATAGAACACACTGTACGATAGGAACACAATAGAACACACTGTACTGTACGATAGGAACACAATAGAACACACTGTACGATAGGAACACAATAGAACACACTGTACTGTACAATAGGAACACAATAGAACACACTGTACTGTACAATAGGAACACAATAGAACACACTGTACAATAGGAACACAATAGAACACACTGTACTGTACGATAGGAACACAATAGAACACACTGTACGATAGGAACACAATAGAGCACACTGTACTGTACGATAGGAACACAATAGAACACTATGTACAATAGGAACACAATAGAACACACTGTACTGTACGATAGGAACACAATAGAACACACTGTACTGTACGATAGGAACACAATAGAACACACTGTACAATAGGAACACAATAGAACACACTGTACAATAGGAACACAATAGAACACACTGTACGATAGGAACACAATAGAACACACTGTACGATAGGAACACAATAGAACACACTGTACGATAGAAACACAATAGAACACACTGTACTGTACGATAGGAACACAATAGAACACACTGTACTGTACGATAGGAACACAATAGAACACACTGTACAATAGGAACACAATAGAACACACTGTACAATAGGAACACAATAGAACACACTGTACGATAGGAACACAATAGAACACACTGTACGATAGGAACACAATAGAACACACTGTACGATAGGAACACAATAGAACACACTGTACGATAGGAACACAATAGAACACACTGTACTGTACGATAGGAACACAATAGAACACACTGTACTGTACGATAGGAACACAATAGAACACACTGTACAATAGGAACACAATAGAACACACTGTACGATAGGAACACAATAGAACACACTGTACGATAGGAACACAATAGAACACACTGTACGATAGGAACACAATAGAACACACTGTACTGTACGATAGGAACACAATAGAACACACTGTACGATAGGAACACAATAGAACACACTGTACTGTACGATAGGAACACAATAGAACACACTGTACTGTACGATAGGAACACAATAGAACACACTGTACTGTACGATAGGAACACAATAGAACACACTGTACGATAGGAACACAATAGAACACACTGTACTGTACGATAGGAACACAATAGAACACACTGTACGATAGGAACACAATAGAACACACTGTACTGTACGATAGGAACACAATAGAACACACTGTACGATAGGAACACAATAGAACACACTGTACGATAGGAACACAATAGAACACACTGTACTGTACGATAGGAACACAATAGAACACACTGTACGATAGGAACACAATAGAACACACTGTACTGTACGATAGGAACACAATAGAACACACTGTACTGTACGATAGGAACACAATAGAACACACTGTACGATAGGAACACAATAGAACACACTGTACGATAGGAACACAATAGAACACACTGTACTGTACGATAGGAACACAATAGAACACACTGTACTGTACGATAGGAACACAATAGAACACACTGTACGATAGGAACACAATAGAACACACTGTACTGTACGATAGGAACACAATAGAACACACTGTACTGTACGATAGGAACACAATAGAACACACTGTACTGTACGATAGGAACACAATAGAACACACTGTACGATAGGAACACAATAGAACACACTGTACTGTACGATAGGAACACAATAGAACACACTGTACTGTACGATAGGAACACAATAGAACACACTGTACGATAGGAACACAATAGAACACACTGTACAATAGGAACACAATAGAACACACTTTACTGTACGATAGGAACACAATAGAACACACTGTACTGTACGATAGGAACACAATAGAACACACTGTACGATAGGAACACAATAGAGCACACTGTACGATAGGAACACAATAGAACACACTGTACTGTACGATAGGAACACAATAGAACACACTGTACGATAGGAACACAATAGAACACACTGTACTGTACGATAGGAACACAATAGAACACACTGTACGATAGGAACACAATAGAACACACTGTACTGTACGATAGGAACACAATAGAGCACACTGTACGATAGGAACACAATAGAGCACACTGTACGATAGGAACACAATAGAACACACTGTACGATAGGAACACAATAGAACACACTGTACGATAGGAACACAATAGAACACACTGTACTGTACGATAGGAACACAATAGAGCACACTGTACGATAGGAACACAATAGAGCACACTGTACGATAGGAACACAATAGAGCACACTGTACGATAGGAACACAATAGAACACACTGTACGATAGGAACACAATAGAACACACTGTACTGTACGATAGGAACACAATAGAGCACACTGTACGATAGGAACACAATAGAGCACACTGTACGATAGGAACACAATAGAGCACACTGTACGATAGAAACACAATAGAACACACTGTACTGTACAATAGGAACACAATAGAACACACTGTACGATAGGAACACAATAGAACACACTGTACAATAGGAACACAATAGAACACACTGTACTGTACGATAGGAACACAATAGAACACACTGTACTGTACGATAGGAACACAATAGAACACACTGTACGATAGGAACACAATAGAACACTATGTACAATAGGAACACAATAGAACACACTGTACTGTACGATAGGAACACAATAGAACACACTGTACTGTACAATAGGAACACAATAGAACACACTGTACTGTACGATAGGAACACAATAGAACACACTGTACTGTACGATAGGAACACAATAGAACACACTGTACTGTACGATAGGAACACAATAGAACACACTGTACGATAGGAACACAATAGAACACATTGTACGATAGGAACACAATAGAACACACTGTACGATAGGAACACAATAGAACACACTGTACGATAGGAACACAATAGAACACACTGTACAATAGGAACACAATAGAACACACTGTACTGTACGATAGGAACACAATAGAGCACACTGTACGATAGGAACACAATAGAACACACTGTACGATAGAAACACAATAGAACACACTGTACTGTACGATAGGAACACAATAGAACACACTGTACTGTACGATAGGAACACAATAGAACACACTGTACGATAGGAACACAATAGAGCACACTGTACGATAGGAACACAATAGAGCACACTGTACGATAGAAACACAATAGAACACACTGTACTGTACGATAGGAACACAATAGAACACACTGTACTGTACGATAGGAACACAATAGAACACACTGTACTGTACGATAGGAACACAATAGAACACACTGTACTGTACGATAGGAACACAATAGAACACACTGTAGTGTACGATAGGAACACAATAGAACACACTGTGCGATAGGAACACAATAGAACACACTGTACGATAGGAACACAATAGAACACACTGTACTGTACAATAGGAACACAATAGAACACACTGTGCGATAGGAACACAATAGAACACACTGTACTGTACGATAGGAACACAATAGAACACACTGTACGATAGGAACACAATAGAACACACTGTACTGTACAATAGGAACACAATAGAACACACTGTGCGATAGGAACACAATAGAACACACTGTACGATAGGAACACAATAGAACACACTGTACGATAGGAACACAATAGAACACACTGTACTGTACGATAGGAACACAATAGAACACACTGTACTGTACAATAGGAACACAATAGAACACACTGTGCGATAGGAACACAATAGAACACACTGTACGGTAGGAACATAATAGAACACAAACAATAGAATACGTGTTTTCTGGCCTTTTCTCTGGCCTGTGTTTTTACTCTATTGATTTGCTGTGTTTGTCTGTATTTTGTTGTGTCGCAGTTCTCAGATCAGTTTGAAGGTATTTGTATTTTGCGTGCGTGCGTGTGCTTATGTGTGTGTGTGTGTGTGTGTGTGTGCGTCCGCCCCTGTCATTATCATAGTGTTCTACTGTACATGCGTGTGTGCGTGTGTGTCTGTTATTGTACGTCAGTGTGGATGTTTTTAATCTGCCAGCTTGTGTAATGGCATTCTTTGGCTCAGGATGCCATCTGGCTACGTGTACGTGTGCATGTGTGTGTGAGTTTACGACCGAGATTCAGAACAGACCGATCAATCAACCAATCAATTATTTTATTAAAATCTATTAGGTTTTCTTTCTTTATTAAATTGATTACTTCAATTAACTGTTGCAAACCTAATTGCTTAGTTTATTTCATAATAATACTAGTAAAAAAAAAGACACGGTTTCTGTCAAAAGACCTTCACAATCGGCCTGTGCTGAGCTGGTAATCCAGCCTGACGGCGTGTCGCGGGTTCGAGTCCTGATCCCGTCAGCCTTTGCCCCCATCTCTCTCCCTTTCCTGTCCAAAGATTACTGTACCCTATCAATAAAGGCAAAAGCCTTTTTTTTTTTTTTAATAACAAAAAACCCTTCACAATCAAACATTATTGATATATCAATATATATATTTATATATATATCTTAGGAGTTCATATTTATAGGCTAGTTTGCCACCACAGTGTAATACTGTATGTACTTAGCAACATATCATATCGTGTCGATTGTTTAATCTGTATAACCTCCTGGCAAATAATTGATTGTATATCGATACTAAGAACTTGTGCCATTTATTCAGCAATGTTAAAACTAATAATTAAATTTCCTTTAAAAGCACTTTAAGGTACTGTCTAGTCTAATGATTGTGTGATTGATGAATGGTGGTGAATGGCGAATTAGTGTGATGTGTAGCCTAACTATTTCAGAAATAGCCGTCTGATTATGAAGATTAATAAATAAATGGGATACCCGAGAGGGTAATTAGATGGTAGGCTTCCATAATGCTGTCATGTTATTATGGGTATTTAAAAAACTCTTTAATTACTTCACGCTGTGTTCTGTATCACTACCCTTCATCTCTATAAACGCCTGGAATCCCTGCACGCCTGTCAACGTGTGAGTTTGTCAGACGTCTATATGTATTCACCAGTGACTCATTGTGTTTAATTATTTATACCCATGATAATAAAAGAAAAACCCCTTAAATGACAAATCCTGCACTAAGAATAATACTACTAATAATACTAATATGCAGAGCACTATTCACGCATGCATTTCACACAGATCGAAATTTGTGATATTAAAATAGCTTTTGATTTTAATAAATCATTGTGTCATATCGTAAATTAACAAATGTGTCCACGTGTATATCGTATTGTCAACAGTGTATCGTGATGCGGATTGTGCTGTTCAAATGTATATCGTTATACCTCATAAGTAATACAAAGGTGTGTGTGTGTGTGTGTGTGTGTGTGTGTGTGTGTGTGTGTGTGTGTGTGTGTGTGTGTTACTTACTACTGTATGCGTCTAAAGTGATGTGTGTTTGTGTTCATTCATACAGTGTCGTTTTATTTCTCACTGTAATCCCACACTGACCTGTACTAATCCCCCTGTACACACCCACACACGCACACACCCATGCACACACGCACACACACACACACACACACACACACACACACACACACACACACACACACACACACACACACACACACACACACACACACACACACACACACACACGCACACGCACGCACACACACACACACACACACACACACACACACACACACACACACACACACACACACACACACACACACACACACACACACACACACACACACACACACACACGCACACACACACACACACACACACACACACACACACACACACAGCAGGTTCCAGCGGGCAGCAGAGAGGAATGAATGAATCATGATGGAGATAAGATATGAGTGTGCTGTTGTTGGGCAGAAAGCACTTATCTCCACATTTTAATAGTTTGAGTTTTATCATAAATAAATGCTGCATCATCATCATACTACAGCGTCACACAAGAGCACAGAGATAAAGCTTGAAACTCAGCACGACAAATTATATTTTAACTATAACAGTGCCCGTCAGGGGTGATCAGGTGTGATCAATTGGCTAATTAAGGGCGTGGTCACGCAGCATTGTGATGTCAGAACATCATTGTGATGTCAGAATATCATTGTGATGTCAGAACATCATTGTGATGTCAGAACAGGCCAGCTCCATACAGTGGAGATCTAGGAGTGGTCATGGATTTGGTCCCTGTCCGAAGCCTGGGTAGAGGCTTTTGTGCTGGTTCTGGACAACCGGCTGGACAACCGGCTATCCGACACCGGGCACTGCACTCCCTGTGTGTGTGTGTGTGTGTGTGTGTGTGGAACGTTTGTGTCAAATTTGAAGTCGGTGGGGCAAACGGTTTACGAGTTATGTGGATACAGACGTACGTATACAGAGACTTGGTGCATTTATAGATACCGGTAGATAAATTCTCTGCCATAGATGGTAATGGTATGTTATTGTTTGATTTATTTAATTCTTTATTAGACAGAAAACAGCATACGGTACAGCCAGACATTTGAGCTAAAAGGATAACACAAAAATATCCTGGGGACTTGTTTCCATTGTGATCCTATATACCTGCCCTGATGACAACTCCTGTGAGTCGAAACATGTTGGCTGTTTTTAACTTTTCTAAATAAAGTACCTTGATTTTATCCACCCTCTCATTTTTACCTTTTTGAGTGCTCGGATCGCAGCCTTTTTTTCCAAGTCTTTTTTTAACTTTTATTGCACCTCCATCGAGCACCTGGTTGACTCTCACTTTGTGATCTTATATCTATTCATTTCATCAACAGCACAAAAAAACTAATTATAGAAGATCTCATGACGTGTCGAATTGCGGCCCGTGGAGAGCTTGTAGATCTGCTATTTTCAAATAGCCAACGTACAGTCGTGGTATAGAGCTGAAGTGGTTAAACCACATTTAGCTGGGGACCCCCTGGACTCCACTTTGAGAAGCACTGCTAGTGCTGAGCCATTCATTTTCATGTACAAGCAGCAGTTATTTATTGAAGTACTGGTGAGCGTTGCTTTTAGTAACCTGATCCCACGTCAATAACACTTATAGAGCTGACTGGATGCTGCTGATGATCCGCTTACCGTCACACAATACACATCCAGTCAGACAGACAGACAGGCAGGCAGGCAGGAGATGACAGGAGATGAGATCCAAGCATGCACTGAAAGCACACTCTGCTATCTGTGTCTTGGATAAAGTGAGTGTGGATGCGTGTGTTTTTGTACTTTCACGTTACTTAAGTACATTTTGAATAGCGCTCCTTTTATTTGTAAAAATGAATGTAGTAACACTGCCATATTGATAGAGTTAAGTAACAAAGGTGAGAATTTGACATCACTGCCTTGCTATGACGATGCAGAAACACATAACATACGTACATACATACACACACTGTGACGTCGCTTAACAACTTCATAGATCGTCATCATGTCTTTTGCAAATAGGAGGGTTAGGCCAGCTTTTAGACCTTGCCTACAATTACAATTTAGGAATTTAGCAGACGCTCAGCCAGTCAGCCAGTCAGTCAGTCAGCCAGTCAGTCAGTCAGTCAGTCAGTCAGTCAGTCAGCCAGCCAGTCAGTCAGTCAGTCAGTCAGTCAGTCAGTCAGTCAGTCAGCCAGTCAGCCAGTCAGTCAGTCAGTCAGTCAGTCAGTCAGTCAGTCAGTCAGTCAGTCAGTCAGTCAGTCAGTCAGCCAGTCAGTCAGCCAATCAGCCAGCCAGTCAGTCAATCACTCAAAAACAAATGTAGTGGAGTCAAAAGTATAATCTTGTTAAAGTATCCCCCCCAAAAAGTACATAAAAATATCATGTACAGTACTAAAATGTATACTTTGTTAATGTCTACTTGGAACCCAGCACTGTGCAATCCGATCTCCTAATCTAATCTAACCTGATGCGTAATCCCACTACTCAGGATAGGGGGTCGGGGGGTGTTCTGGCTGTAAGTGATGCTTTCCAATCCCCTGCCAGGGGCTGTCTCTGTGTTGTAGAAATGAGATTATCATTGATGCTGCTAAGTGCCCATGAGTCAAAAATGCAACAACACCACGCTTGATGCATCAACAGGACCGCAGAGCGGACACTGCGTGCACGGCTTCAAATCACCTCTTTGTATCGCTGAAGTGGTTGGTGCCTGGCTAAATGGATTACTGTGCAGTGTGCATGCAGTGTGTGGGTTTTATCATTTTTTTGGTCTTTTTTTCTGTGAAGTTGCGTAAATATTGGTAGTTGCAGCTTTTTGGGCTTGTTTGTGAAATGTTGTTTAAACCAGTGGTTCTCAAACATTTTCAAATCAAGGACCCCCAAATGAATGTGTATTTGTCCACGCCGGACGCACACATCAGCAATTATTATAATGCCAGGATTGGAACCCCCGTACCAGATGTGTTTAGAAAAATATTAAAAATGTTTCACTTTCAAATAATGTTTGCCGCACAACGTGTCACACCGTGGCAATTTTCAAATTGCCGATGCATGATGTAGGTTTAAAGTGCTCATGTGGCCTATAATAGTTGTGTCTTCTGAGCTTGTTTTCATAGACCTGGTTGCTTGTTTCTCCCACAAAACCTGGCAACACTGTCTGTGTGCATGCCTGTGTGCGACTGTGCACGTGCATGAGCCCGCATGTGAAACCCAGCACGGACGTCTCACAATGCCCTGGCTGTGACTCGAGGAGTCTTGACAGACTAGAACCTACAGTAATACTCCGTCTCTGACCTCAGTCAGCATTCAGTGAATCCTGTGCCTCCTTCCCTCATGCCTCAGGCATGTTTTTTCATTTTCATTTTCAAAAATCCGTAAGCTCCTCCCATTTGCCGCTTGGCACGTCCCAACAATGGGTCAACGGAAGCCCATATACCCTCAATTATGAGACCATTTGGTCTGTCGCTCCCCGAGGTATGCCTTGGACCGTTTTCTTGTGGGACAGAGGCTTGCCGGCTTACAGTAGTGGTTCAAACACAGTGGGTCGGGCCCACGTAATTTTGGCGGGGCTTGTAGATCGGCTATTTATCTGTGGAACCAAGTCAAACAAAACTTACAAAGTGCTTGTCAGGGTGGGAGTGGGGGGGGCCTCAGTTCAAATCTCATTATTTTGGGGAATTGCAGCCTGAAAGGTTTGCGAACCACTGGCTTATCGTATGAATGAATGAATCAATGATGATTATGATAATGATTAGTTATGCATGTTCACGTATATGATCACTATAGATGAATCTGATTATGATATTTCAAGATGATTAAAACATGAAAGCTCCATAATAAGCACACTGCTGTTAGCTCAGCACTCTGTGAGGCGCTCCTTACTGTACCGTGTACACGACCGCTTCTATTTTTAGCAGCACACAAACCGTCGTCTAAGTGAAGTCCAACCTTGTTTGCGCAGCACATTTCATACCGTATACAGAATGCACAAACCTCCGTGTGCTTATTGCAGTAAGGCAGGAATGCATAACATGAATGGAGAAAGTGGTTCTCAAACTTTGTCATGTCATGGACCCCCTACATTAATATGTATTTGACCCCCCCCCATCTGAACCAGCTCAGTGGCCTTGTGGTTAGAGTGTCCGCCCTGAAACTGGGAGGTCGGGGTTCGATCCCTGGCCGGGTCATACCAAAGACTGTAAAAATGGGACCCAGTGCCTCCCTGCTTGACACTCAGCATCAAAGGGTTGGATTGGGGGTCAAATCTACTAATCAAATGATTCCTGAACTTGTTAAATTTGACATTTTGCACGATGAGTACTTTTACTTTTGGTACTTTAAGTAAATTTTGATGCCACTACTTTTACTGAAGTAAAAGTTTCATACAGGACTTTTTCTTGTAACAGAGTGTGGTATTTATACTTTTACTTAAGCAAAGAATGTGAGTAACATGTGAGTGACATGCAGTACCTACAGTACTACCACTGCATGTACGGTATGTACGTAATGATAGAGTTAAGAGGAGAAGGCCTGTGGGCTAGAGGAGTAGAGGAGAATAAGTTCAAAACACAGCAGCTAGAATCCTCATTAATACCAACGACCGCAGGGCACACATAACTCCAGTATTCACCGCATTGCACTGGCTACCAATTAAGGCCAGAATGAATTACAATATTTGTAACTGCTTTACATGGGCTGGCCCCGTTTTATATATTATTGACCCACTGCCCCCTAAGACCAATGTGAGACCTCTTAGGTCCTCTAACAAAAGTCTCTTCATGTGACCACCGCACTCTGACTGTAGGTGCGCTACCAGTTCAAAACATGTAAAACAATTACGGTAGTGGGTCGCACACACCAAGACTTCAGTTCAAATTCAAAGGTTTCGGCTATCCAGCCTTCATCAGTGGCTGGATGAAGGCTGGATAGCCGAAATGTTTGTCCCTGTTAAAAAATGCAATAAATATTTTGTCTTGGTGTGTGCGACCCACTACCGTTATTTTTTATATGCTCTTACACTATGGAATGCCCTGCCCGTTGAAAAGATTCAAGTCGACGGCTTTAAGAGAATGTTAAAGGCATTTATTTTGTAAACATTTTTCCCATGTAGTTCTTACCTGACCCGCTTTTACAGGCCTATGTTTTTTTTTTTTTTTTTTTTCGTTTTTGTTTAAGGCTTGCTGTATTGTATTTTTACACTATTGTGCTATATGTTCCCTGTTTTCTAACTTGTTTTGATTGCCTATACTGTGTCCATTGTTCAGCACCTTGTAACTTAGTTTGGAAGGGTGCTTTATAAATAAAGTTTACTTACTAAGAGAGAGAGTGTGCGTGCGTGCATGCGTGCATGCATGCGTGCGTGTGTGCTGTAAATATACACTATATACAGACAGACAGACAGACAGACCAGAGTTACAGTATAGACTAGAGGGTATAGAAGAACTCCCATTGTGTTTGTCTGTGTCTGTGTCTGTGTGTGCGCGCGCACACGTGTGTGTGTGTGTGTGTGTGTGTGTGTGTGTGTGCGCGCGCGCCCGTGTGTATGTGTGTGTCCAGCCTTAGGCCCTGGCTTCAGTCACTTTGGGTTCTGTGTGTTTTGGCTGAGGAAGACATGCGGCCTTAGGCCACACAGCTCTCACACTCGCACGCACGCACGCACGCACGCACGCACGCACGCACAGATGCACTTGTTTTCTTTATAATGGTAGCCAAACTAAAGTGGACATTTCATCTCAATCTTGTTATTATACTTCCGGAAAAATCACTGTTACGCTCTATCGAGCACATTAACCGGTGTCTTGTGGGAGAAGCCGCCGCAGATGCTGCTCTGTGTGTTCAGATGCATCTTTATAGATCAGTGGCTCTAACGCGGTGCCCTGAGACAAGTCCAGGTGTGCCTGGGGGGGACGACTTGAGAGGGTTCCAGGTGGTCCCCAGCTGAATGATGGAGAGTTGGTAACCAAATGGACCCTTATAGATCTTTAACTCTTGAGAGCGTAAATTGATTGGTTTCATTTTACCGCTCTCAAGAGTAAAATTATTGTTAAATGTCTGCATCATTTAAATTACAAGAAGTCTATATACGATTTCAGAATGTAGAGTAATTGTTAATTTGATCAACATTGGCCTGTTATCTCTCCTAATGGTAAACCAACATCAATACAGCATGAAATTGTGGACAACATTGTATCCAACGACAACAAAATATTGTTTTGGGTCTGAGAGGCTAAATCTCTGGTGCATGGTCCGTGGCTCAGATGCCGAAGAAATAATGGGCCTTGATTGGTTTAGAGCAGTGGTTCTCAACAGAATAGCAGATAAGCTCACTGCGAGCTTGTACATCTATCTGCTATCTGCTGTGTGTGTGTGTGTGTGTGTGTGTGTGTGTGTGTGTGTGTGTGTGTGTGTGTGTGTGTGTGTGTGTGTGTGTGTGTGTGTGTGTGCGTGTGTGCGTGTGTGTGTGTGTGTGTGTGCGTGTGTGCGTGCGCGTGTGCGTGTGCGAGCAATGTGACACGATTTGAGCTTGTACTGTAGATCTGCTATGTGGTGTGATGTAGTATAGGGCATTCAGTCACTTTGCGCCACGGTTCGAGCTCGCAGATCTGCTATTTGAGATATGTTTGTGTGACGCTGTAGTATAATCAATAGGGCAAAAAACACAAAGAGTTAGAATATGAGATAAGAGGTTTCTGCCTGACAGCGACAATATATGATATAAACCACCTCGGCTCCAACCAACTTCACTAAATGGGAATGTAGTGAAATGCTTCATCACCTGCACCTGGTACAATGTGATGTGATGTCATGTGTTCCTAAAGAGCCTGTCATCTCATACTGTAACGTGTAACGGTAACATTATGGGATGTATGCACGCTTGCTGTCACACCCATCACGTTTATGGCTCCTGAGCCGCCCAGAGCCTTCACAGTGATTCATGCAGCTCGCTCCTTACAGCACGTACGTGTGTGCATGTGTGCGTGCGTGCATGCGTGCGTGCGTGCGTGTGTGCGTGCGTGTGTGCGGGCGTGCGTGTGTGTGTGCGCTTGTAACACTATACTTGTGAGGGCTGAATGTCCCCACAAGTATTATAGCTCTTATCTCCATATTGAAACATGTTGTGTTTTATTACTATTGAAACTATAGCAGATCCACATGTTCGGAACGCGCCACAAAGCGACACGTTTTGAGCTTGTAGATCTGCTGGACATATGAGGTTTCCACCCGGCAGAGACGACATCAGTGCAATGTGAGAATAGGGGACTAGAAAAGGATGTTTTGTGTGTATAATAAATAATGTATAAATAGGATACAAACCTGTGTGTGCGATTCATTGCCCGGGCTCCTTACAGGGCCCCTGCCCAGCGTCCATATATGGAGCTGGCTGGCCTGTTCTGACATCACAGCGCTCTATATTTGAGCATGCCTGACATCACAACACTCTCCAAATCACCATATTTGGGCATAAAAGGGACACAGACAGTCAGAACGGGTACTCTGACACGGGTATACGGGTATTGCATAGCCGGGTGAGGCGTGGATCTCCAACTTCCATCGTTACCGACTCTATGCTCTTCAGCCGGGCAACGGTCTACTTGGTATTAATAGGGTGTACTTATAGAAGTCATAAATACAGTACCTAGGGCGTTAACCCATTCTGACCTGAGATCAGATTCATACGAGGTTTCCGCCGGACACACACTGGTCTGATGAACCCATTCTGACCTGAGATCAGATTAAAAAAAAATGTCAGTCGTTCTTCGATTTTTCAAAAATAGCAGACCTACAAGCTCGTATCGCGCCACTCGGTGGCGCGATATGAGCTTGTAGATCTGCTATTTTTAAATAGCTAAAGCATAACATGATGCTGACACCAACATGGGTGCCCGGTCAGAATGGTTTAATAGCTTGTTAAAAGCACCATATAGCAGTGGTCTGGCATGTTAAGTCTTCTTAATATACTTGACATTACTGCCCACCATTTCCCAACGCACGATGTGGTCAGTTTTAACTACTAAGCTGATCGATTTAACTTGACACTCGCTTGAGATAGGTGATCCACTAAGCATAATTTTAATTCAAAGTGACATCATTGGTGTGTTGTAATGCATTTTATAGCACATATTTTTGTGAACTGTCTGTTCTATAGGGATAGTTACGTTTTTATCTGTGGATTCGATATGATGTATTTCTGTTTATTTATTGTATATGCACGCACGCACACGCACGCACACACACACACACACACACACACACACACACACACACACACACACACACACACACACACACACACACACACACACACACACACACACACACACACACACACACACACACACAGACACACACACATACACACATACACACACGCACACACAGTTCCAAGGATACTACTTACTGTTACCGTATTATTTAGCTGCCATGTCACAAAATGTAATTTCACTTTAACATTCTCTCCCTCTTCTCTCTCGCTCTCTCTACCCCCTTCCCCCCTCTCTCTCTCTCCCTCTCCCTACCTCTCTCCCTACCTCTCTCTCCCTACCTCTCTCTCCCCCTCCCTCTCTCTGTGTCCTCTCCCTCTCCCTCCCTCCCTCCCTCTCTCTCTCTCTCTCTCTCCCTCTCTCTCTCTTCCTCTCTCTCTCTTTCTCTCTGCACTGCAGAGTGCGGTATAGTAATGTGTTCATCTTATATAATTCCTTCCTTTCATTTGTGGAGAACAGCTCTGAGTCTGAATGACACACTGTGAAGAGGCTAAAAATAGACCGTGCACACATCACAATCACGTCGTTACGTTCACATATTATCGTCTCTGCCGGTGGAGACCTCACATGTCCAAAACTGTTACTTTTCTGGATAAAAAAAGGAAAAAGTAGCAGATCTACAAGCTCAAAGGTGTCGCTTCGCTCCGAGCTTCAAGCTTGTTGGATCTGCTTTAGTGTGACACTGTAGAGTAGACTGTTGTATGATCAAGAATGGCGTTGATTTACACAAAAAAACTAACTCATAAAGTTAGAATATTGGACATAGGAGGTTTCTGCCCGACAACAGTGATCATTTACATATGCGTAATGATGGTGACGCAGCAGGGCCAATCACGGACACCCTGAGCCCAGTTCATGTGTGCTTAACACTGCATCTAATTTGCATGTTCATGCGTAGCGTCGCTGTCGCCGGGCGGAAACCTTGTATGTCAAAAACCTTTTCAGGAAATGTAAAAAATAAATAAAAAATAACAAGTTTTTCAAGGGTTCCAATGTAGTTATTATTTTAATTTAGTTGTAAGCTCTTGTTAATGATACTTTTTATTGGTTCAATATAACTCACAAAAACGCATTTATCTTAGCATTTTGATCTATTTTCACTAGTCATGTGCGACACTCATGTATGATGAAGTTGTTCCCAAGACTCGTTGGTCTTTTGTGGCCCGGACACCTGATATTATAAATATCTCGGGACAATTATAGACAATCGTCTAAAATTCAACTGTAACACCGAAATGGTGTGTAAAAAAGGCTAGCAGCGCCTTTTTTGCCTGAGAAAGTTGGCCAAATTCCAGGTCGATAAATCATTGATGATTCTATTATATAGATCCTTCATTGAGTCTGTCCTCACCTTTGCTGCCATTTGCTGGTATGGCAACCTTGGTGTCAGACAGAAAAATGCCCTTAACAGTGTTGTTAAGGGGGCCAGCAAAATCGTGGGGGCAAAATTCAGCGGCCTGAGTCATTTGTATGATGAGCAGGTGCTAAAGAAAGCATCATCTATTAGAGCAGACAGCTCTCACCCCCTATACCGGGAATATGAATTCCTGCCATCCGGCCAATGGCTAAAGACCCCTGTTACCAAAACAAACAGGTATACATTTTCATTCATACCTACCTCCATCCGAGCCATCAACAAGGGAAGTAGGAGGAGGTAGACGTAGTTACACTCGATGCACTTTAGCCCTGGTTGCACTTTATATTTAAGGTATCATCTTGTGATAATGTATACGTATGTCTGTTGTTCTGTATGTTGTACTTATTGTAATGTCTGTGAGCTTTTTATCTGCTGTAAAACGAAGTGCCCAGTTTGGGACATATGAATAAACTTGACCTTGACCTTGAGCCTTGGTACACCTTACCTGACCATCTACATTTTTGTAATTCAAAATCATTCAACATTTTTTTCAAGATTTTTCAAAAATATTCAAAATGGCGAAACGGCGTGCTGTCTAACATCTAAAATTACCGATGTTTTCCCGGTTTTAATGGGTTAAATAATTCCTGAAAAACATACATTTATACCAAAGCATTTTTATAATGTGCATTGCCTCCCTTACTCGGATGTGTTTTTACTTAATGGTTTATTGTTAATGTATATCGTATTATTTGGTTTTATTTTATTGCCTTTTTTATTATTATCTTATGTTTTGGAATTCCAAGCTCTGTCGGTCACACCCTCCTGCATGCTTCTCCTAAACATTGTTTTCAACGATGGCAGCGCAAATATCAGAAATTTTAGGAATGTGTGCAACATGCTAACTTATATTGTACAGTAACAACTAAAGTCTCTGTAATGTTTATGTTGTACTATTACTAAAACTGTGTACAAAGAGGCTCTACGCACACCAAAGTCCTTGTGGCGGTGCCGGCACACGGGAGAAAACTGTAGAGGAAATCTTGAAAAAACAAGAAGGTGGCCGCACACGCCAATAGCCATAGAGTGCCAATATTTTATTAGGACAGCAGGTAAGACAAAAATGAATCCAACGTTTCGGCGGTTAAGCCTTCATCAGGGAATGATGTTCTTCTGGGTGTTAATCTTTTTTCATGGTACTATTACTAAAAAACAATTTATAATAAAGGGATTTAAGATCATTAAAGCTGGGCTGTTGCCTGAGTCCAGTACATTCTGTCAACTTCCGGTCCAGGACTTTGTCACTCTTCGCCATGCTCTCTTATGTAGAAGAGCTGACATTGGACTGGCCCCGTGAAGTGAACGGAGTTGTCACAACTCTCTCATCTAAATGGCACTGATGCACACAACCACAAGTCATTTTTAACTTTTCCCAAATGTAAGCAGTTTAAAAGACAATTTTGTGAATTCTGCAGAGTTTGGAAGTTTGCACGGCCACCGGGTCTGTTGTCTCGGTTACGCTCCCCCAGGCTATGGGATGTACTCTGTTGTCACGGTCCTAACCAGTGGGCATTCCCCGGGTATCAGCGTTAGCGTGTTGCTTACAAGCTGATCTCCCACTGCATGCCTGCTACTCTGGGTATAGTGGTATATACTTAAAAGTCGTTCACACCTTCGTTAATGCAGTTTGTGCATACTGCCCTCTCTCTCTCTCTCTCTTACAATTCCAATATGAATACTTTGAGGGCGCACGTCCTCAGGTTTGGACTAGTTATTATAAATATCGAGATACAAGGTTTCCACCCGACAATGATGATAAGTGGGATGTGCCTCCTATTATTTTGCGTTCAGAGCACATGGGGGACATGGGGGAGGGGAGGTGGAATTTGTGTTTATTGTTATTCCCTTATGCCCGCTTAGCACATTCCAGAGCACACTTTCCCATCATTTCATCTGAGGCTGATTATCACAACAAACAACTGATTTATGAGCGGCTAAAAATAAGTGCTTTAACCCATTTTTACCTGAGATCAGATTCTAAAAATGTCTTCTACATCCTGACAGTTTTCTGAAATAGATATATGTTTCCATGTCAGTCGTTCTTCAATTTTTCAAAAATAGCAGATCTACAAGCTCGTAGCGCGCTATGAGCTTTTAGATCTGCTATTTTTCAATAGCTAAAGCATAACATGATGCTAACACCAAAAGGGGTTCCCACCCAAAATGGGTTAAATTAAAATATAATGAAAATAATGTATTTTCTGCAAATAATAACCCACCGTCAGATTTAAAATGGCCTCATGAGGACTGATAATGAGGCATCTTACAATGAAATAATTAATGACTGAAAGGTTCACATTAACAGGAATCATACAAAGCATCACATTTTTACGAATCTCATTAAGGAACAATACTTACAGTAATCAATGACTTATAGATCATTATAATCTATCATCCGTCTACACTCTAAAGTAAACAGTATAATATAAAAGAATGACACACGTGTCATTAACTGCCATGTGAAAGAAACACTCCGTTGTTCATCTGTACCCCCCTTTTTTTTCTTTTTTTCCCGCCTACATTTTTGTTATTATATTTATATTATATATGTATGTTTCTCTGCGACAACCTCCCGTTGTTTGCGTTTGTTTCCGACGTTCTTTTGTTGGTTCAATCCAGTCCCGGATCTACGGTAGGCAAAGTAAGGCTTGTGCCTTACTTGTTTACGTTTTTGCCTCCCCTCAGTCGAGCGGCTTTTTGTGTATTATTTGCTATTCATTTTGCCATATTCAAGGCTGACAGACAGTGTATCAGACAGGAGAATACACATCTATTCTCTGTGTCCTGCGTGTCTGGAAGGTGTTGGGTCTTTTCACACTCTAGTGTGAAACGTGTCTGCTAGGTGCCTACTGCCTACTGCCTAGGTGCCTCTGCTGCATGCATCCCCCCAGAACCGGTTTTCACGTCACGACATATAAACACCCAACACCACACACACACACCATGTCCCGACCTCATTCTTCATTTGATTCTTGAGACAGCAGAGGCACGCGATGGCACCGGAAAAAGAAAGAAGTTTGTGAGGACGCCTAAACCTGTAGGCGTACCATAGGCTACCACCACACCGCTGCCTACCTCGCATTGGCGTTGCCTTACTCATAAAGAGTTCCTGGCTCCGCCCCTGGTTCAATCACTGTGTTGTGTTGTGTTGTGTAGCTCCAGTTAGCTCATAACATTTGCACTGCGGCCATATAGAGCTATTCTGGCTATACTGCGGTGTTGCAGAGTCTGGATGAACACTTCTGTGTTGCGGCCTTTCAGGGCTTAGGAGGCACTCCTGTTGGCTTAGGTGGCGTTTCAGAGTATGGGTTCAGACTCGGGGCAGCCAATCATGACTAGGTCGTTGTAGCTGTCCCATTTATGGGTATGCTGTAATATTTTATTTAGCTTATTTTTCTGAATATGCATATTGTGAATGTGTTTTTCTTTTGGGTAACAAACTGTATTTTTTGGTATTTGTATGGTGAGATATAGGGATGTTGAAAAAAGTTGAAAATCGACTCGATTTTCGACTCATGCCTCCCGCGACTCAAAACGTATGAGTCGAAAAATCGTTTTTATTTGTATTATATTTTTTTTATAATGTAAAATGTTATAAACGTTGCCGTTTCAAATGTTTTCCAAATGGGAGAGGTACGTGTTTGTCTGTGTGACACTGCTGTGCTGCGCCTGTCAGTGGCTCGTCACATGCAAATTAACTTTGAGCAGAGCGCTGTGGCTCTGAGTTTGAGAATAGACCCCATCGTCCAAGGGTGTGTGTGTGTGTGTGTGTGTTTGGTGGGGGGTGGTATCTTAGCAACACTGAATGATCTGTCCCATTGGTCGTGTGCACAGTGCTCGTATCATGAGCCAATGGCTGCAGCTCTGCTTCCCAGACCCAGACCCAGGTTCACATCTCATATACAGTCTACACATGCCGTAAAGTGAACTGACAGCCACAGGTCTGCTACCATTATTAGCAGCGGTGAGCGCTCTTCTCTCGTGAAGAAAGCAGGACAGAGTTGTCAAATAAATCCCGCCGTCATTCATACTGTATTTATTCTCCGACCCGACATTCAAATACGGAACAACGTGCGTTCATTACGGGGCTCGTGACAGGCTGCAGACACTTGAGAGTTGGGACTACTAGCAGATAGCACCGCTGCTCCTTTACAAAATAAAGTTTCTTTTTTATTATTGGGATTTGATCATTGATGCAAATTCTAAACATATGGATGCAGCTGCAGAAGTTGTGTTGCTTAAAGGAATGCATAGTTGCGTTCTCCTCAACTGGAAAAAAAGGAAAAAAGGAAAAAAGTCGTTCGACACGTCGATTTTCGGCCTCGATTCGTCGATTGGCCAAATATGAGTCGTTTGGCATCCCTAGTGAGATAGTGCCATCTACTGTGCTCTGTATGTGTGGTCTGTTTCTTGGGCAGGTTGAATTAGGCTCACCTAATCAGCTAATCACCTCATTTCAATCACCTGTTGGGTTTGGGCATGTTTGGGCAGAACAAACACAGCAGAGGTGAAGAGAGGAGCTCTTTCATGTCAGAGAGTCTCCACAAAAGATAAGAAAGAAAATATAAAATAGTAACAAGAACAAGAACAAAAGTCTGTGCAGACGGCGCATATACGGTATGTTCCCAGTTGTTTTGTTTGTGTCTGTACAAGTTATATTGTCATTCTGTCGTGTATTTGTGACATGTGAATATGGACAATTCTTGGACATTTAAAAACAATTTACAATTTTACAATTTACAATTTAGGCATTTAGCAGACGCTCTTAATCCAGAGCGACTTACAATAAGCAAGAACAAAAAGCATGGGAATACATCACATAAAAGCATTTATCATGAAACATGCGTAAGCTAAGAAAGTAACAGTGGAATATCTATATAATGAAACTATACATATAAACTATACATATATACTACTATGCTATACATATGTACTATGGCGTGCTATGACTATATACAATGCAATTATAGTGCTGTCTACATAACATGCTATAAGTCTCTATCAAATGCTATCTAAGTCTACAGAAATGCTATCTAAGTGGGTAGGGTAAGTGCTATGGGCCATGATGGAGAAAAGGTGGGTTTTCAGACTACGGCGGAGGATTGGGAGTGATGCTGCAGTTCTGACTGCAATGGGAAGTGCATTCCACAGTTTTGGAGCCATAAGGGAGAAGAGTTTGGGACGTGTGGAGCGTTGACCCGGTGTTTTTAGTGAGGGTACTTCCCGCTTCCCTGCGTTGGCTGATCTGAGTGCGCGGGAGGGTTTGTAGGGTTCAATCATACTTGCAAGATATGGGTGAGCCATACCTTTGGTTGCTTTGAATGCCAGCATCAGAGTTTTGTATTCTGTGCGGGCAGCGACCGGGAGCCAGTGGAGGGAGCGGAGCAGGGGGGAGACATGTGAGAATTTTGGCTGGTTGAAGACCAAGCGAGCTGCGGCATTTTGGATCAGCTGGAGAGGCTTAAGTGCACATGCTGGTAGGCCAGTAAGGAGGGAGTTACAATAGTCGAGTTTTGACTAGACTGTTGTCTGGATTAGGAGCTGGGCTGATTCCTGGGTGAGGAACGGTCTAATTCGTTGTATGTTATAGAGTGTGAACCTACAGGATCGAGTGACAGCTGTGATGTGAGCTTTGAACGAGAGCTGACTGTCCAGGACAACACCAAGATTCATGGCTGTTGGGACAGACATTACCAGGGCGTTGTCTACGGAAATAGTTAGCTGGGAAGAAGAGAAGCTCAGTCTTGTCTGGGTTCAGCTTGAGGTGGTTGGAGGACATCCACTGTGAGATGTCGGCCAGGCATGCAGTGATGCGCTCTTCCACCTGAGTGGCAGAGGGGGGGAAGGATAGAAACAGTTGTGTGTCATCGGCGTAGCAGTGATAGGATATATTGTGAGCAGAGATAATAGTGCCAAGGGATTTAGTGTACAGTGAGAAAAGGAGGGGACCAAGTACAGATCCCTGTGGGACCCCAGTTTGGAGGGTCCGGGGGGATAATAACAGACCTTTCCAGGAAACCTGGTAGGTCTGGTCGGTGAGGTAGGAGGAGAACCACTTTAGTGCCGTTCCACCGATGCCTAGATCCGCTAGGGTGTCTAGGAGCAGCTGGTGGTTCACTGTGTCAAATGCTGCCGATAGGTCTAGGAGAATCAGTACTGCAGAGTGGGAAGCAGCTTGGGCAGCATGTAGTGCTTCTGTGACTGCCAGCAGGGCAGTTTCTGTGGAGTGGGCCTTCTTGAATCCGGACTGGTTGGGATCTAGCAGGTTGTTCTGTGAGAGATGGAGAGAGAGCTGGTTGGAGACAACACGTTCAATGGTTTTTAGAAATAAATGAAAGGAGTGATACCGGTCTGTAGTTCTTGACATCTGAGGGAAAAAGAGGACAGCATGACTGACTGACAAGGACATTCATATTTCATGGTAATAATTTATTGTGTTAAAGATGGAGTGCCATGATTTTTTTCCACCCTAAAACATGATCATCAGGTATTATTATAATATAAGGAGGAAGAACTTTTTCCAAAAAGGGGGGAGGGGCTGATAGTGTGATGTCACTATATCACTGTTTATTTCATTGGCCCGTTTGACTGTCAAGGGTTCAGCCTCCAGGAAGAAACCCTAAATACAAAGTTAATACACCATTGCACATAAAAGCGACTCCAGGGTGTCTAATGAATTACTGTTACCTTACAGACACATACATAACTGAAAAAATACAAACATTGTGGCACTCCATCTTTAAAGATATTTGGGTGATTTCTTTGTAGTTTTTCATGTTGTCGCTTGGGATAAATAAAAAGCCCTCGTGATATCAGTTGGAATGTATTCTGCACCAGATGAAGATGGTTTAGGAGCAGTTACAGTCGTCAAAGCCAACCCAAACTTCACAGGTGCTAAAATGTACATTGACATTATACAAACAAATTAACCTGACATCTGTCTAGATAACATTCTTATCTAAATTACATTTTAAGCTTTGCATAAGATTGCACATGGTCGTCAAGGCTAGGGCAATTGCTCTGGGCTACGGGTGTACTTAGAGTGTGTAGTGTACATCTGAGAACAGGAGGTTGATTCCGTTCACTCTGTCTGTTATACAGGTGGCTCGTTAAAACCACTTACACTAGGGGTTTCCAACCCATGGAGTCTGTTGAGTGTATTGCAAGTGGGCCCCCAAATAACTGCCGAAAAGCTCACATTTCATTGATAAGACAACATTACATATTTATATTTAAAATAACTTCATGCTAAAACAATGCCATCAGGGCCCAATACAATATATTGGGTCCAGACTTGATAAAAAAATTACATATATTATTTTCTCAGAGTATGTTTATTGCAATGATCAATGAATCAATCTATTGAATGGATTGATGAACTGAACGTTGGAATAAACATGGTCTGAGAATGGCCACTTAACATGGCAGCCATTCGGCTGAAACTATATTACCCACTACTCCTTTCTTCCCTCTGCCTCAAATCTCTACGCCGATGATATAGCCGACCTACAAGTCCACTGCACATCGTGAGCCTGTAGATCGGCTACTTTCACCGATGTTTGTCCCCCATATAGTTCACTTCAGACTGTCAGGGGGAATTTGTCCACTCCCTTGGCCACTTGGCTCTTGGTGGTTTTGTTAGTCGAGTTATCTTTTCTTGATTCTGTCTTCATATCGTTGCTGTCGGGCAGAAACCTTGCATCTCTCTGTATTTCAACTTTTCATGGGTATTTGTTTTTCCATAAATGAAAAAGTGGTTTAAAGTGTCTCTATGCAGTAGATGTTATGAATACATTTGAACCAATGAAAAGCGTTAACCACTTCAAAATTGGTTCCATTGGAACACAGGTTCTTTCCTGAAAAGTATAACATTTTTGGACATACAAGGTTTACGCGGCAATATATTATTAAAACTCTTTGTGACCCCATTAGCCCGAGGCACTGTTCCCAGATGGCAGCGAGCCCACAAAGTATCTGGGACAGAACTCAACTGAAGAGATCAGAGTAGAATTCCATTGTTGAGCTCCATAAAATCATTCCATTTCTTTTAGCCCCTGGCCACCTTCCCTCCAGAGGCTTTGCCTTTTGCCGGGCAGCCAATGTAAATAACAATTAGTTCTTAATGACATGCCTGGTTTAAAAAAAGGGGGAAAAGCAGCAATTCCGCAACTTATTGTGATGACCGAAACCTTATTCTAATCCATTATATTAATACAATATAACTAGTATATCTATATGGTAGAGTATATGTTAATACACTATAATTAGAACCTATGTATGATAGAGTATGTTAATGCAATATAAATTGTACATCTGAATGGTAGAGTGTTAATTCAGTGTCACAGTGATAGATGCAGGATGAAGCATATTTCAGCACCATGGACAGTGACACAGTGATAGATGCAGGATGAAGCATATTTCAGCACCATGGACAGTGACACAGTGATATATGCTGGATGAAGCATATTTCAGCTCCATGGACAGTGACTCAGTGATAGATGCTGGATGAAGCATATTTCAGCTCCATGGACAGTGACACAGTGATAGATGCTGGATGAAGCATATTTCAGTTCCATGGACAGTGACACAGTGATAGATGCTGGATGAAGCATATTTCAGCACCATGGACAGTGACACAGTGATAGATGCTGGATGAAGCATATTTCAGCACCATGGACAGTGACACAGTGATAGATGCTGGATGAAGCATATTTCAGCACCATGGACAGTGACACAGTGATAGATGCTGGATGAAGCATATTTCAGCTCCATGGACAGTGACTCAGTGATAGATGCTGGATGAAGCATATTTCAGCACCATGGACAGTGACTCAGTGATAGATGCAGGATGAAGCATATTTCAGCTCCATGGACAGTGACTCAGTGATAGATGCAGGATGAAGTATAGTTCAGAACCATGGACAGTGACACAGTGATAGAGTCAGGTCCGGATGAGGCATTTTTCAACATTTTTAAACTTGTCTTTTGAAAGGTTTGCAAGATTTGCCAAAGGAATGGACACGCACGCATGCACACACACACACACACACACACACACACACACACACACACACACACACACACACACACACACACACACAGAAACAGAAAAGGAAAATGGGGAGATAAAGATAGGGAAAGAAGGAACAGAGGGAAAAACAGAGGGAGATGAGAGAGAGAGAGAGAGAGAGAGAGAGAGAGGGAGAGAGAGAGAGAGAGAGGGTGTAAATAAATGATAATCATCAGACAGGTGACGACCTGCTTCTCTGCAGGGATGGTGTGTGTGTGCAAACACCTGCTCTCTGTCTCCTCTGGTTCTATTCCAGGACACAGGTGTGTTCTGTTCTGCTGAGACTCTGTCTCTCTCTCTGTTTGCCTTCTATTTTGGACCGCCGGACGGTACACTACACCACACCACACCACACCAGTGACACCACACTACACTACACTACACTACACTACACTACACTACACTACACTACACTACACTGCACCGCACCGCACCGCACCACACCACACCACACCACACCACACCGCACCGCACCGCACCGCACTGCACTACACTACACTACACTACACTACACTACACTACACTACACTACACTACACTGCACCGCACCACACCACACCACACCACACCAGTGACACCACACCACACTACACTACACTACACTGCACCGCACCGCACCACACCACACCACACCACACCACACCACACCACACCACACCACACCACACCACACCGCACCGCACTGCACTACACTACACTACACTACACTACACTACACTACACTACACTACACTACACTACACTACACTACACTACACTGCACCGCACCACACCACACCACACCACACCACACCAGTGACACCACACCACACTACACTACACTACACTGCACCGCACCGCACCACACCACACCACACCACACCACACCACACCACACCAGTGACACCACACTACACTACACTACACTACACTGCACTGCACCGCACCGCACCGCACCGCACCGCACCACACCACACCACACCACACCACACCACACCACACCAGTGACACCACACCACACTACACTACACTACACTACACTACACTACACTACACTACACTACACCGCACCGCACCACACTACACTACACTAGTAACACTACACTACACTGCACTGCACTGCACTGCACCGCACCACACCACACCACACCACACCACACCACACCACACCACACCACACCAGTGACACCACACCACACTACACTACACTGCACCGCACCACACCACACCACACCACACCACACCACACCACACCAGTGACACCACACTACACTACACTACACTACACTGCACTGCACTGCACCGCACCACACCACACCACACCACACCACACCACACCACACCACACCAGTGACACCACACTACACTACACTGCACTGCACCGCACCACACCACACCACACCACACCACACCACACCACACCACACCACACCACACCACACCACACCACACCAGTGACACCACACTACACTACACTACACTACACTGCACTGCACCGCACCACACCACACCACACCACACCACACCACACCACACCACACCAGTGACACCACACTACACTACACTGCACTGCACCGCACCACACCACACCACACCACACCACACCACACCACACCACACCACACCACACCACACCACACCACACCACACCACACCACACCACACCAGTGACACCACACCACACCACACCACACCACACCACACCACACCACACCACACCAGTGACACCACACTACACTACACTACACTGCACTGCACCGCACCACACCACACCACACCACACCACACCACACCACACCACACCACACCACACCAGTGACACCACACTACACTACACTACACTGCACTGCACCGCACCACACCACACCACACCACACCACACCACACCACACCACACACTACACTACACTCAACCTTTTTGGCTGGGGACCCCCGGAAATGCTTTGGCCATCTGTCGTGACCCCCGCCCTGCCCCCCTCTCCAACAGCAATACGAACTGACTGCAAAAATAACCTTAATAATAGAGAAAATATATCATAAATTAATACTGAAACCAGATATAAGCATTAAGGGAAGTTTATGCATACTACATAAACTCTTAATTTCCATTTTCCAGCCATTGAGATTTTTTATTTGTTTTAATAATTTGGAAACCCCCCCAAAATAATTTGGAGGGGTCGCGACTCACGGATTGAGAACCCCTGCACTACAACACCACCTGGCATTCTGGCTCCAGTTTTTGTGCTTGGCTCTTCTCTTTTCCCCCAAACAGCCAATCGAATTCCCTCCCCCCGACCTACACCCCCCCCCCCCCCCACCACCACCAGGACACACAGTCCGCCCACCAACACATACCAGCGCTGCCTGCACCAATCAGTAGACAGATCTGATTTACAGGTGCACCCTGGGAAAAAACAAGGGTGCTTAAGAGAGAGGGTGGCTGATGATGTCACAGGCTGTCGTCAGAGAGAGAGAGAGGGGGGGGGGAGTGAGAAAGAGACAGACAGAGAGAGGGGGGAGTGAAAGAGGGAGGTTAGAGACAGAGGGAGAGAGAGAGAGAGAGAGAGAGAGAGAGAGAGAGAGAGAGAGCTAAAAATAGATTTTAGAATAAAACTAGGACAGGGCTGGTGTGCTGATATCTGAATCTTCTCTATCCTCTCTTCCCCTTTCCATCCTCCTCTTCTCACTTCTACTCAATCTACTCCTGTCCTATCACCTGTCCTCTCCTACGCAGTCTCCCTCTCAGCTGTCCTACTGTCTGTCTCTCCTACACTGTCTCCCTTTCACCTGTCCTACTGTCTGTCTCTCCTACACTGTCTCCCTTTCACCTGTCCTACTGTCTGGCTCTGGGGGGGGGGGGGGGGGGGTCTCTGGAACAACATATTCCGGAGGCCAATTCCGGGGGACCTTAACATGAAATTGTTTGAAAACCACTGATATAGAAACATGTGGTTTTTCAGATTTATTTATTTTATTTCAACGTCAGGTCTAAACGGGGTAAGGCTATGAATGAATGGGTTAAGGCTTCTCACAGGTTATACTGTAATAGATAAGCAGTGGGTAT
>NC_139718.1:16735365-16755365 GCF_964188405.1 Protomyctophum parallelum
TACACAGGGTTTAGACAGGGTAGACAGTGGAGAGGTCAAGTCTCACTCCACAGTCAGACGCTTCCCTTGTTCTAGCTCAGGAATTTGTCATCTCCCCGCGTTCCCCGAGCTTGTTGATCGGCAAATTTGCTACTTTTAAATACTTAAACTTCATACTACAGTGTGACACTGTTTCACAAACAGTGGATCGAGACCCATTTGTAGGCCACGGACCAATTTTTAGGGGTCACACCACGTGTAAAAATCCCATTTTCTTTTCCTACAATTTATATATTTCAAAAGATGGAGGCAAATCTAATCTAATCTAGTCTAATCTCTCTTTTGGGTCTCGAGCTAAAAAGTTTAGGAACCACTGCATGATTAGGGCATACCTACCAAACTCCTGATTTTTGCAGGAGACTTCCTGAATTTGTACCCTGTCTCTTCGGCTCCCGAATTGAAATGTATCATTCCTGAACTCACCTTGCCTATGCTAGTAAAGCCTTATAAAAGTATCATACTCCCTGTTAGAATGCACTATATAGAGAGAGAGAGTGTGTGTGTGTGTGTGTGTGTGTGTGCGGGTGCGTGTGCGTGCGTGTGTGTGTGTGTGTGTGTGCATGTGCTCGTGCGTGTGTGTGTGCGTGTGTGTGTGTGTGTGTGTGTGTGTCTTTCAGGGAGAGACGAAGATCTTGAAGTTAAAGAACTTGCGTCCTCAGGACTACGCCAACTACACCTGTGTGTCCTCCGTCAGGAATGTGTGTGGAATCCCTGACAAGAGCGCCCACTTCAACCTCAACAACAGAACAGGTACGGTACATACACATATACACACACAACCGAGAATATGAAGTGTTTTGGCTGAGGTGTGGAAGGGCATTTGATAAGGTCCTGTCCAGAGAGGGTTGTTGACTTTGGCGAGGGGACAAGCAATGCTACCAGACGGGGGGGGGATCCCTGGGGGGAAAATGTTGAAAAGGAGATGGGAAACGTTGGGAGGAAGTGTGAGATGTTGACAGGAAAAGTCAATAAAGATGGGGAGGGCTAACAGGTGAAGATGAAGGGGGAAAATAAAATAACCAGCAGGAAAACAGCAGAGGTGAATGTTGAACTCCACTTGACTCCTATCAGTCAAGTGGAGGCGGGGGGCTAATGCAGATGTGCAGGGCTTAAAGTTCTCAGTCCTGGGGACGGATTTCAGTCCTGAGGATTTCATAGGGGTCATTTAATGAGATCAGTGCAAAAAAAGATTTGCAAAAAATAATTTTCAGTCTTGGGATTTGTTTTGGCTTTAAGCCCTGAAATGTGGAGATGAGGGCTGAAGAGAAAAGGTAGAAGAAAGGCAAAAGGATCAAATGGGACAAAAGCAACAAAAGTGACAGAGGGAAAAAGAAAACTCAATTCAGAAGATGATAATGGTGGTTGGGTGAGCGATGATGAAACGTGTGAAAAAGAAAAATCTCTATGGGCTCTGGGCTGTTAGAAATGAAACAGTTTTTACAGAAAACTAAAAACATGAGGTTGATCAAAGTTGAAAAGTACTTCCCCAGATAGAAATAGTTTTGTGAAGGCTTCCAGGCAAAACATGAAGTTAACACCCAATCGCCGAGGACGAAGTTCACCGTCCTTTCTATTAGTAACACCCAGCGTCCAGGACAAAGTTTTATCCAAAAGACGAAGTTTATTGATATGAAAACCGATCACATCGCTCTACAGCCTAGGAGCGCCTCTTGCGCAAACCTCGATGTTGCACAACAGTGGGACGTCATCTAAAATGTTTCCCTCCAGTTTAGCCGACGACAACGTTAATAACTCGCGATCTAAATCATACCGTCCAATTCTAAGAAAATATCCTGTGTTAGATGGCCCCCCGCTGTCCAGTCGCTAGTCACGTTAGATTTAATCATGCCTCATGTTGTTGTCGATCACCTTTAGAGTGTTTTGGCTACATTTAGCTGCTCCAGCCACTTCCAGTATAACTTCCAGTCCGTCAGTAAAAGTGCTCCGTTGTTATAAATAGATTGGGCGCTGTGATTTCATGGATTAAATAACCCCGGGCAATCGGAGTGTGAAGGAGTATGTTTTACCATGCAAGAGAATTTCAGATTTATGAAATTGGTGCAGAGGGTTGATGCAGAGTTGGAAATTGATAAGTGGCTAGTGTGATGGTGGTGGTGGTGCCTCTGGGTTCCTTCTGTGCGCTGGGTGCATTTAGTTTTGTCTTTAATGGACATGAAGATGAACTGGACAGTGATACAGCCAGCCACTTGCAGGCTTGGTTGGTTCTGGTTGACTGGACAATGGTGGAGCCTGCTACTTGTAGGCTCTGATTCTCAGATGGCTGAATCTCAGGAGAGCCTCTGGTTGGAAAGGCCAGGATGGACCTTTATCACAGTCCAACATCAGGACTCATTCACAGCCTGTGTGATAGCGGTCATGGTGGAAGTGTTGGATGTAGCTGGTCAAAGCTCAGTGGATACAGTAGCTGATCTGCTGGGGCTGATATCAAGCCCTACACATACCGTCTGTGAACGCTGCGTGTCAAAACAGCCGTCTCCGTTATTTTCAATTAACCTATCCCACACCGGCTCCATCCGACGCGCGTTCACGCCTCGCCTGACGCTCCGATAGGCCACTGTTCTATTTTCCAGGCGTTGCCGCGCGGCCACGCCTGTTCCGCATCGCTGCGCACCCAGTGTGTGTTGGGCTTCAGTTTACTATGTGGATTGTTTCCATAAACGATGTCTCTAAAAACTGTCTATGGAGGACACTGAACTTGAGAATCACAGCAGGGGAGAGAAAAATGGACTTGTACTGTACTGTTGTGTTGTGTCCAGAGACAGGCTGGGTGTGGAGGAGGACTCTGTGTATGGAGGGCACTCGGAGGCGGCAGCAGCATTTGGTGCAACAATGGTGTTATTTACAATGATGTTATCTGTTCAATTGAGGATGAGATTTTATGTTTTTGGTTAGATTTTTGGGTAAAATATGAATGTTTGATTGAAAACAAGCAAAGTGATTGTTGTTTTTTAGTTAGTAAATAAAGGGTTTTTAAAAAGCTAAAGTCTCTCTCTCTCTCTCTCTCTCTCTCTCTCTCTCCAGCGTCTCCCAGTATCAGGCTGCCGGTAGACGACCCCCTGGTGGTGAACCCGGGTCAGACGGTGACCCTGCCATGCGTGAGGGCGGGAGGGGAGCCCCTGCCCACGCTGAGGTGGCTGAGAGGAGGAGGAGGCAGCGCAGCGGAGGGGGAGGAGCTCCCGGAGAGGAGCGCCGTGAGCGGAGACACGCTCACTCTGCCCGCCATCACCTACCAAGAGGGCGGAGCCTACAGCTGCGTCGCCAGCAACAACGTGGGCAACCTCGCCAAGAAGACGGCCACCGTCCTCGTACGAGGTCAGCTCAGACATTTACACTGGTGGAAACTAAGTAGCCAAGTACATTTACTCAAGTACTGTACTTGAGTACAATTTGTGGGTAATTCTGAGTGGTGCCTGCCCTGATTGACGCACACACACACACACACACACACACACACACACACACACACACACACACAGCACCACTCAGTTCAGACGGGTATTTTAACTTTTTGGCGGTATCAAAAATATCTTAAAAGTCCTTAAATTGCCACCTCACTGTTGTCTGGGGACCGCCCAAAATCATCTACCCACAGGTTGAGAACCACTGTTCTATTGTGTACCAAAACAATGTTCCTCTCCGGAGGAGGACAACAAAGAACGAATCTCAATCTAGTATGCAGATTTTTAGCTGATTTGACTCATTTGCAAACTTCAACCGGTTATGGCGGGGGGGTTAGAGGGCTTTGTGAGGGGGGTGGGGGTATTGTTGTAAACAGACACAGCTGCAGGCAGGTGGGAAGCAGGACTATAGTCACTATACATGTTCTATTCTAGGGTAGAAGATTAATGAATGCAAGTTCCTCTAATGCACTGACTCTCAGCTCCTTTGGTTTTTTGGGCCAGCGCCCGTCCTCCTATCCAATACCCCCCCCCCCCCCCCCACACACACACACACACACACACACACACACACACACACACACACCACACACACACACACACACCCAATTAAAAATTGAGGCTAAGTTTCAGCTCTGAAGATTCATGTTTATGTATGAGTCTGTGTTTCTTATCTAATTTTTATAAAGCGTCTCACTGACTGTAAGAATGGGACTACTTCCCAGCGAGAAAAAGAAAAAAGAAAGATGAAACAAGTTACAGAAACTAGTTTTCTCTCTCCAATGTGGTCGTTATGCCAATTGATTCCTCCCCACACACACACATACACACACACACACACACACACACACACACACACACACACACACACACACACACACACACACACACTCATTGCTGTGTGTGTTGCAGCTCTGCAGCTGTGTCCTACTGACTCACCTGCCAGCGTGGAGCC
The DNA here is from genome assembly GCF_964188405.1 of Protomyctophum parallelum. NCBI lineage: Eukaryota > Metazoa > Chordata > Actinopteri > Myctophiformes > Myctophidae > Protomyctophum > Protomyctophum parallelum. The sequence goes on from NC_139718.1 coordinate 16,739,779, forward strand.
CCTGCTCTGTCCCACTCAACCTTCAACACTCCCTGCTGATTGGTGCCCTAGCCCGTAGAGTATGTGTGTAGTGACAAATATCACCCTCCCCGCGTTCGCACAGACCAAGGCCCCAGTGAGGCTCTCCAACGTTGAAGCACTGGGCCCTAGTGGTAAGAGGAGGGACTGCAGGCTGACCCGTGGAGGTATGACGAGGAAATCCCGTGCAGCTGGGCTTTAACATTGAGCGCTCGTTTGCACTTCCGCATTTTGGACACCAAATTTTGGTGTCCAAATCGAAAAAAGGCGGAAGTAGACGGTTCTTCTGGGTGCTTCAAAACGCCACTGAGCAACTTCCACTGACATGAATACCGGGGGGGAAAGGGGGGGTTCAGTCTCTATCCTTCTTTATACTCTATGGCACAGACGCTCGAAAAAGCCAGATGAACCACGGTGGATTTGAACCCACAACCTCCGCTGTGGTGGGCAGCTACAGTACTTTACACCGCGCCACCCGGGCACCAAGCCTGCATGTGGCTATGAGGACTAGGATTGTATAGCCTTAAAATAGGACAGGGTTTCTGTCGTATTATTATCTAGTGTTAACAAACTGCAAGAATTAATGCATTAGAAAATAAAATACTAATTAGGTCTGAATATTTATCACAATGAGCAATGAAAATTGATTCGGTGCAGGTACCAAACAAGGAACTAATCAAATGAATCGAAAGAATACCTTTTGCAATGAAAATACTGGATTTTAGTAAAATAATTGGCATGTCATGTGTTGTGAGCTAGACAGAGCTATTTTCTGTATTTATGTATGACACCGTAGTACATCAAGGTATGCATTAGCGGTTAAATAAGTGGTCAGGGTAATCAATAATTAAATTTAAAACAAATCAATCATATTGTTTTCTATGGTGATTAAAAAAAAGGAATGATGTGAATTAAATGATAGAACTTTACTAAAGTTCTACTTTAGATACTGTGTATAATAAACACATACAAAAGTTTTCTGCCTGACAGCAGCGAAAGCATACCTCACTCTCCACTACTCACTGCAGAGAGGGAGAGAAAGAGAGAGGGATTTTTCTCTCCTCTCTGCTGTTTTTGGTTGTCGTGAATTTCTGCAGCAAAGTCCCAAAATGCAGCGTCATGATTTATCAACCTCTACTCATCAGAACAGATGACCTGCAGCATGAACCTGTGGTTCACATCAGGAGAGGAGATGAATACATTTGAATACACTCAAAGTGAGGTCCAGGGACCCCAAGGGTCCTTGAGGGGGGTTCCAGGGGTTCCCCAGCTAAATTAGTTACATTAATATAGCATCCAAATCGGTTTAACCAACTGAACCCTATATGTATCCCTAAAACATCCGGGGCAACGCTCCACATGTCCCAGAATCTTATCCCTTCTGGCTCTCAAACTGTGGAACAAACTCCACATTGCACTTAGAACTGCAGACTCACTCCCAATTTCCCACCGTAGACTTATACCTCTTCAGACTCCACCTTAGCCTGTAGCACTTAAGATAGCCTTGGCGACGGTGCAGTCTTATAAAGATTGTAAAATGTAGTGTTATTTAGACAGATGCTATAGGTTCATTTTGTTTACCTGGCATCCTGTCGTTTCTATAGTTTAATTGTACAGATTACTACATTAGAATGCTATCTGGATTTGTCTATGATTCTAGATTACTGAGGTACCACACTGTCTCTTTGCATTGTATTAACGTTGCTGTAAGTCGCTCTGGATAAAGAGCGCCGGCTAAATGCCTGAATTGCAATTTGTAAATACATCTGCATGTGTAAAACAAGTTGAGATGTGGCGCGTTTGAGCTTTTAGATTGGAAAAATGTGGAATCATTTAGAACTTTTTAACAACACAACATTTGTATCCAGCTGGCACATAATATTTTCCGATGGGGGTCCTTCACATGAAAAGGTTTGTGAATCACTAGCATATATGACACTTACAGTATGTGGATAGTGGCAAGGCAAGTTTATTTATTCATGTATACAGTAGCACATTTCAAGTGCTTTTCATAAAACATTAAAGGAGCACTTCGCCCATTTTCTTCATATAATTGGTCTTCACTAATGCACACTATAAGATGTCACCTTCTGTCTATTCAGAGGTAGGCTGTGGATATTATGGAAAATATTAATATCCAGTCAGGGTGAATCTGCCTCTAAGACGTAAGAGTGTCTGCTAAATTCACAAATTGTAAAATGTAAAAAAATAAAAGATCCATTATAATCCGACGGTAATGTGTCCTCCTCCTCCGTCCGTTATTATAGGCAGTGATGGAAAGTAATTAAGTACATTTACTCAAGTACTGTAGTTTAGTAAAATTTTGAGGTATTCATAGTACTTTACTTGAGTATTTCCAATTTCCAATATTTTACTTCTACTCCACTACATCTCAGATCCAAATATTGTACTTTTACTCCAGTACATTTATTTGAAAACTTTAGTTACTAGTTACTTTGTAGATTTTGATTATTATTACAAAACATACATTAACAACTTCAGCCTTAGCCTACAGTATATACATTTCGGCCCTTTGAAAATAGCCAATCAACAAGTTCACAATGCGTCACGGCGGCTATTTTCAAAATATATTTTTTTACATTTGAAAACTTGAAACAGGACATTGTGCATATTGTGGAGTCTCGCTACAATACCACCAGAATAATGGGCGCGTTACTATGACAACCAGACAAACGCCGACGCGCTCCGCCCACGGACGCGTCATAGACGGCATCTACTATCCCAGTGCGATCCTACATCAGCTGCGGCTGATGCGGCCGCCGCCCGATTGGCAATCAGCGACAGCCGCAACCTGTCAGCCGCGCCCTTTATAAACGCCAGTGGAACTTAGCCCTGACACTGGCTGGTTCACCCAAGAACGCTCGGACAGTGTATGTCGGCAGCTTGGCGCTGGATGGTAAGTGCACACTCCTCTCGGTACCGGATCCCTCGACGATATCTAAATGCTCTGTTTGATTGTTTGTTCCGCAACTCAACTCTGTTTGTTTCCACCTCATCAGGCTTGTAGGAGTGGGGCTGAAAGCGCACACGGGAGTGTGTGCCCCCCATAGAAAAGTGTTACTGGAAAGCCGTGCATACCTGGAGACCCTCCTGACTCGGTTCGGCGGCGAGCAGCGGAAGACGGACCCTCGTATCCACCGGCAGACCACCACACGTTAAGGTCGCAGTAAGACAAACGTTCTTTCACTATCACACGTTGGCTAAGAAGAGGCACTTACAGACGCACCTTGTTGACGTTAACTGAAGAGAAGACGTATAGTTACCTGTGTCACGCTAAACCTGAAGAATGTGAACGAAGAGGATATTGATGAGGTTTATCACAGAAAGTACATTCCAGTTAAAGTGTCACATCAACCCTGTGAACGAAGACAGGCTGTTTGTGTTCAGTTAAACCTGTAAAAGACTTTAAGTTGGCGAGAGCCCTACCTTACCCTGGTGAAAGAAGACCAAGGCTGTCATTAGAAAGAAAGACGCTGTTTCTGTTAACACATTGGCTGCTGTAACATACTGCTACGGCGGGCCCACTGTATAGAGAGAAATCAGAATATAAGTACTTGTGTACCCACCTGTTGGCCGAGCCTAAGGGGCCCTAGGTTATCTACTCACCCGGACCCGAACCAAGTACTTTTACTCTGATTACTCACCTTTATGTATCCGAGTACTTCTACTCAAAAGTACTCTTCTGTACCCTGGGGCTAGAGAAAGTCACTTACCTTTATACCAACCTCCGGGGGAGCCTCCTGGCGCCCTCTGGACCCTGAGAAAGGAAAAGAAGAAGAGGAAAGTTATAGAAACGTCTAGTTGGTAGATTGCCTAGACTGGAGTATCAGGCCCCAACCCCTGTACTTACCTTGTGCTCTGACCGTTGCTAACCACCCCTCTCATCCTCTGCAGTGTTGTTACCCTCATAGAAGACCGGACCTCAAGAAGGAATGTTGACTGTTGATTTTTGACTTTTGTTTGAACTGAACTGAAATAAATCCAGGGGCACCACCGTGCGTCTAACCCCTGACACTGCTCTCTGAGTCCTGTTTCCCACCCGACCTCCCACAATATGCATAACGAGTACTTTCTACGTTTGGTACTTCAAGTACATTTTGATACCAATACCTTGCATGCACTTTCACTCAAGTACATTTTGAATTCTACTGCAATTCTACATTGCAGTATTGATTGGTCACATTCATGTTCAATATGCTAATGGTAGTAAAACATTTGGGTACTTTCTTCCCCACCACATAGGCCTGCGTAAGGGTCGTTTCTGGATCACGCCGGACCCCTACCACGACGACGACCACATCCAGATCGGCCGCGAGGTGAAGATCAGCTGCCAGGTGGAGGCCACGCCCCCCGAGGAGCTGCGCTTCTCCTGGCTGAAGAACGGCCGGCCGCTGCGCAGCTCGGAGCGCATGGTCATCACGCACACGCCGGACCCGCCGGACGCTGCCGCGCCGCTGGGCGCCACCAGCCTGGACATCATCGACCTCAAGTTCACCGACTTCGGCACCTACACCTGCGTGGCCTCGCTGGCCAGCGGCGCCATTCCCGAGGTCAGCATCGACGTCAACATCTCCTCCACGACCGGTGAGTTGGCATGTTGTTATCATTATTATTACTAGAGCGGTGCCCGTGGGGCCTCTACAGCAGTGACCGTTGGGCACTGGCCTACTTGGAACGATGCAAATTGGAAATGCATGCCCCACCCAGATATTATGTGTTGGAGCTTCTACAGCGGTGCCCTGGCCTACTTGGAACGATGCAAGTTGGAAATGCATGCCCCACCCAGATAATATGTCTGTGTCCCTTTTATGCCCATATATGGAGTTCAGCCCGTACAGAGGCTTTTTTAGCCTTTTTTTTTGGCTTTTTTTAGTGGGTCCGACACCGGCCACTGCACCCCCTGCAGTGGTGTGGAATGCGTGTGTCGAATTTGAAGTCTGGGGGCTAACGGTTCTCGAGTTACGTGGATTACACACAGACAGACTGACATACAGACAGAGACTTGGTGCATTTATAGATAGATTATTATTATTATATTTATTACTTGCGCGTAATAATTTCGCCCGGTCTCTTCCGCCGTGACAGCTGTCCCGCCATTCGATGTTTATGCAGAAAAACATCAAATCTGTGCCTGTTTTGCTGGGACCAAACGACCACAAATGACCATATTTCTTATGTCATCATTTAGAGCTAGTCATACGTATACTATATACATAATCAGTAAAAATAAAATAGCAAATTGTGCCTGATCTGCTGGGACCAGAGTACGTGGTGTGTATATGTATGACTAGCTCTTAATGATGACGTAAGAAATATGGTCATTTGTGGTCGTTTGGTCCCAGCAAACCAGGCACAGATTTGCTGTTTTCTTGCATAAACATCAAATGGCGGGACAGCTGTCACGGTTTTTGGCGCAAAGTAACCACAGTATACCGCTAATCAACTTACAACTACACACTCTATATAGTATATGTATATGTATACGTATGTCCTACGTCATCATTTACAGCTAGTCATACGTATACTATATACATAATCAGTATAAAATAAAATAGCAAATTGTGCCTGATCTGCTGGGACCAGAGTACGTGTTGTGTATATGTATGACTAGCTCTCAATGATGATGTAAGAAATATGGTAATTTGTGTAATCTGGTCCCAGCAAACCAGGCACAGATTTGCTGTTTTCTTGCATAAACATCAAATGGCGGGACGGCTGTCATGGTTTTTGGCGCAAAGTAACCATAGTATACCGCTAATCAACTTACAACTACATACTCTATATAGTATATGTATATTTATACGTATGTCTTACGTCATCATTTAGAGCTAGTCATACGTATACTATATACATAATCAGTAAAAATAAAATAGCAAACTGTGCCTGATCTGCTGGGACCAGAGTACGTGGTGTGTATATGTATGACTAGCTCTCAATAATGACGTAAGAAATTGAAGAAAAATTTTAACGTTAGTGTAGTGTGCAAACAATTAAATACAAATCCAACTAGAGATTACGGAAGTATTTTAGATCATGTATATTCTAACAAATGTGAAAGTATTATTACAGAAATTGAAGTTAGAGACACATATTACTCTGATCATGATTTAGTATTAATATCACTATAGTCCAACATGTCCAACAATTGACAATTTACAATAAGTAATACAATAATTATACTGTATAATATATTTTAATTCAGTTTATATACTTTTTTTTTCATCAAATATCAATGATTTATTTTTCTTTGAAAATAAAGATAGAAACTTGAACCATACTTCATAATACTAGGTGTTTACATGCATAAAGTAGATAGGTAGCAAATAGTTACATCTAATAATTAGACATTTCAAACGTTCCTTCACAGAGATATTGAGATTCCACCATTTACAGAATAATTATACTGTATAACATATTTTAATTCAATTTATATACCTTTTTTTTCATCACATATCAATGATTTATTTTTCTTTAAAAAACTAAAAAGGGATCCAGAATATATCTACATCGATAAAACTGTATTTCTTATATAGATAGAAACTTGAACCATACTTAATAATACTAGGTGTTTATATGCATAAAGTAGGTAGGTAACAAATAGTTACACCTACAACGATCAAAAGTACTTGCGCGCTCTGCTTGCGCACTAGTTGGCCATTTATGGCCTACTAGTGTGCAACAAGCAAGTATGCACTCGACAGAGTGCAGTTCTAGTTATTATTATTATCATCGTTGGCTGCTGGCTGTCATTGGGGCAGAAACCTTTTTTCTCCCATTATTAAATACTTTAACCCCATATGGTTGAGCGGAGTCCCTCAGGGCTCTATGCTAGTGTTTCTTTTTGCTTTCTGTTATTGCTCATGTGGTATAGGCTTTTCGATCGGCTATTTTCTGCAAACGCTTCCCTCACAATGTGAATGCTGAAGTTTAAGTGGTTAACTTTTTGTGTTTTTTTTTTAAATTATTATTATTATTAACGCCCTACTTGGTCACACTACAGCGTCCAAAAGTATCAAAAATAGCAGATCCACTTCTAACCCAGAAACAGTCTAACATGGTAGCATTTGCCACACTGATAGCAAGACGTAGAATATTGTTGGGATGGAAATCCCCAACTTCCCCTTCTATAGCTATGTGGCTTAAGGATATTATGCGATTTTTAAAATTGGAAAAAATAAAGTTTACAATTAGAGGTTCAACAGAAAGGTTCTTTTCTAGCTGGCAACCATTTATTACCTACTTTGAGAATCTGAGAGTACTTCCGACCAAGGTTATAATAGTTTTGGTTTTTTCATTATAGTTTAGTTTTAGTTAGTTTTGACATATTTTTTTCTAATTCAGTTAGTTTTAGTTAGTTTTTAGAGCGGGTTTGCTAGTTTTAGTTTAGTTTTTATTTTGTGAAAATGCTTAGTTTTAGTTTAGTTTTAGTTTAGTTTTAGTTTAGTTTTAGTTTAGTTTTAGTTTTTTCGTACTTTGGTTTATTTGTAACGAAGTATAGGATTAAAAAAGATCAGAGCAAGTATTGTGTAATAAAAACTCAACAAAAGATACCATTTAAAAGTATATATATTCAGTCTCTGATGGACAATCAACCATGACATACTTCGCATATTTTCCCATCCTCATCCACAAGGCACTTGCTTGCATCTCCCACACAGTCATATTCGAAGAAATCCCATATTGGGCTGTGGTGGCCACCTGCAAGACCTCAGAAAGGAGGACACTTTTGCGGGGCTCTCTCCCCAGCCCCCCACCCCCCCCAAACAGACACACACAGTGTTTAGAAAAGCGCTATAAAATTCCAGATATTATTATTATTACTATACTATTGCACGCACCTGATTTTCACCACCATCATCTCCAGCAGTATGTCCACAGAGAACATATATTTGCTAATTCAATTAACCTTTTTAAATGATGGGGTACCACAAAGGTCATTCCTTTTATAATCAATTTATTTTATTTCATGTTTAGATATGTTTTATGTTGAATCTCTTTCTTGTGGGGTTTTTTATACAGTCTTATGGTCATCGGTGTGGGACATAGAATGAAGCCAGTAGCCTATGTTCACAGTGCTTTAGCCTCCCTTTCTTTATGATGTCGAGCCATATTGCTCATTAAATGTAGTTTTTCATTTTGCATTTTTGGTTTATTTATCCCTGCATTAACTATACTAAAGTGATTGTGAGAACACACATTCCACAAAAAACAAACAGACCATCCCACTGGCAGTGTTGACAGGTTTTGGAAGAGAAACAAGCAACCATGTCTATGAAAACAAGCCCAAAAGAAGCCTGACTAGGCTTAGTAGGCTATTTTATAAAACAAGGCCAAAGTCGCTTATAATTAAGCGGACATGGCAACGTCTCCTCTCTCTTTTTAAGACAGAGGGAGTGTGGCTGGCTCGCTGCGGAGCTGAGCAGCTCTGCGGAGATTTTAATACAGAGACAACGTAAATGACAGTTATGACACAAGCACTGTATATCACACAAAACCGGACAATTATGTGTCCGGCCAGAGGTTGAGTTGGGAGGAGGACAGGTGGTTCTAAAACCGGACTGTCCGGCGTGAAACCGGACGTCTGGCCACTCTTTCTGCCAACTTTTGCCATTTTTGCGAGATGCAAGCAGCAGCATTAAAACTTGAAGCGACCACGGGGCTGCACTGCAGAATGTAAACACGGATCGTAAAGCGTTGTGACATGCTGCCTTACGGTGCTGAAAAGTGCCGTAAAAACGGCTCGGGAAATAAGGAAAAGAACCGAATTCATTTAAAAGGTTTATATTCTAAATGTCCGTAAGGCATATAAATATTGATAAAAAAACGATAACGAATGCCATTTTGTCTATCATTTCAGTTCGTTTTAGTTAGTTTTGTGAACACACAATACAGTTTTAGTTTAGTTATCGTTTTTTAATTTATTTTAGTTTCAGTTTAGTTTCAGTTAACTAAAATGTTTTTTTAATTCTAGTTTTCGTTTTTTCGTTAGTTATAGTTAACTATAATAACCTTGCTTCCGACAGACGAATTGAATCAATACTTCTATGTGTGTTTTTTGCATTCTCATAATGATAGAACTGTGTATAGAGGGTGATATATGACAACGTTCCGAACACAATCTTTTCCGACATAACTTGTGACTGACTATCTCTTGAACTCGAATAACCCAACTCATAATTGTACTTATTTTGTTTTATTTTATTTTATTTTTTATTTATATTGTTTTTGTTATCTGTGCTTAAATTATTATTTTTGTATCCTACTGTTTATATCATATGTCTGTATGTATGTTTGTTTTTGTATGTCTGTACTAAATTATTAATGATATTTTTTATATTGTTTTGATGATGACGATAACTGGGGGGAGGGATGGGGTGAGGGAGAAAAAAAAAGGTATGTTCAAACTGTACTAAATTGTTGAAACCTATTACCAATAAACATATATTTAAAAAAATAAAATAGCAGATCCGCAAGATCGAAATACAGCGCAATCTGCTGCTTTGGCAATTTTATTAAATTGACATTAACAGTTCTGGACATACAGTATGAGGTTTTGACCCGACAGACTGTATGTGAAGTAATAAACCCAGTTTATAACTTAGTGAATTTAGTGAATTTGTTCATTTTTATAAATAAAAGTTTGAAATATGATGAGACAGAGGTGTAGCGCAAGGCTGAGGTTTTTCAACATTGTGCCCGGGGCGGGGACAACCACGGGTTCACATGTGGACCTGTTACTCTGAGAGTGTACAAATGGAACAAAAATTGACCTGTATGGGTCCATTTTGTTCCATTTGTACACTTTTCCATTACATTTGTCTCTATAGGTATAGCGGACACAGACACAAAGTCAACTGTGCGTTGTTGACATTATTTATTCCACAAGGATGCCCATGCTAAAAAAAACCTATGTACTCTCTACTCCTCTCCTCTACTCTCCTCTGCTTTGTTCCACTAAGGACAAACTCATGAAAGACAAAAATGGCACTTCCATGCTTTTGCTTCGAACTGAATTCTGGGAATCGCATCCCATAGACAGACAGTGAAACTGTCAATGAGAATGACAGAGGTGTCACCAAATGACACCATTGTGTGTGGTTGCCTCCAGTCGCATGCACTTAGGTTCAACTCTTCACTCACTGTTTCCCCAAAAAATAGGACCCTTAAGGGGCTGATGGATAGAAGAACGTATCAGGCACTCTCGTCAAGAAGCATGCCCGTTGTCTTTTTTAGCGGCTGTAGCCACTCCAGGGGCGTCGAGTGGGCACGTCAAAACCGGTTGACGCATCTTTCGGAGCTCGCTTCTATTTTCAATCGTTAACGCGGGCCACAAAATACAGACCACTAAAATACAGTATATAATGGGCATCCGAGTGTCAACGTGTGTGTGTGTGTGTGTGTTGTTATTTATTTATCCAGGGTAGTTGAGCACAAGTGCTCAATACCAGCAACGCACGCACGCACGCACGCTTTTGCACTCTTCTAAGTTTTAGGTCCACCGCTGCCCCGGATGTTTGTGTTGTCACTGGTTTGATCATTCTGAAGTTGTCTGGAATTCTTCAGCTTAATGTAAAATAATTACAGAGACCAACTTTTTTTCAGAAAAGTGCTACTGTTCTCTTTATGAAAATATCACCAAATAAAATCAATCAATCAATCAATCAGACTAAATTGATAGGGACTCTTTGATGCTTCAAATTCTCCCACCTCCAAAGTGAACAAGACAGCGGAGCGTCATTGACTGAGTATTGAACCTGTTATTGATCCAAGCTTCATTGACGCGACCCCGAGCGACATTGCCCAGCACATTATTGACACGCTCTATCAGCATCGGTGGCGTCTTAACAACAGGATGTGGTCTGGCGTACTGTTGGCGTATTGCTATACGTTAAGTACCGTGAGAAAGGTCAAAAAGCAGCTGTGCTAGGCACAGCCCCTTAGCTGTTCTTAAATCCAGCGCTGATATTTCTTTCCATTCAAAAGAGAGTACCAGTAAGACGCCCTAAAGGGCGAGGTCAACACCCACATCAAACACAGGTTTGATGAGGTCAGATCAATGTATGGAATGTCAGAACAGGGTGGACAGGGTGCAGGGGCAGTGTCTTGAGTGTACAGGGTTTGATGAGGTCAGATGAGGTCAGATCAACATGGAACAACATGGAATGAACTTTGTACTGTGTCTTACTCTTGAGTGTACAGGGTTTGAGTGTGACAGACGTGTGACGCACGTGTGATGGATGGTCACGATGCGTGATGGATGGGAGATGCAGGGTTTCATAGTAAACTGCAACCTACAGTCGTAATAAGTATCTGCACATTTCTCAAGTTGCAATTGAATGACTTTTAATACCTTTTGAATACCAAATTGTCAACTATTACTGTACGATAAGACAGAGGCAAACATTGTGAAAATAGCCGATCTACAAGAGCTTGTAATTTGTCTGTTTTCTCAATATTTATCTGTGGAACTTCACAAACTAAACGTAACATTGTTTTCATATTTCAAGCACATGTTTTTTCATTATGTGACTAAAGGTCCGTAGCAACACCCCAGTTTCGTGGGTACCAACCGGTGAACTTTGTGCAATTAATTCTCATTAATTTAAACTGCGGTTTGTGTTATGAGTACTTGCTCACACAGAGAGCAATTATAATGTTGTTATGGCACACTATCAATACAATAAAAAACATGACATTTGATTCCTCTTGGGTTCCAAATGGACCCTTACAGGTCTGTAACTCTGAGAGTGTACAACTGGAACCAAATGGACCCTTACAGGTCTGTAACTCTGAGAGTGTACAACTGGAACCAAATGGACCCTTACAGGTCTGTAACTCTGAGAGTGTACAACTGGAACCAAATGGACCCTTACAGGTCTGTAACTCTGAGAGTGTACAACTGGAACCAAATGGACCCTTACATGTCTAACTCTGAGAGTGTACAAATGGAACCAAATGGACCCTTACAGGTCTGTAACTCTGAGAGTCTACAACTGGAACCAAATGGACCCTTACAGGTCTGTAACTCTGAGAGTGTACAACTGGAACCAAATGGACCCTTACATGTCTAACTCTGAGAGTGTACAAATGGAACCAAATGGACCCTTACAGGTCTGTAACTCTGAGAGTGTACAACTGGAACCAAATGGACCCTTACAGGTCTGTAACTCTGAGAGTGTACAAATGGAACCAAATGGACCCTTACAGGTCTGTAACTCTGAGAGTGTACAACAGGAACCAAATGGACCCTTACAGGTCTGTAACTCTGAGAGTGTACAAATGGAACTGAATGGACCCTTACAGGTCTGTAACTAGAGTGTACAAATGGAACCAAATGTACCCTTACAGGGCATATAACTCTGAGAGTTATGGTGGACCTTGAGATAACCACCGGTATTGGTATTGTATAGCCGGCTCTGACAGTGTGATAAAAAACCGGTTCCAAATGTTGGAATCCTGTACCTCCCGTTATTCCGGTCTTCTCACTATTCCTCTCTCTCTCTCTCTCTCTCTCTCTCTCTCTCTCTCTCTCTCCAGTCCCCCCAGAACTGTCAGTCCCTCGTGGTCGGTCCCACCTCATCGTGCAGGAGGGAGACACCGTCGAGCTTCAGTGTCTCGTCTCCGGGAAGCCCAAGCCCATAATCCTCTGGTCCCGCATATTCCAGGTATAGGGATGGAACATATGAAAATTGTGGCAAAAACAATTGCTATTAATTATATTATCGCTTTTTTGTTTACCACTTGAACACCCAGCATCCCTATTCTGGGGGGAACTTTCGCAAAAAATAGCCAATCTACAAGACGTGTTGCGTTGCAATGTGTTGTGAGCTTGTAGATCTGCTAATTTTGGTGAATGGATTTGTGTAGAGTGGAATAAGAGCGTATACCAAATGTACCCTCTATATACAGCGTATATAGAGGGTTTAAGTGGTACCGAATCTGCAGCTCAACAATAAGCTATAGTTCATCCTGTATTGTATGAGTACTGAGGACAATTTCACTACAACACTCTCCACGATACGATTATATGAGCGTGATAAACGCTAATAACGATTATCGTCCCATCCCTACTTCCAGGAGGTGGGAGGCGGAGCCTCGGCCTCCGGAGCAGCGATGGCGGTGGCAGGGGGCGGGGCTTCCTCTGGACAGCACGGGGGGCCGGGAGCCGCCGTGGCGATGCCCGACGGCTCCGCCCAGACGGAGAGCTACGACGGAGTGCTGCGATTGGTCAACGTGTCTCGGGAGATGGGCGGCTTCTACAGGTGTCAGACCAGCCAGTACAACGGCTTCAACGTGAAGCCCAGAGAGGCCGTCATAGAGGTGGTGGTACAGTGTGAGTAACATGAGTCACCAAATGAACACATACCACAGCGGCACATAAAAGTAGCAGATCAACAAGCACGATATGCGGCGTGAATCGGTGCGTTTTGAGCTTGTAGATCAAGTTTGAGAACTAATGGTATAGACTAGGGCTGAAGTGGTTAACCGTCAGCTGTGGAGGCGGCACTGAATCTGTGCCTTCGTGCGTGTGTGTGTGTGTGTGTGTGTGCGTGCGTGTGTGCGTGCGTGCGTGTGTGTGTGTGTCCTGGGAACATGTAAATGGCTCTCTAACGTGATAAACATGCAACCTCTTGGGCATGTTTAACACACACACACACACTTTCTACCTCTCTCTCTCTCTCTCTCTGACAATGGTTGCACTTGATATTATTTTTGTGATGTTCTGTACATTTTAGATGTTTTAGATGGCTTTTGAGCGCTTCACTTGTGAGCTATGATTTTATTTATTTTTTTCTACATTTTTATCCCACGATTTTGTAACCCAGCTTTTTCTTTTCACCCAGTGCCAATTATCTAATGTAATCCTGGGCGCTACACTTCTTCTGCCAACCTAGGGGGGCAGCGGACTGACCTCATGCCTCCTTCTATGCATGAGGAGTCCAAGCTGCTTCTTTTCACCTGACAGATGGGAATTTCCCCGGCCGGACGTAGCGCGTGGAAGGGACACGTTATTCCGACCAGTTCCTTTCCCTTCCATCAGGCGTCCCAGCTGGCCAGGGGGAGGTAGTTTTAGAGACCAGGATTACGGCATGTTTTTGTGAGGGTATCTACCCTAGGGGACACGGGGAGAACATGCAAACTCCACACAGAAAGGCCCTATCGCCAACCCCCGCCTCGGGTATGGGCACTGATGACGCGGAGGAGGGAACACGCCGCCAGTGCCCACAGCGTCCCCAGCGGGAATCGAACCCAGGACCTTCTAGCTGTGAGGCGACAGCACTACCAACTGTGCCACCGTGCCCCTGAGCTATGAATTTTAATTTAACATGCTTGTATTCATTCTGTTAGTGTAGGATTCTACGCAGGGCGGGGGCGTCGTTGAGCGTTTAGGCCCTTTAGTGCAGTGCTTCTGAAAGTGGGGTCGTTCAGGGGGGGTTCCAATCCCCAACCAAATTTGTTACCACGGTAATATCATCAAAATCTGTTTAACCACTTTAACCATAATATGGTATAATATGGTATACAGTATATATTATATACTGTACACATTGTTTATTTGAAAATAGCTGATCTTCAAACTCAAAATGTTACGGGTTTTGAGCTTATAGATCCGTCTATTAACGATCCACTTCCCTATACTGACCGCTCTGAAGTTACAAACGACCAGAGAGCACTCCCGGGTGTTCAGAACATATTTCTGAACGCCCTTACACTAATATAAAATAATGACCCAGAGCAGAGCAGAGCAGTCTTCATCAGACCAGAACAATGAGAGCCAAAGCCTGTCTCTGTTTAACCAAACCCTATACTGGAGTCACCCAGGGCTCTATACTAGTCATTTTTACGTTTTGTGTTATTGTGGGGAAATGCTTTCGCTGAAAATTGCCGATCAACAAGCTCACAACCGCGTGGAAACATGATGCGTTGTGAGCTTGTCGATCTGCTACTTTCCCCCACAATACTGATGCTGGGTTTTAAGTGGTTAATGATTCTGAACGTCATTAATTGGGGTTAAATGTGGTCAAATTACCCTCGTGAACCCAATTAGATTGAATTATAATCCTGACGCACAGTTGGGATGTGTGCGGCTGTTATCTGTAGTACCGTATACAATGTATACGATACTCCTGGATGCTGCGGTTAATATATAAGGTTATATAACCTTTAGTAATGCATCATACAAATACAATGTCCTGTTTCTGCAACATCTATGGATAAACAGATGTCTGTATGGGATGTAAGGACAACATGTTTCTTTGTGTATAGCAACATTCAAGTGTCTTAACACAAAACCATACAATTTAAAACTATTTAAAAAATAATTATAACTTAATAAATTATAACAATAATTAAAAGGTTATCAGTGCTGAAAATGACAAATTATTGTCTCTGTCGGCTGTGAAACCTCATCCAAAACCGTTTCAAGATTTAAATTGAAAAGTAGCAGATCTAAAAGCCCAAAACCCCTTAATGCTTTTGTAGCTTTTTTTTTCACTGTAGTACGATCAAGATTCACGGAAAAACACCAAAAAGTTCAAACACGGAGA
>NC_139718.1:16760365-16775365 GCF_964188405.1 Protomyctophum parallelum
AGAGCCGGCCTACACTGAGATTCGTCAGGGTTTGGGTCGAGCCTTCAGCCTCAACTGTCGCCTGCTGAGTGCACACCCAGCCAGGATCCTCCGGTATTCTACTCTATTCTATTCTAGTCTATTCTGTTTGGTTTATGTTGCATGACCCCCTCCTGTTTTCTCCGGAGCTCTCTCATTTCCCGGTATTGGATAAATGGTTCCATCTGGTGCACTCTCAGAGTTATGGACGGTCCTTGAAATAAAAACAAAGTTTGAGAACCACTGGTATAGACTTCCCTTGGATCAGATGAAATAATAACGTGTCCTGTGTGTGTGTGTGTGTGTGTGTGTGTGTGTGTGTGTGTGTGTGTGTGTGTGTGTGTGTGTGTGTGTGTGTGTTTGTGTGCGTGCGTGCGTTGCGTGCGTGCGGTGCGTGCGTGCGTGTCAGGTACGAGTGGAAGCTGGGCAGCCGCCTGCTTACGGTGGGTCAGATGAACGAGCGGGATGAGACGGACTACCACAACAGAGCTCTGAACAGGGAGGGCTACGGAGAGTACACCTGTGACATCACCAACGAGGCGGGGGCGGGCCGGTGCACCTTCCTCGTTACGGGTGAGTCTCAGGGACGTGCACGTTAGAGCAGTGGTTGGTTCCCAAACTTTTCAGGTTGTGACCCATAAGAGAGATTAGACGTTTGCCCGGCACCCAAACTAGTGAAAATATATAGCAGATCTATATGCTTGTAGTAGATCGGCTACTTTCACTACGTCTTAAACATTTGTTTTCTAATTTATGGAATTTATTTTATTTTTATTTTATTTCTCCCTGAAATTACTGAAAATGTTTTATTTTCAATTCATGATTTCTTTTTTAATTACATTTTTTAAACAAAATGTAGGAAACAAAAAATAAAGTTACCCATGAAAATGTGTCCGTGACCCACAAATGGGTCCCGGCCCACTGTTGATGTGGTGAGTCTGATGGAGGGGGAGAAATGTTCGAATAATACTGATTTCGTTTTTTAAACACAATTCTTCTCTTCTGGAAGGTCAATAAAATGTGATGTGGGTCTGTGGCCATATACATACAGTATAACTTTGGGGGTCTTTGGCACAAAAAACAACTGATTTAGAAGGCATTTGTGCCCCACCCAATGCACCCATCTGACCACCAACTGAACCCAGCAGCCGATCGGTTGCTGCATGTGTTAAGTGGTGTCAAATGAGAAGATTTCCAAGTGGCCAGAAAAGATTAGGAACTGCTGCCATGATCTATTCTCTGCTATGCTTTCTAAGTCGCTCTGGATAAGAGTCTTTTAAATTCAACCCCAGAACAGAAACTCAAAGCGTAGGCACATTACAGTAGTCCGACCTGGATTGAATAAATTCGATAAGGTTCCCAGCAACAGCAGAGTAGTGAGAGTGACTATAGTAAATCAAACGCAGCACGCGGAGCGGCGGAGTCAGTTCAGTCAGTCAACCTCAAGGGAGGTTCTTGCTTGCTCAAAGGCCCATACTATGCTCAAGGGGTTAACATGCTGCATTACTATGTGGGAGTATACGTGTGTGCAAGTCTCTCACGTCATTCGCTGATGCGGCAGTCAGCTGACTAAGTGGGCAGGCTACTTAAGCTCACTAGACTTCATGCTCTTCCTGCCTTCCTCTGCTCATGGTTCCCGGTTGTATGTGATGTTTTCTCCCACCACCACCCCAGCACCACCGGTGGGCTCTGCTATCTATGCTCCCCATGGGGGGGTTATTGTATATCTATCTCCCTGCTCTTATGTTTTATGATGTTGCTTAATCATGCCGAGCAGGGAGAAATCCAGCAGAGCCGAACGCCAAGTCAAATATCATATGCACACTCATTACTCATTCTTCAATAAATATTGTTTAATCTATTCGTGAGTTGTCTGACTGAAATGTTCTTCAAGTGGAAGAAGGTCGTTTTAAATTAACCTGACGAAGGCTTGTATAGCCGAAACGTGTTGGTCTATTTTAATGATCTTTGCCATGCCGTTACAATAAAGGCTTTTTTCACTTGACTGGAACAGAGTGCCTTGAACCTGGACCTCTTTTAATTTGTTCATGTTTGAACCCTCGCCAACGAGCACCTGTTTTCAGTTCACAACTGCAAGGACGACGGCAGCGCTTCTTTGCTCTATTCGTCGTTTTTAAATGACTTTGAAACAAGCGAGGGACTTAAATGAGCAGACCTTTTTTGCACACCGTCAGAAAGACAGGTGCATGTAGAAGAAAGGACTCCCGCACACTATCTTCTTCGCTTGCAAATCAAAGGTTTTTTCCTCCATTCACTAGGAAAGACCAAACATCAGACATACAGTAGGAACCCTTTAAGATGGTTTATTGAATAAACGTGCATGAGTATGGTCATTAGGGATGTGTAAATGTGTCCAAAATGAAAATCGATTTGTATAATTCAATATTAACGATTAATCGATTAATCGTTTTTTTTTGGGGGGGGGGTTACTTTTTTTTTTTTTTTTTTTTTCCTTTTTTTTTAACTTTTTTTTTTTTTTTTTTTTAATGAACCCTACAAATAAAAAAAATCTTCCCCCCAAGGCGTACCTAAGTCAAAAAAGTTTGGGAACCCCTGAGGTAGTTGATTAACAATAATTGTAACTCTTGAGAGTTAATAAGGGTCCATTTGGTTACTAACTCCATCTTTTAAATGAGGACCACTGGTGGTCCCTGGACCACTGTTGATCCAATTGATCACCATAGCAACCCCAGCCTAGGCCTGATTAGGTAAATTCCCAACACCTGCTAAATCCTCCAAACCTGTATCTTGATTGGAATCAATCTCCACTCACACTCCTCTCAGTCATGCAGCTACACAGACACATCCCAGGCACACTTTGGTAGGCCTATAGCCCTGTCCTGTTTGGATGACAATATTGCCTTTCCAACAGATTTTAATAAAAAAAAAAAAACAGAAAAAAAAAAAAAAAAACGATTATCGATTATTAATTTTCATAATCGATTTCGGGTCCCATCAACGATAATCGATTAATCGATTAATCGGACCCATCCCTAATGGTCATGTGGTCACAACGCCGAGGCGTGAAGTATAATGCGGGGTATGGTCGTCTATGGGTGCGTAGCATGCGCAGCATGGGACGCGCGGCATAAACGGCCAGGGCATGGAATACAGGTGAAGCAGCATGGTCGTCTATGGGTGCGCCGCATGCACAGCATGGATTGCGCAACATAAACGGCCAAGGCTTAAAATACATGGTGAGCCAGCATGGTCGCCTATCGACGCGTCGCATGCGAGGCATGGGACGCGTGGTGTAGACGGCCAGGGCAATGAAATACATAGTGGGACCAGAGGTTCGAGGGGGCGGACCCAGATACTTTGGCTTAGGGGTCGAGGCGTGAGCCTGAGTGATATAATAGAAACCCCTCTGGAACCTGCAGTAAACAGAAAGGGAGGGAGGGTGGGTTACTGGAAACTAGCACACTGGCATTTTTTGACGCTTGAGTTTAAGTACCCACGGTTATGGGCGAGGTAGGAGTGGCCAGGTTAGTAGAAGGTGGGTGAGTGGTTTGCATGGTTGGCAAGGGTGGAGTTTGGTTGGCAAGGGTGGAGATGGCAGGCAGGTGGGTTGTCTTCTGCTTGGTCAAACCTCCCGAACCTTAGTTGTTCCAACTCCATTTATGAACAGGAACACGGTCTCGAGTCTGTAAACAGAGACTATCTTAAACATGCAGGCTTATACGATAACCCCAATGAAGCTCTGAAATGTCGTCTGTGTTCCCAATAAATATATGTTTTATGGAGTCCTTTCTTCTGCAGCAGTGGGCGTGATGGAACTGGCACATGGAGAGGAGAGACTTTATGAAGTGTTTCTTGTAACAGGCTGTATCAACTCTGTATAATAATCTAGACGAGACTGGCGTGTATCCTTATGTGTGGCTTTATTGACAACTCTTATTAATGTAACCTCTGAACCTGGGTGCGTCACCTAATGTGTCCCCCCGTACCTGCACACATAGGTTCCTATGCATATCTCCACATTTCTGGGGATGCAATGAGCCGCACATTCGTCTTGATTTCAGTCAGGTCAGGTCAAATCCCCAGTGTTAATATAATACTGGAATCCGACTTAGTGACTTAGTGAACAACATGTTATTTTGACAACTATGTCAGAGCAGTGGCTCTCAAACCACTTGGCAGTGGTTCCCAAAGTGGGGCACTTGATGGGGTTCACATTTAATTTTTTATTGAGTGGTGCAGCCACTCCAAGAAACAGCAATGTCTGGCCCTATATGCATATATGTATGTCCCTATGTTTAGGATATGTACAGTATGTCCCTATGTTTAGGGTACCAACAGGTGCCAAAGTGGTGCTGTTGAGCTAGAAACAGAGAGAGAGAGAGAGTGTTGAACTGTTGCATGCTAATTACAATGTGGAGTGTGCGTGCATGCGATAGACAGAGAGAGAGAGAGAGAGAGAGAGAGAGAGAGAGGGAGAGAGAGAGGGAGGGAGAGAGAGGGAGGGAGGGAGCTCAGTGGTCTTGTGGTTAGAGTGTCCGCCCTGGATTGGGGGTAAATCCCTGTGAAATTCCAGTGTCATGTCCAGAGGGTGCCTGTACAGTCACTCATGGCTGGGAGATGTACTTGTACATGACGGCACCTGCTCTATAGGCCATATGGCTACTTGAAGGCTACTTAATGTATTCTACAGGGTCCATGGCCGTCACAACATTTTCAGATGGGGGTCATATGGGAGGTCCTTGCCCCGAAGACGTTTGGTAACCACTGTAGTAGAGTGTGTTAATGATATAAACAACACAACTGCCGTCGTTGTGTAATTAGATAACATGACAAGTTAGTCGTTGGAAGTCATATATATCCCTGCAGGTCAATTATGTGCTTCATGTGTGGCAGAATGAAGTGAGGGAGAGAGGGGCAGCCAGAGGTTGTTGTGTTGATGAAAGGATGATGTGACTCATGGACTGAAGAAGGCTGACTACCTCTTCATCAATACCAGCCTCTCTCTCTCTCTCTCTCTCTCTCTCTCTCTCTCTCTCTCTGTGGAGTAGCAAGCAGCAGTGTTGGAAAAATGTTTTACTTAAGTATTAAGTCCCTTCAATACAATTCATTCACTCCTTTATAAAGAACCTTTCTGTCGTTGACCATCGTGTGTAAAACATCTGTTTTGGGCTTTTCAAATATCAGCAATTATTTTAGCCATCTAAAACGTCAGTCAATCCAAAACGTATTCAATCAAGGAAAAGTACAACTGAAACATCATCAGGTCTTTATCTGGTCTGTGTTGATGTAACAGTCATCGTAGTGCCACCATGAGTCCTCTCTTTCAGATTGCCTGGCTGTGGATTTGCACATGAACATTCATTCCATCCTGCACAGCACGCAAAAAAGAGGATTATAGACCAATCTTCATTCCCTCACGAACCTCTTAATATCACTCTCTTTGATTTCCTGTCTGTCTGTCTGTATGTCGAGTGTCTGTCTTTCTCTTTCTGTCTCTCGATTGCTGTTAAAACCTGAGGCAGATTCTACAAATTCCTTCTAAATCAGTAGTTCTCAATCTTTTTCATGCCATGGACTCCCCAATTGATATGTATTTGGCGGTGGACAAACCCCCTCTGAAATGTGACAAGGAAAATAAAATACAAAACTTGTCCACACAAGCTTGCAGCGCGACACAAAGTGATGTAGTGATGAGTGAAATTAGTCTGTGACCCACAAATGGGTCCCGACCCACTGTTTGAGAAACGGTGCTCTTGGCTACTGTATGCCTCTCTTTGTTCCTCTGTCTATCTCACTCACACTTTCCCTCCCTTCCTCTACTACACTACCTCCCTCTCTCCCTCTCTCTCTCTCTCTCTCTCTCTCTCTCTCTCTCTCTCTCTCTCTCTCTCTCTCTCTCTCTCTCTCTCTCTCTCTCTCTCTCTCTCTCTCCCCCCTTTGTTCTGATCTGTCAGTAAAAATTCCAGTATGTAGCTGAGAAGACAAACCCACATTCCCCGCTTTACTGTCCTGTTGCCTGAGCATCGTTGTCTGCCCGTGGAAATGCCCTGCTGCAATTGGCATGCTTAGCACCTATAATCCCTCCCCTCCTTATCCTCAGCCATTCATTGGTGAGCTCCGTTTTCTTTTGGCTGTCATTTGAATCATTGTTTGGGCTCTGCCGTGTGAAAGGACGCTTCACTGCTATAAGCATCACAGTGGAGAGGGAGGGTGCCCCACCAGGGGTCTCTCCCGTATGGAGGTCCAGGATCCAGCTGCACAGCGCACTGTTGAGTCCTGCGTCGTTTCTGGTGGTTCCATTTGTACACTCTCAGGGCCCTATTTTCGTCAGTGCTAAACCCCTTATCCCTGAACTTCTTTGCCTTTTTTACTATTTTGAAAAACATTTTTGAAGTTCAAATAGCCGATCTACAAGCTCACAACGTGTTGATATAGATCGGCTAGTTGAACAATTTTAAAATGTTTTTCAAAATAGTAAAACAAAGGCAAATAAGTTTAGGGATAAATAAGGCTGCGACGAAACTAGGGCCCTCAGAGTTAGAATGTTATAATATAGATTGTGGTTCCAGAGACAATGGTATCAAATGGGAGTCTGGGTTCTAATGCATATCAAACTGGGGTGTCCTTGAAATTCAAAAGTTTGAGAACCACTGCTGGGGTTTACTGTGTTTGGCAGTGAGGAGGTGACTGGTCTAGTATAGGCGGTATTGTTTAGGCAGAGAGGTTTTGTTTTCTTTAAAACTGGACCAGGGAGAGGTTGAAGACAGACTATGATGCTGGATGTGGTTAGTCGTCAGTCTGAGCGTGAATTCAAGCCAATTTACAATTTTTTACAATTTAGTCATTTATCTTACAATTCCCAACTCATGGCACGTTCAAGGGATTTTGGTCATGGACTCCTGCAGAAAACCATTTCTTTTTTTATATACTTGGAAATCAAGTAGCTTTAGAGGATTAACATAATTACCAAGCTATTAGTCGACAATAATGAAGAATTTCAACAGCAAAGAGCTTTTGGGATGAGTCCTGCGATTTGTCCTACTAGCAGTTTGGCTTGTTTAAATCTCCTACCGTAGAAAGCTGTCTATAAGTACAAATGTTTTCATGCTGAAAGGAGACACTTTTTTATCGGTCAACGAGGTGAACAGGAAGGGACAAGGCCGGGGTGAGCGTTAACCCGGACGGGAACACCTTTTGGGGTAGTTGTTGCTATGTACAGTAGCCTATATTGCAACATCATTTGTTGGTAATTGTTCTTTTTTTTTAAACGTGGGTTTTAGTTTTCCCCTGATCGCTGCCCTGGCCCTGTGGACACGCTTAGCCCCGCAGCTCGAAGGGTGTTTCATCTACCTCGTGGGGCCGGGCCCCAAAGGGGTTGTCCTGACTGAAATTTAAAGAATTGTGAAAATAGCCGCTCTATAAGCACGCCGCACGCTTGTAGATCTGCTATTTCCACTGATTTGGATCTTGACCTGAAACGTTTGGGTACGACTGCTGTATCATACTGTATGCATCCACCACCAGTACTGAATGTACTGTGTGTTTGGCCTCTCCTGTCCATAAGTACATTAAATCACATTTAATGTATCTGTGCTGGATGGAAATGTAACGTCTCTGTCGGGCGGAAACCTCAGGTGGATGATCAGACTGCATATCGTTGCGGTCGGGCAGAAACCTCTTATCTTCAAACCTCGATTTTGAATGCCGAAACGTAAAGGTTTTGTCCAAAACCTTTGCGTTTCGGTATTCAAAATCGAGATAAGAGGTTTCTGCCCGACCGCAACGATATGCAGTCTGATCATCCACCTGACCCCCAGCGCTTCACAAGATGTCCTCTTTCATGTAGAATCAAACACAACCGCACATTTACCCTCAGAGTTCAGTACAGAACATTCTGTCACTCTCTCTCTCTCTCTGTCTCTGTCTCTGTCTCTGTCTCTGTCTCTGTCTCTGTCTCTGTCTCTGTCTCTCTCTCTCTCTCTCTCTCTCTCTCTCTCTCTCTGTCTCTCTCTCTCTCTCTCTCCATCTCCCTCCCTCCCTCTCTCTCCTGTTTCGTGTTAAGAGCAGTGGTTATGTGTCATCAGCCATCAGCAGCAAAGCTTTCATCTTTGTGTGTGGTTCAGAATGTGATGAGTAGTGGTTAGCGCTTTCACACATGCACATGCACATGCAAGCATGCATGCACACACACACACACACACACACACACACACACACACACACACACACACACACACACACACACACACACACACACACACACACACACACACACACACAATTCAATTCAAAGGGCTTTTTTGGCATGAAACACACGTTTACATTGCCAAAGCCAGCACACACACACACACACACACACACACACAACCATACTACGATCTCAATCTTGCTTTTATCACGCACTATAAGAGCGACTAGGGCTGATTACAGAGAATGTCCCTTGTAGATCTGCTCTGTTGCACCATCGCGCAAGGGAGTTTAAATGATTCGTCCCATCTCTCTGGTGCAGGGTTTCTCAAAGTGACCCCCACAGGGGTCCTTGAGGGGGTTCCAAGGCGTCCCTGACCCCCACAGGGGTCCTTGAGGGGGTTCCAAGGCGTCCCTGACCCCCACAGGGGTCATTGAGGGGGTTCCAAGGCGTCCCTGACCCCCACAGGGGTCATTGAGGGGGTTCCAAGGCGTCCCTGACCCCCACAGGGGTCATTGAGGGGGTTCCAAGGCGTCCCTGACCCCCACAGGGGTCCTTGAGGGGGTTCCAAGGCGTCCCTGACCCCCACAGGGGTCCTTGAGGGGGTTCCAAGGCGTCCCTGACCCCCACAGGGGTCCTTGAGGGGGTTCCAAGGCGTCCCTGACCCCCACAGGGGTCATTGAGGGGGTTCCAAGGCGTCCCTGACCCCCACAGGGGTCATTGAGGGGGTTCCAAGGCGTCCCCAAGGTAGATTGGTTTATATAGCACCACAATCAGTTTATCCACTGTACTGTATATACAGTACATGAGATTTACTTTTAACATTTTAGCAACACAAATCTTGTACGGGGGAGTCCTAGGCTTTCAGATCTTTCCTAGGCACACACCATTTTCAGATGGGAGGTCTGCGGCCAAATATATATCACTTTGGGGTCTTTCCTTGGCAGTGGTGGAAAGTTTTGAGGCATTTGTACTTTACTTGAGTATTTCCACTTTCCAAAAATTTTACTATTTTTACTTTCTACTCCAAATGTTGTACGTTTTACTTCACTACATTTATATGAAAACCTTAGTTACTACTTACTTTGTAGATTTGGATTGTTCCAAAACATTCCTACTTTAACCACTTCAATACCAGTTTCCACTGTTTTAGAAAATGCTTGAATATATATACGAAAATCTTCCAACATGGAAACGATCATGACGATTATGCAAAGTGATTGTGATTATCTCAAATAATTGCGTTTAGGGGATTATGTAATAATTGTGACAGGCCTAATACCTGTCAGGCTTTTACCAGCCATGTCCTCGAACCTCCAACCACTAAGATGTTTTACAATCCTGTAAACCTGACGTACATGCATCTTCTCAAAACTCTGACACACACACACACACACACACACACACACACACACACACACACACACACACACACACACAAACAGACACAGTGTGTGTCATTAGACTGTATACTGTCACAGCGGTCTACGTGGCTTTTCTAATCCTAATCTAAACCTGAGGATTAACAGGAGACATTTACATTTATAATGCCGCCCATTCTCTGTCCTTGTCTCCTATACTTCGTCACTGTCGGGCAGAAACCTCTTATCTCCATATAGTAACTTTTTAAATGTGTTTTTCTTTTTAAATGAAACGCTTTGAGCTTGTATAGTTCTGCTGTCTTTTGATGCTTTTGAATTTGTATCCTGAAATGTAACAGTTTTGGACTGAGGTTTCCACCCGACAGAGACGACTTGTCTCCTCTTTGCTTCTCTCCTTTCCTTTCTTTTCCTCCTCTACTCATCTCCTCTCCTCCTCCCTTCCTCCTCTCCAGAGGGTGCCCAGCAGAAGTAGTTAACGCAGCATCGCGATCATTTTAACCACTTAATCAATTTATATGTTGTGTGTGTGTGTGTGTGTGCGTGCGTGCGTGCGTGCGTGCGTGTGTGCGTGCAGGGAAGGCGTATCCCCCAGAGTTCTACTACGACACGTCCAGTGCCGTGTGGCAGAACCGTCCCAGAGTGTACGGCTTCACCCTGCAGTGGACCCAGATGAACCCTGACGCTGTGGACCGTATCCTGGCCTACCGGCTGGGCATCAGACAGGTGACACTGACAGCACACACTCTGAGGCGCCGGACACACTATTGAAACGAACTCGCTCTCTCTGTTCTGGGGGGAGAAGGGGGGCAGAGCAGCTCGCAATTCATTTTCAATGGGAGTCACTGGGTTTAACAGAGCTGCTCTTCTCCATGGGGTGGAGGAGGGCAGAACACAGGGGGGGGGGGGGGTGTTCCACTGGCGTTGTTGCCTCACAGCTAGAAGGTCCTGGGTTCGATTTGGGTTGGGGACGCTGTGGGCGCTTGGGGCGCGTTCTCTCCTCCGCGTCATCAGCACCCATACCCTTTCTGTGTGGAGTCCTTCCACGCGCTACGTCACAACGGGGTAACAGCAACCTGTCAGGTGAAAAGACAGGGCTTGGAGGTCAGTCCGTTGCTCTCCCCAGGTTGGCAGAGGGAGTGTAGAGTATGTTGATACAATATAACTTTTACAATTGTCGTTAGAAAAGCTTAAAGGGAGACAGTGTAGGAGAGACAGACAGACAGTAGGAAAGCTTAAAGGGAGACAGTGTAGGAGAGACAGACAGTAGGAAAGCTTAAAGGGAGACAGTGTAGGAGAGACAGACAGTAGGAAAGCTTAAAGGGAGACAGTGTAGGAGAGACAGACAGTAGGACAGCTGAGAGGCAGACAGCGTAGGAGAGACAGACTGACGGACAGACACTCCTGGTGGGTTCGTAATTATCTCACACAGAGTGATTTATCTCTTTATAAGGCTGTCTAAGTCACTCAAAGTCAAAACCTCTTTAGCTTTAAAAGTACAGTCACAAAGTACAGAGATAGATAGAAGATGGATGGATGGAGAGAGAGAGTTGCTGAAAAAATTATGACCGTGAAAGATTGAAGAATGGTGGAATAGACAGAATGTAGCGGCTTCAGATGTTATCACATAATTTAATCTCCGTCATCAACCCTTATCAACAGCATGCACTGGAAATGTCCAGTATGGACATTTCCACATACTGACCTTGTCCGACCACTTTGGTTGGTCGCGTTGTCCCACTATACATAAAAACTACATAAAATGTATTTTCTGTTTATGAACTAATTTACTGCTAGCATTGATTCAGTCTGTAGTCCCTTTAGACCCCCAAAATTCACCCCAAAGCCCTGTGTCTCACAGCCCTCCTATGAGGCTATGAGGCACAGACACAGGTTGAAAACGGGTAAAGTCGGCCTATAATGTGATTTTGTGTGTGTGCGTGTCTTTCCAGATGACTCAGTCTCGTTGGTGGGAGCAGGAGATTCCCGTGGACAGACAGATGGGCAGAGGACAGCTTTTGACCTACAACCTGACAGAGCTGGTCAAGCCGGAGTCTTACCTGATCCGACTCACACCCATCAGCCGCTACGGAGAGGGAGACTGCACCGAGCGCACCGTCACCTACAGTGGTACGCACTAGAGCCCTGCGCGGGAGTGATTTATTGATCCTGTTCCCGCCCGCTCCAGTTGAATTTCAGACCAATCCCGCCCGCGCCCGCAATGATTTTATTTTTGACCGCCCGCGGTGACCGCCTGTCCGCCGCTCCCGCCCGCAACAAAAAATTAAGTCCCATTTAATCCCGCACCATCCCGCAATTGTATCGTTTTGTCCCACTAAACCAGCAATATTTCCATTGGGATCGAAGAAAAACACATTTACCCAAACAGTTGCTGAGATTGAGCAGGCGTGCAGCCGTGCATGTACGAGAGAGGAGTTGTGTGTGAGGAGCTGATCACAGATAGAGGGAAAGTGTTATATTAGGGACACATAATAACTGGGTGAGGCGTCCATTTTCCAACTTGCATCGTTCCAAGTAGGCCAGTGCCCAACAGGCACTGCTCTAGTTACTTGTAATTGGACAATTGCTTTCTTTGGCAGACCAGCTAAAAGAGTGTGTCAGTATTCTTACCTACTGGTGATAAAAGCATGCATCAGCCTTTCAGTGTCTCCCGGGTCAAAATCAACGACCTCGGAGAGGTCACCACCAGGTATACCTAAACCTTAATTGAACTTAACCCCAGTAAAACTATGCCTAAACGTAACATTATGAACTTAACCTCAGTAAAACTATTGTATGCCTAAACATAACCTTATTCATAAACTTAACCCCAGTAAAACTATGCCTAAACATAACATTATTCCTAGCCTTAACTTCAGTAAAACAAATAAAAACAAATAGGAGGTCTGCGGGGAAAAGAATGGGGGCATGTGTGTTTTGGGGCAAGTGTAGTTCCCACTGTAGTCTGAGAGCAGTGGAACGGCAACGAGGAAAATGAAGGAGTGCATGGTGTTACCGCTTAAATACTCTAGGCCACTTTATTATGAATGGAAGTGTGTTGATGAGATGATCAAGTCTAGTGAGATTGACTTCAGTTGACTGCCTGAAATAACTGGTTCCATTTTATAGTGCTGACCTGAAAATCCTTTGCGAATGATTTATGGACTCCAGTCTAGTGTTCTAGCAGAATTGAAACTCTCAAAAGATCAGAGACTCAAGTTGCAATATTAAAAAGAATAGTGGAAGGTTTTATTTACAGCGCTGTAAAAGTCACATAACATAGCCTACATTCACCAACAAGGCACACAGGCTCACTGACTGGCGCTTTCCCCAGAGCACCTGGGAACCGGTGTAGCCGCCCTACCTTACTGGCCAAAGCTGGAACTGCAGGCGGGCAAAGTACATGCACGAACAGAAGAGCTGGTGTTTAACATAAAGTGCATGAATGGATTTAGGCACGTTTATGGAGGTTAGCACTTCCGCTTTTAGGCACCAAAGTAGTAGAGCATTCTTCCGGGTGCTTCAAACGCCAGTGAGCAACTTCCATTGAAATTAATAGCTGGGGACGGGTTAGTCCGCCCTCTAGATTATATTATAACTTTATGGCTTTGCCCCGGCAGTCAACTCATAAATAATTGGTCTAAAGTCAAGCAACAAACACTTAAGTTCTCTATTGAGCTTGTTTTCCGTAGTCGTAAAACAAAGGCTGTCTCTTACTTCTGCCAGCTGTGCCCTTAGACAGGATCCTCCTCATGTGCCAGGCATATCTAAGTAGATAACTAGATTATTAGTCCTGTTTCTCAGTTCACAGATTGTTTTGGGGCTGATCAATGCTAATGCAATATGATTATATAATGCCGCTTCATCATGACTACACT
The DNA here is from genome assembly GCF_964188405.1 of Protomyctophum parallelum. NCBI lineage: Eukaryota > Metazoa > Chordata > Actinopteri > Myctophiformes > Myctophidae > Protomyctophum > Protomyctophum parallelum. The sequence continues at coordinate 16,773,811 of NC_139718.1, forward strand.
TATGAACACTGGACTAATGCCATTTCTTTTCCTGTCTCCACAGCTCCCGTCAATCCACACCTCAGTGAGTAACTATCTATTTATTAGCACCCTACCACAGACAGACAGACAGACAGACAGACAGACAGACAGACAGACAGACAGACAGACAGACAGACAGACAGACAGACAGACAGACAGACAGACAGACAGACAGACAGACAGACAGACAGACAGACAGACAGACAGACAGACAGACAGACAGACAGACAGACAGACAGACAGACAGACAGACAGACAGACTTCTAACCATCCATGTAATGTGAAGAAGTCTGTCAGCATTGCTTCAGAAATGAGTCAATGACAGACAGAGATTATGGACATTCTTATGATGGAATATGACGTATTCTATGAACGTATTACTTGCGCAAGCAGAGCGCGCAAGTACTAGTTTCGCCCAGGGCACGTATGCACCGTCCCAGCACTTTTGATGCGTATGCACCGTCCCAGCACTTTTGATGTGTATGCACCTTCCAGGCAAATGACGTAATGACTACTTGTGCCTGATACGGCAGTGGTGCCAGATTACATACATGTATACATAGGAGCCAACACCCTGTGGAAAAATATATACTACAAAGACGATGGCGATGGATTGGCCACACCCTTCGCAAGCCTGCCTCTAGTATCACAATATATGCCCTGTTCTGGAACCCACAAGGGAAAAGGAAAAGGGGCAGACCAAAAAACACCTGGCGGCGTGACCTAGACGCAGATGTGAAGAGATCTGGCCATACATGGGGACAGCTGGAGAGAATGGCCCAGGACCGGGATGCCTGGAGAGCTCATGTTCGTGGCCTATGCCCAAGGTTGGGCGATAGGCGTAAGTAAGTAATACATAGGAGCATTACCTTTAATCCTCCCGACACTAAAACATATCGTCATTACATAATCACCATCGAAAACCGTTGGTTTTATCAGGCACAACTAGTCATTACGTCATTTGCTGGGACGGTGCATACGCATCGAAAATGCTGGGACGGTGCATATGGTGCAAAGTAACCACACTATACCGCTAATACAAATTACATATACATAATAATAATAATAATAATAATAATAAAACTTTATTTGTATAGCACCTTTCATGACATGAAATGCAGCTCAAAGTGCTTTACAGAACAATGGAGAATAAAAGAAAAGCAAGGCAACGACATTAAAAAACAAGCAGTAATGCAGTACAGTGAGGACATGAATAACAAAAAATTTAAAATTAAAGATCAATTAAAAGCAATGTTGTAGAAGTGGGTCTTGAGCTGAGCTTTAAAAATGTCTACAGAGGCTGCCTGACGAAGGTACAGTGGGAGCTTGTTCCATGCCGACGGCCCATAGAAGCAAAAAGCTGCTTCTCCGTATTTTTTAGTTGCCATTCTTTTAGGCAAAGCGAGCAGGCCAGCAGTGGAAGACCTTAGGGGGCGGTTTGGGACATATTTAGGCAGGCAGTCATGTAGGTAGGAAGGTGCGAGACCATTGAGAGCTTTATAGACAAGTAAAATAATTTTAAAATCAATCCTAA